>NW_022436967.1:12722765-12921705 GCF_009761245.1 Sapajus apella | reverse complement strand
ACACACACACACACACACACACATATATATATATATATATACACATATATGTATGCACTTTAGGTTCTTCATAATATATATATTGCACTTTAGGTTCTTTCTCTCTCTATATATATATATAGGAAATATATACTTAGGAAATTATGTAGATCAGTTGCACTAAAGCTGAGAATTATAAGGTGAGAAAATATATACTTAGGAAATTATAAGGTGAGAATTATATACTTAGAAAATTATGTAGATCAGTTGCATTAAAGCTGAGAATTACAGAATATATATACTGTGCAGTATTATATATGTATATGTATATATACATATATAATGTATATATAATATATAATGTATACATATATACATATGCATATATAATGTATATCTAATGCATAATGTATACATGCATATGTATATATAATACATATATATGTATTATATATGTATATGTATACTGTACATATATATATACTCTGTATATATATACAGTATATACACTGTATATACTGTATATAGACTCTATATACCGTACATATATATACACAGTACATATATATGTACAATATATGTATGTACAATATATGTATGTACAGTACATATATATGTACTCAGTATAATACTGTACACATATATGTACATGTACAGTATATATATACAGTACATATATATATATATATACACACACATATATATATATACTGTAGTCTGAAACTCAAAGTGCTGGCCCTACATGGAAAGGATTTTTCAGTAAAGATTTGAGTGAGGTCAAAGAGTAACATTTGTTGAGTTCCTATATGTGCCTATGGATACTCTTAATGTATATTATCTCTTTTATCCTCACAAAAGTACTGTGGAGGTAAATAGTACCATCATTTAATAAGTCAAAAAGTGGTACCTCAGTAAAAGGAGCTAAGTGCCCAAGATCACATAACTAGGAAAAATATTTAAATCTGTTATCTTTATAGTAGACAAAGAGGTTGTAGAGGTAGAAAGAGGACCTATGGAAGCACACAGCCATCCAGGCAAAGTGAGCAGCACTAATCATGTGTGAAAGAGATTGTGATGTCTTGCATAAATATATATATATATATATATATATATATATAGAGAGATAGAGAGAGGGAGAGAAAAGAAAAAAAAAAGAAATTATCTGCATTAAAATGCAACAAACAGCAATACTAAACAAGGTGGAGAAGTTCTGCAATAGTATCCTCTCCTTATCCTTTAAAGAAAGAAAGGCTATGGTCCAACAAAATTAAGGATAACTCTCAAGAGTTATTGAAAATAGATTAAGGGAAAAACAGGAAGGATTTACATCAATTAGGCATGTATGGATATAAAATGAAATGATAGTGGGTTGGCTTATATTGCAATGGAAATAAAATTGTGAGAATTTAAAGTAACAGAATATATTTTAAAATAAGTGTAAGTTTAGGAGAATAAGTATATTAATGTATTGATTACTGAATCTCTCTCCTGGAATATGCTTTAAATACTACCTTATACTGAGTGATTAAAATTGTTCTCTAAGGAAATAAAGAAATAAATCATCAATTGATGAATAATGAGTTAGCTTGCAGGATTAATTTCTTTTTCCTTAGGATAATTCTTCAGAGGTATTTATGTTCTCAGCTAAAAGTGGATTGTCCAATATGAAATATAGATAAAAGTGTATGTTTGTAAATTGATTTTACTTTGCCATTAAGCTAATGTTAATATTTGTGCTCTATGAATCAGTGAAAATACAAATTAATTCACTTCTAAAATGTTAATGAGTAGACTCAATGTTTACTTGTGCAGTACATATGTGAGTGAAGAGGTCAAACAGTAGCATTTGTTGAGTTACTAGTATGTGCCTATGGATACTCTTAATGTGTATTATCTCTTTTATGCTCACAAAAGTACTGTGGAGGTTAATAGTATCATCATTTAACAAGTCAAAAAGTGGTACGTCAGTGAAAGAGCTAAGTGCCCAATATCACACAGCTAGGAAAAATATTTAAGTCTGTTATCTTTACGGTAGACAAACTGTAGAAGTAGAAAGAGGACTTATAGAAGCACACAGCCATCCAGGCAAAGTGAGCAGCACTAATCGTCTGTGAAAGAGTTTGTGATGTCTTGCATAAATAAATTTTGTGAGGATTAAAAAGGTCTTGATATTGCATCTACAACTTTAATCAAGTTTCAGTATGCACTACTAACCCTAGCTACCAGTAAGCTCCACATGAAGCCAACGGAAAAAGAGATCATAAAGACAAATGGAGTCCTTGGATCCATGCACAATTATTGCCTTATGTTCTTTTATATGATCCTTGTAAAAAACAGGGCAGCTTAGCTGTCTTACTCAGATGAAAATGTAATAAATGTTTACACAATTCATCACTTAAAGAATCTAAATTTAATTTCCTGCTTGGACTTCTGTCTGTAAGAAAAATATGAAAGAAACAGCATGCATTATTTACCTCTTGAGAATGACAAGTTATAAAGTTATAAAGTAAGATATTTGAGATAGGAATACTAGACATTTCTACAGTTTGTTGTTCCAGTCACTACAGCTGTCATTGGCATCAGTATAGATTGATTTGACAACATGATCAAGCGTACCTATTTATCAATCAAGTTCATTTTAAAAGGTTGTAAAAATTATCCAGTTTGTCAGTATGTGGCTAGGTATGGAAACATTAATTCTGCTGTGTAATTAAAATGTTATTTAATTGACCTTTAAAGGAATGACTAGTTTTGGAAATTCATGACTATAATTTCAACTTTTTCTGAGAGGGAAAGAATATTAAAATTAGGGGTTTCACTGCGAAGTCTTAAATTATTCAAAACATCATTCATTGATAACATGTTATGGTGGATTTTGATGGCTCCTTATCTTTCAGAGGAGATAGAAAAGGTTCTATCCCTTGCTTACTGAAATTTCAGTGTTTAAGTTTTGTCCTTTCCTTTGCTATGGTATAAACTTTTATCCTATAGAAGTAATCCTTGACTGTTGTGATACACATCAATGTAAGTTACTATGCTAGAAGTCTCTCCTTTGGAAGAGCCAGCTGAGGTCAGTGTGTACTAGTAATAAGTAGTTTGACAAACAGGTGGGAAGAACATTTAGAACTTAAGTAAAATTTTAAAAAGTAGAGAAGTAAGAGATAAAGAGATTTTGGAATAATATTAAAGGTAGAATTTGTCCATTTTATAATTTTTACAGCATTTCTGCCTTCTTTTCATAAAAACATAAATCTGTCTAGCCAATCATTTTTTTCATGTTATTTTAAGAAAGTTAATAGCCTAAACATTTAGAAGAACTGACAAATGTATGTACGTGAATGGAATTATAATCAAGTGTTTCTGAAGGAAATACATTTTTCTCATGTGTAGGCATGTTTATTGTGGTAAATACACATATTAGCAGTTATATGTATGTGTATGTTTTAAACATTAGCAGAGGCTTACCTAAAAAGAAGAAAAAGAAACTTTGTTTTTATAAAGGAATTGAAAATGAAAAAATTAAGAATTGTTGGAATTGGGGAATCATCATAGCTGTGGTTAAAGTCATAATTATCATGTTCTATTATAAGAAATGCAAAAAATAAACCAACAGAAAAGATTAAAAATAAAAAGTGAAAATGTAGTTACTTTTCTTATTTAATGTAACTGTCCCTTAAATTTTTATTTTCTATGATATTAAGTTTCTACATTAATATTTTTGCCTTAAGTATGGGATATATTATATATAAAATGGATTTGTTTTACATTTTGCAAAAAACAGACAATCTCAATTTGAGTTTCTTTTCCTTGGCTTGTTTAGATGAAATAAGTATGTAAATGTGAAATTATATTATAGGATGTTAACCACAACATTAGTGTCATTCTTTAACTTTAAGCAAAACAAAAAAAACCTGCAGATTGCCACTTATTTTATTCTAATGAATTTAATTTAAAGCTAAATAGTTTTAAAATATCTTGATTTTGATATTATTGAAATGTCTGAATACACATGTCTCAAAGAAATAAAACTGTTAAATTTCATTTCTGGCCATTTGACTTCTAGCTTACTTATAGCCTTCTTGTTTCTGAATTAAGAAAAATGCTAATTCTGGTTCACATTAGATGTTATCTTTTCCATTATCATGTATTTACTCATCAATTTATTCCACAAATATGTGTCAGGGACAAGGTATTAAAATTGTGAATTAATCGAAGATAATTTATTTAAAATATGTGATGCAATGTCTCTCACATATTATGTACTAATATAAAATTGCTCTTAGTACCTTACCAAAGAAGTTAATGTTGTTATTATTACCTAGTCTCTGCTTAAGTATTTTAAAGTGCAGTGGCCATGGTCTCATGCAAAACATAGGAGTATTTTACTTGCTGAGGAGTTCTGGTAGTAGTAGTTTTGCTTTTTGAGTGTAAGATAAAATCTTCTTTCCCATAATATGTTATCAAATCTTTTCTTCTATATTCTTTTCCCCTTTAGGGCAACTCAGATTATTTATTTACACATATAACACCTTTTACTATTTGAAAACAGATCTTTACTCATTTTATGTTAATTTGACTATTTGTAAAATAGGAATTTAAAGTAAATTTCACTGAGATCATTAAAGACTTTTTTTGTCTTCCGAGAGTCATGTTGAATATTGGATATTTTTATTGTCATTACTGATGATAATTTGATTTTCTTTTCTTTGTAAATACAGAATTTGTCTTTTTTTCTTTATTTTTGGAAACTTTTAGAATGTTTAACTTGTTTTTGCTGCCCTAAAGTTCCCAAATTTTACAACAATATATCTATATATGTAGTGCTTTCTTTTCTTGTTTTTTTAAAATAATTCTTCTGTAAATTATAGAAGCCCTTCAAATTTACTGTTTCTTTGTCTCTCTGAAATCTTTTTCTATTGGTTGCTTGTGTATTTCCTTCATGCATTTTCTCTATTCTTTTTATCTGAACTTCAGAATGATTTTGGGACTTTTGGATATACTCTTCATGAATCTTAATGTTTACTCATAATTTTAAGAACTAGCCATAGTGCAGCAATTAAGATTGTTAGCTCTAAACTGGCATATAGGGTTGGAATCCATGATTAGCTTACTACACCTGCAGCATTTAGCAAAGCACTTGGCCTTTTTGTACCTCATTTTCCTCATGTATTATATAAAGCTGTTGATGCTATGCACCTCATAGGTTTTCTGTGAAACATAAATAGATTAGATAAATGAAAGACAGATAGATGATAGATACATAGATAGATAGATAGATAATAGAAATTAAGTATAAAATAGGTCTAGATACTGATATTACAGGATAGACAAATATGCTATCTTTACCCTCCTGGGTTTTTTGGGGGAGGGCCTAAGAATTAAATTGCAATAAAACAGATTAACAAGAAAAAATGTATAGAAATTTATTTAATATAAGTTTTTCATGACACAGATCTCTATTAGGAAAGGAAGTTTCAACAAAACAGAGTTGGACACTTATACACTGAGGTGAGCAAAGAGCGGCTTGAATAGGAAGAAAAGGGTTACATTATAAGGTTTGCTTGTGCAGATTTCTCCTGGCCTTGACTCCCATCCCTGGTGGTAGGAATGTAACTTTCTTCCTAGTATAAGGAGGGCATCTTCCATGTGGGGATTTTATTTCCTGCTTTCAAGAAGAGAAAGGGGAAGTCAGAGAGCCCTTCTTAGACTTGATGTTTTTCAACTGTATCTCAAGCTCAAAATAATTCTTATGCCAAAGTGGCATATTTGGAGACGGCACATTCTGCTACTACATTTAGATGTAGTTACATAAATATAGACATAGATATGGATTGAATCTGGATATGAATGTAGATGTAGACATAGATGGAAAAAGTGCTTAGAATTCTGCTGAGCCCATAAATTTTGGTCAAAAGGTAAAAAGACAGGTAATGACCAAAATGTATTGATATCTCACTATGGGCTAGGCACCATTCTATTATGTGTCTCATGACACATTTTTGTTCAACAATCCCAGTTCATCTCTCTGTCATGCTTATTAATAACCTTTCTGCTAACTACATAGGAAGGGAGACATGTTTTGCCACAAGTGGCTTCATAGTGTCCCTCTGTAACTGGGGTTAGGTAGCTGCTTAGGACACTGCTCTGCTTCTCCAGCTTTTAAACTAGAACTCACATTTGTACTTTCAGTTTTAGCTTACAAATTCTGTTTAGCCAATTCTCAAAGGCAGGAGGATGACAGGGCACCCTGGTTAGCCTAAGTGTCACTACCAAGTCACCATTTAAAGAGTTCCTGAGGCTCCTTTTCTTGTGTCTACTTATAGTGAAATTAGAGTTCCCAAGAATCACTCCTACTTGTGCAGCAGTTTTCACCACTCTGTGACTGGCTGTTATTTTATTGTCTGCTCATCTGATTCATTCTGTTTCTTTTTCTCCCTCAAGAATTATTCTTGCTATCTATGGAGCTATTCATTCTACAATTGTCTTTTATATTATTTACTATGCTTTTAGATAGAAAATGAAATTAATATTGATATACTGATATTCAGTTCCTTATCTCAAGGTCATCTTAAACCAAAAATTAAAGCCATAGAGATTATTCAAGGTTTTCTATAGGACCAGAGTTTTAAAATTCTATTCTTTATTTTCCCTTGGTTTTATATTTTCGTAATCCCTACTTCCAAATCTTTCAAAATTCATTTTAAGTCTAACAAATAGTTTAGAGAAATCAGCAAGATTTAAGCAGCTATCACTATTTGTTCTCATATCTTCATATAGTACTTTTTACAATACATTACCCAGTAAAAGAAAATATTATTTTGAGTATAGTTAATTCTAATATGATCTTAAATTTAGATTGCTAATTCTCTTTACCAGTTTGTTTTATAATTAATTTTTAACAGATTAAAATTAGAAAATTATTATATAATCCCTTAATTTTAATCTCAAAAGAATGATTCAGTTGGGGCTCCAGTGTAAGGGCCTGTCTTACAAGCTGCTGCCATTCCTGACATCCACTTGTTTTAGATGCTGCCTGTAGCTTTATGAGCACATTTCCGTTTTATCTCAGGATCAGCACATTGCTTTGCAGAAACGAGTCTCTCTTTAAATGCAGGAGAAAGAATAGATGGTATATTAAAAAAGACAGAAAAAAAATTGTAGGAAAACCTATCAAATAAACCTTACTAACCAAAGTGATATTCCTGTATTTTTAAATGCTTTGTAAATCAAAGAAACCTGTAATATTGACACAAATAAATTTGTGCAGCTGCAACAGATTGACTACTTTATTATCAAGTGGCATGATTCCATATACATGAAAGTTGATTCACGTTTTCGTTAAAAAAGAGAAATATCAGACAAAAACTATAATGACATTTCTTGTCAAAGTGTTTATTGAATACTTATCTCTGCTAGGCACTAAGGAATCAATTGGTACAATTCTTGTGTTCAGTAAGCCTATAATCTAGTGAATTGAGAGTAAGTAAAAAATTCGTTTTATGCATCTTTGGAATTTGCATGAGAACTAACTTTAATTAAAACCACAATCACATGTTTCCTTATTTACTCAGAAACACTAACATTCCTTTTAAAACAACAATAGTATCCTTACCCAGACAATGATTATTAGTCACAATGGTGACCTTGGGTACTCAGCCAACTAGAGACATTCATATCTGGCATAGTTAACTAAATGAATTAGAGGAAGGATGACGAAGGTCAAATCAGGCATTATTTTTGGTAACTCTTTATTGCTTAGTCCACAGTATGTGTAGAAGCTTTCTGTGTCCTCCAAATAGGAAGATTAGGCAGTTAAATGTGAAATTGCCAAATGTGTGCATTTCAAAATTAAACTGAATTTTCTTACCAGGAACCTTGTTTATATCTCCAGCATTTGTCAGAATTAAGAGTAAATGAAGGGAAGAAATTTATAAATAAATTTTATACCTGATTTTTCTAGTTTTATTATAATCTGTCTGTAGCCTGAAGTTATATTTTATGAACTGAAAACATTTATTGCTTATAAAACTGATTGTCAAGTTGTAAGAGTGATAGAGAGAAATTGCAGTTAACTTATACAATTTTAAGTAAAATGCCATAAAACATATAGTTCTGCATGGTTTCTAGACTTAAATATATCAGACATTTCACCTAAAATTAGAAAAAAAAAAGGAGCAGTGTTCTATTCACAAGGCAACTCAACTGTACCCAGAGTGAAGTGAATCTAAGTCATAAGCTCTCATCTATCATGTAGAATTTTGTTTCCTTTCAAAATTTAACTCTATAAATGCTGAATTTAATTTCATAATAGGAAATAAGTCAAAGTTTCTGACTGAAAAACAGGAGTTAACAAAACAGAAAATATGGCAAATGAGGAAATTTCTCCTTTCTGCATCCCCTTGCTTCAGCATATTTTATCTTACTCTCTGGACATTCATGATACACTATATTTTTGTCCTATTTTTTTAATTACTTATTTTTTTCCCTTTTTGCTGACAATTGCACCTTTACCACTGTCAAAAGTTAAAATTATGACAAATTTAATTATAGATTTAATTGGCTTTTATTTGCAATTCATGAATATGGGCAGCTCTCACTCTACAAAATAGAATAAGATCTCCCAGAATGGTGGGTTTTATAAGGGAGAAACAGGAAAACAGAACAATAGGAAAAAAAAAAAAAGCTGTCTAACATCAGGTTACTTCCAGTGACTTTTTGTAAGGGTTAATACGGAAGGAATTTTCTATCTATGCCAACTAAGGTAGACGATGGTCTTACTCAGAAAATGCTGGTCTGTTTTGGAATGTTTGGCTTCCTTAAAGCTTCAGTTTGTGGCATATATTATGTGGCATATAGCATAAGCAGCTCCACTTTGTTTTGGTTTGGTCTGCTGGGGCCTCGTGCAGGAGCTCAGCCCCAAACAATAGCCTCCCATAATTTTTGTTTAACATCAGAGTGCTAACAAAGTAAAGTAAAATTAATATCACTCAAATCCATGTTTGTTAGACAGATGTACTAAATGATGCAACAAAATATTCGGGAACATTTGGGTAAAATAATGTTAATCAATCTAATGTAGACATTTGTGCTGAGGTAGAAACAAAGAACTCTGGAATCGCTGACTTGACTCTGAATCCTAATTCTACATCTTCCTGAATTATGCGAACCTGGGCACATTGTTTTTCTTCTCCAAATCTCTGCTTCTTTATAGGGACAGTGAGAGTAACATTTTATAACAATGTCATCATTTGGGAATCTCATCAGGTACTATATACAAAGAAAGTCCTTAGAGTGTTGTGAAACAAACCCCACTGGCTTTTTGAAATTTTTAAAATTTCAGTGATCTATTATTTTATACCATGTCATAGAATGAATTGAAGATGTTCATATAAATGTATGGATATTTGCGCACACACATTGCTAAGATGGTCAAGAATTTCTCCATCAATATAACACTTTCAGTAATTGAAGCTGCAATCATTGGTTGTTACTACCAAGAGGTCTATTTTGCCCCGGGAAGTCGGATATATCTAACAATACAAAGTTTCCACAGCAGGTCATCAATGGGCCAGGGATTACTATGCTTCTTTCTCTGATCATTATTACTCATTTGTCTTCTGAACATGCTTCCTGCCCAATTCAAAATTCAAAATTTAATCTTGGATTTAAATTCAAAACTTCACGTTTAAATCGTTTTTCTTTTTATGACTGATTTGATCTAGACCTCCAACCCTGGCTGAATTCATTTTCTCTCTGACTATGATCACAGTTCCTTGGTCTACACAAAAAACAGTAACTGGGGTTTGTCATCCTATGATTAGCCCCATCTATTTCACACTGACTGGTAAATCTGGTTTCCAGATTTGGGTCCTGCTCATCCATCCTGCTGCAGCCCATGACTTAACGTGAGTTTACATCAGTAGATGCACATATTCCACATGTTTATGTGTTTATAAATCACCACAGATTAAAATGGAGTTGTGTCAGATGGAACAGTATGATAATTTACTCCGCTAACCCTAACTGATCCTAATGTTAATTTTGAAAGTAAGGATATCTGTCTTCATTATAGTTAATGACAGAACAATTTTGATATTTTAGGGCTACTGCAATAAGTAGTCTAGCACATAGGCAAATTCTTACATTTTAAGAAATGAGATAATCTGCTATTTTTTTTTCTGTCTACCACTGAAACTCTTATTTAGACTATAAATGTAGATTGGAGGTGCTCATATTTAGCCACAATTCAGTTTGAACAATTGACCCTAAAATGGAGATCAATATTATACCAAAATTTAGTGTAGAAAGTAGGTAAGAGATAATGATGTGCAGATAAAGAATCAGAATCCAGGGATTTTGTGGTGATCATTCACACAGGTGTTAAAATGTTGTCTCGAACCTAATCCTTCTTAATCTTAATCCGGAAATGTTTGTCTCTCATGTGCTCACTTGAGTAGAACTGACTAATAAGATATCTTTTTTTCTTTGATTTTGACTATGAAAGGTAAGTAGCATATTTTAGTAGAAAACATAAAGCCTACACTTAAGGGTTGTTTGTTGTTGTTGTTGTTGTTGTTACTTTGTTATAGTTGATCTGTGATAAGACAGGTCCTGTTTTGTTTTTTAGTGTTAAGTGTTTAGATACCGCAAACTTTACATAAATGTCTGCACAACATGTAATGTTTTTTAAAAAACTGCAATTATAGTCTGTCTTAGTCTGGCCAGGCTGCTATAACAAAATGCCATAGACTAGATAGCTTATCCGCCACAGAAATTAATTTCTCAAAATTTTGGAGTCTGCGAAACACAAGACCAAGACACCTACAGATTCAGTGTCTGGTGAGGAATCATTTTTTGATTCACAAAGAAAGGTACTATCGCATTTAACCATAATTCAGTTTTCACTATTGCCCTCACATGGTGGAATAAGCAAAGCACACGTCTGCAATCTCTTTCAGAAAGGCGTTAATCCCATTTCTGAAGGCTCTACCCTTTTGACCTAATTACCTCTCAAGGGTCCTACCTTCTAATACCATCAACTTGGGAATTTTAGGAGGACACAAACTTTCAGATGACAGCATAACTTCATTATTTTCTACAGTAAAACTATTTTTGGGTTCAGGAGAAAAAAATGCTGATCAGATAGATACACTATGAAATGGTAATTTAGTAATTGTTCCAACAAAACATAAAATTCACTGATTTGAAAATATTAGAGGAGACTGTGTCTGGAAGTGAATGAATTACCGTGGCTTGTCTGGGTCCTTCACTGAATCTTCAAGAAGTCTGTGCCGTGAATGGTTTCACCCAGCCTGTTCAGCTGCCTGATGATAACTAGAGAAGTAAACCAGCTGTGATACAGCACCTCACACATATGTCACTTTACAATATTCCAGCTGGAATTTACTTCTGGCAGATTCCTCCTTTTGCTGTTCCTTACTTTCTTCTGGAAGCTGACTTCACTAGTTGGCATTTACTCTCGAGCTGAAATTTCTCCACAAACAAAACTTACTTCCTTAACTCTGGATTTTGTTTAGGTCTAATTCACCAGTCTGTACACAATGACAACCCTCCCTTCTTCATGTGCTCATGTAAACAGATGGAATCAATTTTCCAGACATTCTCATTGACCTGGAATTCAAAAAACAGGGACCTCCCCTCAAAAAAAAATAAAATGCCTCCAAGCCCTTACCACCTTCCCCATGTTCTCATAGTCAGCCACTTCAGCTGATGTCTCTGGGATCAGTCCCAATAAACAGAATCTATCCAGAGGTTCAGAATCTGGCCAACAGATGGGGGCCTACTTCTGTCTCAGATAACTACTTAAGGCATTTTCTCTCTATTATTTCTATGGCTTTCTCTCCCTGTTTTCAGATCAACTGTACCTTCTTTTTCTCAGCTTTGTAGGGATAGAATCTATAATCTTTACAGACACAGGGAGAATCATATAAACATTAATTTAAAAAGAGAGCAATACTGTCTGCCAAAAGTCTTCCTCTAAGTATTTGGAGAAGGAAAAAGACACACCCAGAGAAATACAAACATAAATGAAGACTTAAAATGTGTCAGGCCCTGTGCTTGTGGCTGCATGTACGTTTAACCAAATGTAATCTCCATAAAGGCTGTCAGACATTTTAATCAGTCTCCATTACTGATTAAAATGGCATTTTTAATATACAATTATGATGGGTAAGTATAATTTTGACTTCTGTTGCTTTATCATGTTTGTGTGTCATATTGCCATTATAGAAAAACAAATTATCCAGTTACCACAGTTTTCTTCATCTATGGAAATAATCATATTTAAGATTTCTCAGATATGCATTTAGTAAAAATACTACTCATCACTTGTATACTTCAAGTTATACCTAAGTACACCTTCGATAAAGTACTTGCTTTATTCAGTTTACTCTAAAACGTAATATTTGTGGAAAGAGAAATTATATTAATAGGTCTATAATCACGATTTTATTATTTACTGAATAAAAATTTTTCAAAGGCCTTTATTAAAAAGGCAAGGGAATGATGTATAGGATTGCACAGAAATTCAAACACTTGAAACTTTTCCAAAACCATATACAATGAAATCACTTTTTGCATAATGTAAAACAGATAATTAATAAGGGCATATGAAAAATGATGTGTAGCTTAGTACCAAAGAGGCAAAAAGACTAAACAAATTATTATGATTAAAAATGAAAATTTATGTGCCATTTACTATGTAAAAATGAAAACATAAATTAAAAATTGCATGAATGAATAAATAAATTAATAAATAACCCATTTATTTTGAATCTTTTAATCTGACAGTCAAGGAAATACTGACCAATGAGAAAATTCTTTAAGGAGGAACAATCAAGGGTTTTTTGGTGATAGAAATAGAAAGGTAGTTTCATGATACTTAAGCTAAGTCAGCATTGAAAACTCACTCTCCAGATAATATGAAATGTATGTATCAGCCAATGTACAGTAGACTAAAAGTTCTATTTTTTATTGATTAGAAAAGTGATATCTCAGTCAAATCTTGTAAGGGTCAAACAAATTAGTTCACTGGAAGTTCAAGGTCCCTGATCAGCCTCAGATAATTAACCAGTTGTGGTGAAACACTGTATATAGGCTTAACATCGTTGATGAATATGGCTGCAAACAGAATTCTTTTTCACATTATGTATTTCGATTTTTTAACATCTTGGTATAATCAAATATTATTCATAAATATAAAAAGAGCATAAATAATAAAAATGATTTTCCAAAGTAATATATTACAATACGAAAAAATAACACCAATAATACATTGTTATTTTTATTACTGATACCGTTGTTAATACATTTATTATCTAATTATCGCTAACTGTACTAACATCCTGACAATACATAAAAATTTAATCATGTTCTAAAAAGTGGTAGTGTTAAATTTTTTTTAAGTCTCAACACTTAAATGCATTAGAGGAGAAATTGTGCAGTTTCTAAGGCATTCTCCTTGAAATGGGATGGCATTTAAGAAATTAAATGTGCATAAACCATTCCTGGTTCTAGAAGGTAAAGATGAAGATACCATGTCATAATTACACTCCCAGTGTGTTGAATAAAAATTTATAATGTGGATATGTATATATTGTTTTTCAGTTGTCATTTCTTATGATGTTTTTCTTCTTCCTAAACATCTCCTGAGTACTCTTTGTTTGTTCAATATTTACTTTTTTAAAAACACACTACTTCTCTACAAGCATTTCCTTTTCAGTCACTAAGACTGTGGTTCCCTTATTTGCCAATAGAGAGAGGGAATGTAGTTTAGTGATTAATGTTGCCAAGACCTAATTAGCTAAGATTAGTGCTAGCATTGGCTCTGTCCACAAATGTAACTCATGTAAAACATACTAATGCTTACTGATTATATTAATATCAAATCGAAATATAATTATGTTAAAACCAGGGAAGTATAGATTTCATCTGTTTTCTAAATCCTAGTTTTTATTAAGATATAGTTTTATTTGGACATTTCCACCATCAGAAGCTTTTCCCGGTTTCACCCTCTGTGTACAATAAAACGAAACAAAACAAATCACCCTGGAGGCTATCTAGTTAGTTTCCTTAGCTTTGCTAAATAAAAAAAAAAAAAAAAAAAAAAAAAAAAAAGAAAGTGGAGAGGAGGTCACCAGGACAGACAAATCAATCTAGACATCAAATACGTTTTCTTTCTTTCTAAACTGTGTTTTAAGCAATATCGAAATCTTATAGCAAGCACTAAGAATTTGCAGCTTGATGGGACAGAAGAATGGGTCATAAGCTGTTGATGGAAGATGAAAGCTTTACAAATATTTTATGGTTTAATGTGACTACTTCTATTTACTTTATTAAAGTAGATGCCATTCTAATATCAGATCTAATTCTCAGTTTCATGCTTATGTAAATATTTATGCATGATCACGAAGAAGTATTGACAATAAGACTACTTTGACTTTCTCTGTAAAACTGAAAATAAAGAAACAAGCTAAAGCTAAATCAACAAAAATGCTTGAATAATTCTTAGTACATCTATACTATGGAATACCATGCAGAGGTTAGAGCAAATGATGGAGGCCAAAAAGTACTAATTTTGAAAATTTTTCAGTGTACACTTATTGTAATAAAAAAGGAACTGTGAAGTATTAATTACATGCTGTATTCTAAATTATGCCAAATATGTACATAAAGTATGCATTTCTATGTGTATATTTCTATGTGTATTTGAAATTATGTACTTTACTCTGTTTTTAGTGGTTATCTTTAGAATGTTTTATTTTGTGTACTTTTGTATTTTTGATACAATACTAATTTTTCGATGTTGTATGTGATATGGTTTGGCTGTATCCTCACTCACATCTCATCTTGAATTGTAGCTCCCATGATACCACATGTTATTGGAGGGTCCCGGTGGGAGGTAAGTGAATCATGGAGGCAGGTTTTTCCCATGCTGTTCTTATAATGTGAATAAGTCTCAAAATACTGATGGTTTTATAAAGGGTAGGTCCCTTACACATGCTCTCTTGCCTGCCTCCATGTAAGACATGATTTTGTTCCTCATTCATCTTCCACCATGATTGTGCAGCCTCTCCAGCCATGTAGAACTCTGAGTCAATTAAACCTCTTTCCTTTATAAATTACCCAGCCTCAAGTATGTCTTTATTAGCAGCATGTGAACAGGCTAACACAATTTTATTTTGACAATAGTGTATTTGTATATTTCATGGGTTAAAAGTGTAATAAAATCCAAATAAAAATTGTTTATATACTACATTGTATTTTGTAAGTATATGCTATACATAATGTACATTTACATACATAATATACATATATTTATTTAGCTATATCCTTAACAATACCATATATTAGAAACATCTTAATTATATATAATTAGTAAGACAGTTAATTCTAATAGTGTTTCTTAGCACAGTGAAGTATCAAGTATCCTTTTATAATGGTAGTTATCCAGCTGTCTTCAAAATATTGGTCAAAATAAGAAGACAAAAGTATGAATAGAATCTTTTCTAGAAATAAAATATATTACAGGCAATAGAGATAATGATCAGGAAATTAGAAAATTATGGTGATCTGGTGAAAAAGTAACAAATTTTTTCTGCAAATGAAAGAAAGAAAAATGATTAGCAACTTGAGTGGACACATAAAGCTATATAAGAAAGTAATAGTTTAAAGTGAAGCAAAATGTTATCTGATATTATCACTTTAGCAATCAATGAAGTGTAAGAAAGGAGAGCAATTTGAACTTAACACTTGAAAATGCCCTTCTTAGTGGCAGAATACATGAATTTTTTAACGAGTTGTTTTACATTACTTTCTTTGACAGTCAACTCTACTTAGGTATATTATGAAAGGTGCTTTTCAATTTTTTAGAATCAAGCCATTGATAAAATTTGGAATTGAGGTATATATGATATGACTTTACAATGTAAAAGGTATGGCATCACCCAAATAACTCAGGAGCTAGGTAGATGTGTGGAGGTAAGAGGCATATATTAAATTCCTAATTTCCCATGACAAGGTCCAAAGACAGCATTTGATGTGAATGGATCCAGAATTTGAGGAATAAACATATTGCTAAAATTTAGTCTTACAATTAATAAAAATGATTAATACAAAACTCAGGTTGGAGAAGAAAATTGAGAAAGAAGCAGTGACTGGTACTTTAAATGAGTCTCTTCCATTATCCTCCTCAGTGGAACACAACAGGTAGTATTAACAGTTGCTTTACTGAGAAATTTTTCTGAATTAAGAACATAAAAGAATATATATATATTTTTTTTTGAGACGGAGTTTCGCTCGTTACCCAGGTTGGAGTGCAATGGCGCAGTCTCGGCTCACCGCAACCCACCTCCTGGGTTCAGGCAATTCTCCTGCCTCAGCCTTCTGAGTAGCTGGGATTACAGGCACGTGCCACCATGCCCAGCTAATTTTTTTTTGTTGTTGTTGTATTTTTAGTAGAGACGGGGTTTCACCATGTTGACCAGGATGGTCTCGATCTCTTGACCTTGTGATCCACTCGCCTCAGCCTCCCAAAGTGCTGGGCTTACAGGTGTGAGGCACCGTGCCCGGCCAAGAATTTTTTTAAAAATTAAATAATACCATGCCGAAGGAGAAAAACTAGATTGAAGGGTGTAAAGTAGAAATTATTTAGTATTTTTGGTTAAACTTCTTAATTTTTCATATATGCCAAGTATTCTTTATTTTAAAAGAAACTAAAAGAACAATACACCATTACTGTAACTTAGAATTATACATTATAATAGAAGTTCATTTCAATTATTCTTGGCACTATAGCAATCAGTGCTCTAGTCAACAATTTGAACCATCCCTTCTGAATCTTTGTATAGCAGAGTCATTTTTTTTTATAAAAGATCATTAAATTCGTAAGATGCAACCCAATTAAAAAATGAAGTTGAATGTTTTGAAAAACATCAATAAAAGTAAGTTGCTAGAGACAAGTTATGTCAAATAGGTATGGGCAAGGTAGATGTTTGGGATTTTATTAATAAATCACAAACATGTAGAATTATCTATTCTGTTGCTTCACTATATTTTAAGCAAGTATTCCACTTTTTAAATAGGTAAGTCTCTTAAAACAAGGCACCATTGCTGTGGTTTACAAAATAAGACCACTAAGATGTTAATTTTTAAAAGTCAGTTCAAACAAGGGAAAAATATTATATGTGCACATATACGTACACATACACCTACAAGTACACATAGCTGACTATATTTCCAAAATAACTCAATTTATTCTTCAAAAGATTCCTTTATTTGAAAGTTCTTCCTTATACTTAGCCAAAATCTACTATCTTGTATTTGCTAACTATAGTTTTCTGTGATACAGTTTGTGTCCAAACTATTCTCTTTACCATCTGGATTCCCCATTCTTGAACATGTTCATGTGTTTTTCTTCCTCTTAACATGTGACACCCAGAAAAGAATTCAATATTCAAATGTGCTCTAAGAAACAAAGAGTGGGGCAAGACCATCACCTTTCCCACTCATGTTTATTGTAATCTAAAATCTGTATGTCTTTACTAAATCAACGTCCACTAATATATGAATAAATTCCTCCTATCATAAGGAGATTTTGATATTTTTGAAACTAAATTTAGTTTTATCTTGTAAACGTTATGAGGCACATACTCTTCCTTCAGCACAGTTACAATGTTATTATTACATACATCAATAAATGCCATAAAGAAGTCCAGATATACCTTGTGATCTACATTTGATATACTATAACTACACTACTATATTATAGTTTACTATAATATACTACCCATATTGAGGACTGGATCCTGTTACTCATCATTTCTTCTTCTGGGAGTTAACAATATGATTATTTAATAGTTCATTTATAAGATAAGCATCAAGAATACTGTTATGTGGAATGCACTTTTCTAACAGTTACAAAAATCTGTTTGGCCTTTACCCTCCTTTCGTTTTGAAGTTTCTTCAATGTTACCATAAAACCTCAATAATTCAGAAATAATTCTAGAAAAAACACTATCTTACAGCTTCTTCTGAAGTAAAACACATTTTTGAATGGCAAGTATAGTAATATACAACATGATCATTTTAAGTACACAACAGAATTATATTTAAAGAAAATATATACATGCAATTTACTTTGTAAAATATTTTACATTGTTATATAAATACTTATTTCTTATTTAAGCTCAAGAGAAAGATATTCTTATTGTATTAACAGAAAAACTACAATATATTTTTACAGACTATAAATCTGCTATTGGGAACAAAATTATGTTTGATGTCCTAACATAGAATTCTCTTTGCTCTCTTACCTTCTCTTTGACCAAAGCCACTTGCAAAGAAACATGATGAGGGGAAATAAAATTGTTGTATCTTCTTTATGTTTCCCTGCTGTTAAATCATGTTTTCCTTGTATTTCCATTTCTATGGGATTACTAGGAAGAGAATGGAGGAATAACACAGTGTCAGGTTCTGTGATTTTGTTTTCAAACAGTAGTAAGTTATTTCTATTTTTCATTTAAAAGTGATAAACTCTTAGCTGTTTCCTTTTAGCTGATTTCTAAGTAGTTTAAATTAAATCAGAGTCCTTTTAATTATCTATCCATAAGCATACAAAGTTTACAAAAGCTTGCTTCTGATACAGCTGCTTTCCAAAGAAAGCTGATTTTTGCCGTAGAACCTTCTATTGACTACTTCATAGAACATACATTTTTTTTTTCGCTAGAGAACACATGCAATCTCTCTTAATTATCTTCTCTTCTACACCATTTCCATAAGTTAATGGGAATATTGAAGAATTCACTTGATTTGGATGCCAAATATGCATTTTTTTTTTTTTTTTTTTTTTTTTTTTTTGAGACGGAGTTTCGCTCTTGTTACCCAGGCTGGAGTGCAATGGCGCGATCTCGGCTCACTGCAACCTCCGCCTCCTGGGTTCAGGCAATTCTCCTGCCTCAGCCTCCTGAGTAGCTGGGATTACAGGCACACGCCACCATGCCCAGCTAATTTTTGTATTTTTAGTAGAGACGGGGTTTCACCTTGTTGACCAGGATGGTCTCCATCTCTTGACCTCGCGATCCACCCGCCTCAGCCTCCCACAGTGCTGGGATTATAGGCGTGAGCCACCGCGCCCGGCCGCAATTGTTTATGACATACGTGTTAGTCACTACAAGTCAATCTTCTAGGCAATTATGAAATATTAAGCAAAACAAATCTGTAATTACAAGTGTTCACCAATAGTCCCCTGCCCCATACACAGATTTTATAGGTCCTGGTTTTCCCTGGGTGTCTTTATGCACATTTTAAAACCTTGTGTAATCTCCCAAATAGCTCACTTACACCAAGCATTACTCTCGTCTTGTCATCTTCCGGCCAAAGTATATGCAAAGTCCATATTGTTAACATTTTAATCAATTCTCGGGCACATTTGCAGTAACATCACCTCTGTTTTGTTATTCCTTTCTTTTGCCACGAGTATTGCTGTAGCAATAGCACTGGAAAATATACTTTTCGACTCCCCCAGAAAAACAAAACAAATCAAAACAAAACAAACAAACAAACAAAACTATCGCTAAAGCAAAACTAAGTGTATTAGGCTTGCTGAAGTAAAGGAGAATACCACCTTGATGAACTCTTTATATCTCAAAATGGGAAATTAAGGCAGAGTATTAATGAGAGTTAGAGTTTTAGGGCCATGCGTGGGGAAATTTTTTAAGTAGGCCTAGTTAGGCAGGAAATCAACTGGGATTGAACAGAAAATAGCTTCAAATGAAGGAGGGGTAAGAGTGAGGCAAAGATCTTGGAGTGAGTTTTGATAAGAAGGTTCAGAGCCTTAAAAATCAGTTGGTTTATCATCTCAGTTTTCAGTAACAATTTTTTTTTTTACAGATGTTTCCTCATTTATTTGTTTCCAATGGAAGCAAATAAATTATTCACTTACTGCCAGCTTTGTTAAATTCTAGGATGATAAAGCTGTCTAGTCCCAGTATTGCCTAAGCTAGTTTAGCTTCAATTCTTAGTATGTAAAATTCTAGAGCCATTTTGATGTATATTCCTTTCTCTTCATTTTATTTTCTGTACGTATACTCAGTAAATGCTGACTCTTGTACTAGACTCTGAATGCTATTGTATTGCTTAAAGCTCTGTATCCGCAGCCCAGAGTTCTGTCTGCTATGAAATGTGCTTTCACTTCACTGTTCTATGGAATAAATGAATCAATCACAAATACTTGGAAGTTACTGAAGAGATTTACTCGTTTTATAGTGAAAAGAAAAAGCATCAAATTAAAAAATGTGCTAGAAATTATTTGAGATTTTGTTAGAAAGTTTCTTATTTTTCAGGTCTCTGTTCAACATGAAAAGGTTATTCATTGCTTAAGTCAGCTGAGAAAAGTGCCCTCGTTCTTTGTATAACAAAGAAATGACCTAAAGCACATTGATTGGTAATGGAGGACATTCACAAATAATTTCCCTAGGGAACTGAAACACTTGAACTGAAACTGGAACTATAAGCAGTTACCTAGGCAATGGGGAAATGCATTGTTGGCAAAAGGGCAACATACCCAAAGTTTATGTCATAGGTTGAACTATAACTTGCTTGAAAAATCAAAGAACCTTGTTCTTAGAGATAGGAATCAAGGGAAGGTAGTATAAGATGATGCTAAGGAAGTGGGTAGAAGCCAGGCCATGCAAGGTCTTGAAGGCCATTGCTATGGTTTGAATATAATATATCCCTCCAAAACTCATATTAAAATTTGATCCCCAATGTAGCAGTGTTGGGAGGTGGGGCTTAGTGGGAGGTGTTTGGGTTATGGGAACAGATTCCACATCAATAGATTAATGCCCTCCCTCAAGGGTGAGTGAGTTCTCTCTCTCATATGGAATAAATTGGTTTATGTGAAAGCAGGTTACAAAAAGAGAGCCTGGTTTCCTTGGTTTCTCTATTTTGCTTCTTATCTCACCATGTGATCTCTGCACATGACTTTCACCTTTCCACTTCCTGCCATGAGTTGAAGAAGCATGAGGCCCTCACTAAATGCAGCTGGTTAATCTTGAACTTTCCAGCCACAAGATTAATAAACCAAAATAAATCTCTTTTCTTATAAATTACCCAGCCTCAAGTGTTCTGTTACTTACATAAAGCTAAGACAGCCACATTAAATATATGTTGGCCTTTATTCTGAAAACACTGTGAAGCCATTGACATGCTTTGAGCCAAGAAGTGATAATCAGATTTGAGTTTTGAGAAGCTTGCTCTGTCTACTCTGTAGCTCTGTAGAGACTATGATTGTCAGGTGCAGCCACCAATGAAGCAAAACCATTTAGAAGCTATTGTGGTAAGCAAGATGATCACAATGAAGGTGGATGGTGCCACAGGAATGGAAAGATGTAGAAAACCTTGAAAATGTTTAAGAGGTAAATTAAGTAGAATTTCCTATCAGTAGGCTATGAGGGGAAAGAAGACATACAGGATTTGTGGAACTATATGAATGGTGGTATCATTCCATGAGAATAAGTGTGCTAGGTCAGTATTGGGGTTTGAGTGATAATCCCAAGTTTAGTCTTGTGCATTTTGTATTTAGAGAGATTTTTGAAACATGAAAGTGGAAACGACAAAGAGATTTTTGAAACATGAAAGTAGAAATGACAAAGAAGTGGAAATGACGAAGGAGTTTCCACTAAAGTCTAGTCAGGGATATATATTTGTCAGTAATGACTTTATAGAATAAACTGTAAATGTGGGCAAAACTACCTGGATAAAAATAAATGATACAGTGAAACTTATAAAACCACAATATTAATGGCAAGAGAATTTTGAGCCAATGAAAGAGGAATAAAAGAAGGCCTATAAATGTAGAGATAAAAGCCGGAGAACGTTATGCCCTGAAACCCAGTGAGAAAAAAAAAAAGTCCAGTATAGAGTAATCCTTGTTAGAAAAATTTGCTCAACACCCGCCTATGAGTGAGAACATGCAGTGTTTGATCTTCTGCTCTTCTGTCAGTTTGCTGAGAATGATGGTTTCCAGGTTCATCCATGTCCCTACAAAGGACACAAACTCATCGTTTTTGATGGCTGCAAAATATTCCATGGTCTATATGTGCCACATTTTCCCTGCCCAGTCTATCATCGATGGGCATTTGGGTTGGTTCCAGGTCTTGGAGGGGAGCACTACACACTGAGGTCAGTTGGGGGGAAATAGGGGAGGGACGGTGGGGGGTGGGGAGTTGGGGAGAGATAGCAAGGAGAGAGATGCCAGATGTAGGTGATGGGGAGGAAGGCAGCAAATCACACTGCCACTTGTGCACCTATGCAACAATCTTGCATGTTCTTCACATGTACCCCAAAACCTAAAATGCAATAAAATAAATAAATGGGAAAAAAAAACCAGAAAAATTTGCTGACAATCAAGTACTGTGAGCGACAATTGAAAACACCATTGCCTTTAGAAATATGGGAGTCACTATGACCCTACTTCTTTTTTAATAAACCAACCTTAAATTGTTCGATGCTTTACCTTTTCACTGAAAAAGTATAATAAAATCTTGAGTCTGAAAGTAACTTATCTCTAAGTTACAGCTAATAAAGTTATCATAGTCTTGAAAATGAAATAAAGATGATATAAAACACAGGGCTATTATTAGAGACAGATACTGATGGCAAATATGTGTCAATATTTATAGTCTTGAACTTTGGGCTATTAAATGTGTACTTCAAATAAGTAATTTTAGTATTCTCTTAATATGTTATTATTGCATTTTCTGTCTTTGAATAAAACAGCTTAAAATAATGAGTAGGTTATGTTTCCTGTTCTTGGAGTTACTTTAAAAGCAAAATATTTGGCCATTTGATACTTATATCAGGACATGTAGTGAAACACAGTGGATTAGATTCTCAAGTAGGCCTCCTTGTGAAAAGGTGACTTTTGAGATTTAAGGTAAGATATAGAAGGGAGGGGGGAATAAAATCTGGCCTCTAATCCTGTCCTCTTCTGTAAAATTTATCTCTAAAGAAAAACATATGTAGTAATCACCGGAATTCTAGATAAATGTAACAGCTCTGAGAGTTGTTTGATTTTGTTGTATTTTGGTTTGTTTGCCATTTCGTTTTATTTTATTTTAAGTCAGTACCTACATTTAGTGTGTAATGTATCCTGCAGCCTCCCCACTCCTCTGAAACTATCACTATGTCAGGACATGAAAGGTCTTCTCATATGTTATTAAACAAATCTAATCCTAAAGAAAAAAACCTATTTACTCTAAGATTTTGAAATTTATCTAAACCTGAACAATTTAAGAGTTTCCTTGATAAGAAATTTTTATGATTTTTCTAACTCACAAATTATTTGGTATAATTTATAATAACATGGCCTGAGATTAATAATGAATATGAGATTGTTTCTTACTTAAACTTATTTTCTTTACCATAGTAACTTATAACACGGAAAATGTAGTAAAGATAGCTCATATTAATTATTTGGGAATTATTTGAAATGTGCTCACCTTTAACTGTTATGGATAGTTATTGTTAAATAGCAAAGAAGGAGATTATTTTTAAATGAGTATGTGTTTTGGGAGATGAGTTATCACAATGGCATGATCATTACATAAACAAGATGTTCATTCTTTTCTTAGGTCACACTATTAGTTCTTAAAACCTGGAAGTTCAAGAAACTTTTCTGGTGTGTGTGGAGGTAGTTTGAAATCAGAATCTAAAGGTTTATTTCTGTTAAAAGACCATTTTCATTATTCTGCTTCACCATTAATAGGGTCTTTAGCTTGCGTTATTTAAAAATATTTTCTATAAAAGAGATTCACTTTTAGAAGCCATTTATGCCACATATTATTAATTTGTTTTAGTTTATCACCAAAATGTACCTCTTTTAAAAACTGGATTTGTTTACATAGAGAAAATATTCTATATATTACAAGAAACAGCAACATGTAAAAAAAAAGTTTCATAAGGAAATGTTTTAATTTGATACCAAGCAAAACAACGGCAATACAATTAAAATGATGAGCCAGGAGTAAACCACAAATTGTACAGTTTAAATTTCTCTTGCTGAATAAACCAGGATCTGCTTTGAGAATATTTCTGTCTAACTTGTGTTTCTGTATTGATATCTAAAACTTTATTTTGCTTAATTACATATTTTTCTATTGATCTGAATTTCATTACACTGATCTATTCTTCTTCATGCCTGATCTACTGTTAATCCCCAGTGAATTTTCCATAGCATGCATTAAGTATATCAGCGCCATAATTTTCAGTTTTACATCTTCTGTTTCATTTCTCATTGTGTTCATGTTTTCCTTTAAATGCCTCAGCATACTTGCAACATTGACAATAGATGTTTTAAAGTCTTTGTTGCTGGAGAAAGGGAACTGTTTATATTAGACAGGATGAATTGCCATGTGGCCACCACAGTTAGTAAAAATGTGCCATGTACTTAAAAATTGCTGAGAGTAAGATTTTTAAGCATTCTTATCACACACACACAAAAGAAAGTATGTGAGTTGTTGGATATGTTATTTAACTTGATAAAATCATTTCACGATATATGTATCATATTTGATGTATACATCAAAACATCATGTTGTATCTATAAATATATATGATAAAAAGTAATACTTCGCAAGTCAAAAAACAGGCTTTGCTACCAGCATCATCTCTGTCACTTCTGGATCTATTTGTATTATCTCATTTTCCTTGCTATGTGTCATATTTGCTGCTTTGTCCCCTGATTTAGTGTTAAGCATTATAATGGCTATGCTGTTGCTTATTTAATTTTGTTTTCTTCTGTAAGACTGTTTGTAAGTTTGGCTTGGCAAGAAGCTAACTTACTTGTGGATCATTTTAAACATTTAATAGCCTATTTATAAACTCGGCTTTGATGGGTCTAACATAGAAAACTAGGCTTTATCTTAGCCTAGTTTAAGCTTAACACAAGGCACGGCCTTTCTGGAGGTCTGGAGCATTCTTCGTGGTTTCTCTATTCAGACTAAATGAAATTTGAATGATTTAGTCTGAGAACCTGGGTAACTTGTTATCCTTTAACTTCATGGTATTTTTTTTAATTGGCTTGGCTTCATGAATTTTAATCCTATTGCATTTGCAAATTAATATTCAACCAAATACTCAAGGGCATCTCATGCATTTTTCTTGAGATAGTCTTACCAACTTCTATCTCTTTGCTCTCTGTTCTGCAGGTTCTAGCTGAGTCCACTCCGTAAAATACATGTGTTTCTCAAATAAATAAGTCACTAGGCTGTGCTTCTGTTTCTTTTGCCCATACTGCAGGTCAGAAAACTGCTTCCAAGTGGTAACCTGTGTAAATTATAGAGGACACTTTTTTGTTTCCCTTTTCTCAGGAAACTAGTCTTATATTTCTTATTGTCTCAATCTCTGAAAGTAGTATTGTTGTAAGTTTTGTCCAATTTTCTTACCGTTTACAATCCAAAAGTCAATTATAAACCAGATATTCATTCATAGTCATAAAGGAAAGTCTTATTATATTTTTAACTTTTAACTAAGAAAAAGGTTGATTTTTTAACACATTTACCACCTTTGACACTATTGCGTTCTCCAAATTTATTTTCCATCTGACATTATTTTCTGTCAGCCTGAAGAAGTTTCTTTGATAGTGCTTGTAAAAATATTTGCTACTAACAGATTCTGTAAGTTTTTGTCTTTAAACTATTTTGTATTACCTTAATATTTAACTAATAATCTTCATCTTTACAGAAGCTTAAAGTTCACAGCAAAATTTATGAGAAAGCACAGAAAACTCCCATGTACTCTCTGTCCTCACAACATGCAATCTCCACTATTGACATCTCTCACCAGCGTGGAACATTTGTTACCACCAATGAACTTACAACGGCACCCAAAGCCTATAGTTTACATCAGGGTTTATTCCTGCTTCTTCAGTTTTGAAAGATATTCTCACTGAATGTGGAATTCAAAGGTGACAGGGTTTTTTTTTTTTTTAGTTTGGTTTTGTTTGTTTTTTGTAAATACTTTATGTAGTTTCATTGACTTCTTACTTTAATTCTTTCTGACTAAAAGTGCAAAACAATTTTATCTTTGCTCAACTATATGTAATGTGACTAGAATAATGTCCTACTAAAGAAAAAATATCATTTGATGACATTGGTCAAAGCATGATAAGGAAGACTTAGCTCAGGACCATCACAATAGGTATAGGGAGCCCAGCAATGAGATTTTGTAATAAAGGAGAAAGATTGGGTTTAATTCTGAACACAGCACAGGCAAGTGACAATTTATAGCCAAGAAGTTGTCTAGGGGTTAGTGGATGGAAAATTGCTAAAATAAAACATTAAGAGTAATGGAGGATTCTGGCTAAATGACTTAGCACGAGTCTTGCAGAGGACAGGACAGGGTAATCAGACATAACCTGGGGGATGGTGAAGGATGAGGAATTCAATCAGATATCAGGGTGATAAGTTATCAAGGGTGTAAGGGTCTTACTAAATCTGCTAAGGGTCTATACTTAGCAGAATTCCTTGCTAAAATTGGATTCTGCAAAGTAGCTAGATGGGCCTAGGAGAAAGCTCAGGAGCCTAACTAAAGTTTGGTCAAGCAAAGAACCTTTCTTTCCCACAAATGATATTTCTTTCTTTGACTCCTTTAAAACTTTTTTCTCACTGCCACAGAGTTTTTTCAGTATGAATATAATGTACTTGATATTCAAATTTTCAAACTGATGAATCTGTGTGTGTGTGTGTGTGTGCACCCACACGTGTGTGCCTGCATGCGTGCATGCGTGCGTGAGTGTGTGCATGTGTGTGTGTTTGTGTGTGTGTGTGTGTGTGTGTGTGTGTGTGTTTATCCCTCTTGGGAGGTGTTTAGTTTCTTTGAATCTGTGGATTTATAGTATCATAAATTTTGAAATGTTTTAGTGGTTACTTCTTTTAATATACTTTTCTGCTGCCCCTTCTCCTAGAACTTTTCCTCATAAGAATAGATTTACTGAGATTGTTCTTTTCTTTTCTCTTAATGTTATTTCTCTCTAAGTTTCATTTTGTACAGTCTCAGTTGCTTTGCTTTCTAGCAAGCTAATTTTTTTTTGGAATACTCTAATTTTTGAGCCCCCTTACTGATGTTTTTTATGGGATGAAATGTCAAAATTTTCACTAGATTTTATTATTTTTTATATTTCCAGTGTATCTTCTTAATGCTTATATTTTACTTGAATTGATACACATGTTTCAAATATCTGTTTTGCATCTTTTTAAAACTAATTTCCTTATCACTGTCACTTTCAGGTACGCTTCTTTTGACTGGTTTTCTTCCTGGTTATGCATATTTTACCGCTTTTTATCATACCTAGTAAATTTTGAGTGAATGCCAGTTGCATTTGTTACATTTGTTAGTATTTGCATTTTAATATTATTCTTTAAGTATTGCTAGCTTTTGTTTTAGCAGGCAGTTAAATTACTTGCATATCTATTCAGTTAATTCAAGACTTATTTAAAAGCCTTTAGTAGCAATTAAAGAGTACCCTTTGTTTTAGGCTTAGTTTATTTCTAATACTAGAAATAGTATTAGAAGTTAGAAATACAGGTTACTTCATCAGTCATCATTACGATGTGATTTAGTCCTCTGAAATATCAAGATTCTATTGTCTCCCCAGCTTGTACTCAGTATTATTCAGCTGATATCTTTTTGGGATTTGTTTTCTGGTCTCATACAGTTTCATATTATGCATAGGCAGATTAGAATTTAGCTAAAAATTTGAAGTGACTTCTGCACATTCCTCAGGAGCTCTTTTTCTCCATAGATTTGTGTTCTCTAGTATTCTTTCCTATAAATTTCAGTTTCACCTCCCCAAAAACTCTTATCTTTTTCTATAACTTAGCAAGACCACTTATGATGATTGAATTTCATTTCTCTTATCAAATTTTGTAAATCATCTTCCGACAGAAATCCTGTGACCTGTGGGAATTTAGCATACTTTTGTTTTATTTTGTTTTTCTTTAGCTCAAGTCTCACAATCCTGCACACACTCTTACCCAGTTTCTGAAAATGGTGGGAAAATACATTTTATAGTAGTTACTGCATCCTGGTTACTCATTATTACCTTACTGTTCATTTTAATTTATAAAATACCATCAGTGAGGTGGACTCCCAATGATGTCCACCTCCTAATTTTTACCACTTTGCATAATCTCTTCCCTTGGGTGTGAGTGAGGGATACCTTGACTTCCTTCCAACCAATAGACAGCAAAGGTAATAGGTATCACTACTGTGATAATGTTACATTATGTGAGTCTTACTCTCCCTTGGTGGTTTTGAAGAAACAAACTTCTATAAAGTAAGTAACCATTTCTGAAAATCGCACATGTTAAGGTACTGTATTTGACCTCTAGGATCTTTGAACAGCCAGCTAGCAAAAAACTAAAACCTCAGTTTGGAAGTTAGAAAGACATATATTTTGCTAACAACTTAGATGAGATTGGGATCAATTTTTCTTTCCCAAGTGAGCTACCAGATGACTATGCAATGAAATCAACATCGTGATTGTAACCTAGTAAAAGAGGGGTAGGCTGATCAGAGGACACAGATGATTTGTGTCTGGACTTCCAATCCATTAACACTGTATTGTTTTAAGCCACTGAGTTTGTTTAAATTTGTTGTGCACCAATAAATAACTAATAGTATAACGAAAGCATCTCTTATTTGAATTCAGATTAGTTAGATTCATTGACCTACATATTCAGTTTCAGCTCTGATTCTATCTACTTAAGTTATTTTTGGAGAGTAAACTTTAATTCTAGAGAATATTATTTTGGTAAATGAGAAAATACTTGATGATTAAATTTAAACATTCAATCCACCTTTTTTAGATTCACCATATGCCATGTCTCCTTTTAATATATCTGTTTTTTTTTTTTATCTTTCAACCTAGAAAAGGACTTAAAACCACTTAGAATATTTTTTTTTCATTTCACAGATTGGTAAAATAGAAAGGTGCTCTCTCTGTGTTAATATTTTGACCAATGACTTTCCAAAATTTAAATCTGGATTTTCTAACCCACATGTCATGTATTTTCTAACAGTGATTTAAAAACATGTAAACTTAACCTAATTATAAGAAATATACAAGGCATATGAAGTATTAGGATATATTGTAGACCAATATTTACTAAATTACTGCAATTGGAACATTTACTGTGAAAGGCACCCTGAAAAAAAGCTGTTTGCTATTAAACATATTTGAAATGAATCTCTTTTATTTTATTATTATTATGTTTTAAAGAACCAATTCCTTGAAAGACACAATCTGCCAAAACTAATACAAGAAAAAATAGACAATCACAATAGTACTATACTATTAAAGAAATTGAATTAATAATCTCATTAAAAGAAAAGTACTGCCTAAATGAATTCACTTGTGAATGCTACCAAACATTTAAGAAAAAATTATGCAAGTTCTCTACAACTTATCCTAGAAAACAGAAACAGAGGGAATACTTCCTAATCATTCTATGTGGCCAGCATTACACTAATACCAATGCCAGACAAAGACATTAAAAGAAAATAAAACAACAAACCAATATCTTTCATGAACATGATGCAAAAATTCTCAATAAAATATTAGCAATAGAACTTAAAAATATTTAAAAATAGTTATACACCACTATCAAGTGAGATTTATTCCATTATGCAAAACCGATTTTCAGTTTGAAAATCAATTAATGTAATTCATCACCTCAACAGGCTAAAAAAATCCAAATGATTATATCAATAGATAGAGAAAAAGGTTTGATAAAGCCTATCAGCCATGTGTGTACATGATAAAGCCCATCAACCATGGGCTTACATGATAAAAACAAATGGAATGGAGGAAAGCTTCCCGAATTTTATAAGGAACATCTACAAATCTCTATAATTAACATCATGTGTAACAATGAGAACCTAGTAATTCTTCTAAGATGAGGAGAAAGGCAAGGATGTTGGCTTTTATCACTCTTTTCCAACACTGTACTGGAAGTCCTAGCTAATGCAGTAAGATAAGAAATGAAAAAAATGATATACTGATTAGTCAGGAAGAAATAAAACTGTCTATATTTATAAATGGCATATTATCTATATAAACAATGTAAAAGAATTGACAAATAAGACTCCTAGCACTATAATCTTGTTATGAGTGATATAGCAAGGTTACAGAGTAGGAGGTTAATATAGAGAAGTCAATTGTTTTCCTCTATTTCAGCAATTGCTAAACAGAATTTGAGAATAAAAATATAATTTACACTAATGCCTTCTCTAAATAAAATGCCATCGTTAGGTAAAACACTATTAAAATATATACATGATCTATGTGAGGAAAACTATGAAACTGTTGAACAAAATCAAAGGAGAACTAAATAAATGGCTAGATAAGACATGATCATGAATAAGAAGACTCAATATTGTATTATGTCAGTTCTTCCCAACTTGACTCATAGAACTGGTGCAATTCCAGTCAGATCTCAGCAAGTTCTTTTGTAGATGTTGACAAACTGATTCTACAGTTTACATGAAGAGGCAAAAGACCCAGAATAGCCAACCTACAATATTGAAGAAGAGCAAAGGAAGAGAACTGATAAGACCCAAAATCAACACTTACTATAAGGAGACAGTAATGAAGGCAGTATGGTATTAATGATATGATAGGCAGATAAACCAATGGAACAGAACAGGGAGTTCAGAAATAGGCCTGCATAAATCAACTGACTTTTGATAGAGGAACAAATGTAATACAGTTGAACAAAGATAGTCTTTTCAACTAAGGGTGCTGAAATATCTGAACATGTGCATGCAAAATAAATAAATGTGGACATAGACCTTGTACCATAATAAAAATAAACTCAAAACAGGTTATAGAATTTCATGCAGAATTGAAAGATACAAAAGTCCTAAATAGTAACCTTCCTATGTTAACACATAGATAGACATCATACAGAAGAAAAAACCGGGATCTTGAATATGGCAATGATTTTCATATATGATACCAAAGGCATGTTCTGTGAAAGAAATAATTGGTAGGTTGTGCTTCATTAAAATTATAAACTTGTGTTCTGTGAAAGAGGCTGTCAAGAGAATACGACAAACCATGCCATTGGAAGAAAATATTCGCAAAACACACATTTAATAAAGAACAGTATCTAACATGTACATAAAACTCTTACAGATCAACAATAAAAAAATACAAACAACTAACTTAAAAAATGGGCAAAAGATCTGAACAGACACCTCACCAAAGATTATATAAAGATGGCAAATAAACTTAAAAAATGCTGAACATCATATGTCATTAGGGAACTGCAAATTAAAATAAGGAGGTACCACCACATACATTTTAGAATGGCCAAAATCTGGAACACTGATGACACCGAATTCTGGTGAGGATGTGGAACACAAGAACTCTCATTCATTGCTGGTGGGAATGCAAAATGTTATAGCCACTTTGGAATACAGAGTGATACTTTTTTACAAAACTAAAAAAACTCTTCCTATGATCCAGTTATTGTGCTCCTTGGTATTTAAGCAAAGGAGTTGAAACTTACACTCCTTGGTATTTACACAAAGGAGTTGAAAGTTACATCCAGGCACAAAGAAACTGCACTGTTATGTTTATAACAACTATATTTATAATTTAGCAATTTATAATTGCTAAAATTTGGAAGCAACAAAGGGGTCCTTTAACAGGTGAATAAATATACTATGTTACATTCAGGTAATGGCTTCTTATTCGGTGCTAAAAACCATTGAAATACATAGAAGATTCTTTAATGAATGTTGTTCAGTGAAAGAATGCAATCTGACAAAGCTATTTCACCATATGATTTGGACCATATGACATTCTGAAAAAGGCAAAACTATTCAGACCGTAAAAAGATTAGCGATTGCCAGAAAGGTGGGGTGGGGAAGAATTAAAGTGAAGGACAGATTTTTAATCAGGGAAAACTAATCTGTATGATGTCATGATAATGGATACATGATATTATACATTTATCAAACCCATAGAATATACCAAGAGTGAACTCTAATGTAAACTATGGACTTTGGGTGATACTGATGCACCAGTGTAGGTTCATTTATTGTAATTAATGTAGCACTCTGGTGTGGTACATTGACAATTGAGAAGCCTGCAAGAATGTGGGTTGTGAGATACACGAGAACTCTCTGTTCTTTCTGTTTAATTTTGCTATGAACACATAATTTATCTAAAAATGAAGTATATTTAAAATTGAGATTATATAATAAAAATACATTTATATTACACATATTTGTAATACAGTTCCTACAGTTAAAGCCCACCAACAAATACCTTGTTTAGCTCATCATTTCCTAGATGTATGTTACCGGTAGATCCATTTTTATATAATATCTATTTATATACCCTGAGCCTAGGATTCCAAACAATGTTTTTTTGAACCACTAGATTTGAATATAATAGTCATAAAGTTTATGGAATCCTAATGTATATTTTATTCTCTGTGTGTGTGTGTGTGTGTCTGTGTGTATTTCACAAATTTCACAACTTTTTAAATTAAAAAGTGATATAAATTACTTTTTAAAGCAGGCATAAAAATAAGTAATTGATGTACGTAAATTAACGGCAATAAATCAAAGATAGAATGTACTCCAATTTTTTCACTCAGTGTCAGGACAGTTTCACTGTCAAAGCAAGCATCTATAGTTATCTCAAGGAGCTGAGCAGATTAGAGTTTGATTGTGCTTTTCTCTACACACACACACACACACACACACACACACGCACACACACACCAATTAACATATTATGTTTAAGGGCCATGGCAGTTGATCTCTTTCTCAGACCTTTGTCGGAATCCTATTGTGCTTCCCGATTCCCTGGTGAAACTGCCTGATTTTACAGAAACCTCTTCTTCCTGGTAACTGTGCACTGACATATGCCTACTACTTTTGAGGTGACCTTCTGCCACTCACTTTCAATTTGGTTTGAATCCTGGCACTTAAAGTGCTCCTTCTATTCTATCTTTGCTTCCTGTCTATTTCTTCACACTCTATTTGAAAACTTTGTTGATGACCTCAGGCTGTGCACTTGGATTTTACGCCCTGTTTGCTCCTTTCCTGTTGCCACAAAATCATTAGACTTGGAGCACGTCATCTCTCTCTGGACTTACAATATCTGTGCTGTCTAACCTCCTGGGCTTGGGTCTGTGCCTGCCAGACATTCACTGTCTTCAAGGCCCTTCCAGTTGGACTCCTGATCTTGGCTTTCCCTGTTCTGCCCCAGCTGGCTCTGTGACAGTTTCCAATACTTAGCAGACATGAGTGAAGGTCTCCATTTCCTGTCACAGCATTTTGTAAGTCAAATACAATACGTCCTGCAAATTCACTGGGCCTATCTTCAATGCAGTGCTGTGCTATTTGCAAATGACACCTTGTAGGTGAAATCTTCCCTCAACGTCTACTTAAAATTCAAACTTTTCACTCTCATTACACCTTCATCCCCTTTCCAGACCTTATTTATTTTTATTGAGAGCGCATAAAACTTTTCATCATACTAGATAACATACTTACCTATTTCACATGGTGTTTGCCTCCTTGCCAGGAATGTTAGCTCCATGAGTGCAACGTTTTGTTTCTTTTTCTTCCTTTCTATAGCTCATTATTCTGGAAGTGTGTCTCATCCATAGTAGATGCTTAGTATATCACTTAATATATATGTGCTATATAAAAGCAAAAATGAATGAATATGACTGAACCCTTGCTATGGTAAATTATGGTAATAATCACACAACCAGCAATGAAAACATGATGCCCAGACCTTTTAAACAATGAAACTGGGCCACCGTGGTATTCCCTAAAAATTTAGAGGAAAATTTACACTCTGGGCATCCATGTTTGCTATGATCTCACTGACAGTTTTCCGGCAGAGGAATCACACTTTTTAGCTGGTTGACACATTCTAAAAATAAAGCGAGAACCATTGAAAAAATACACAGATCTCAATTAAATAATTGAAAGTTTAAGGCTATCTGACTTACTCTCTTTTTATTATTTCATGAGAATAAAACCACACTACTCAGTGATTCCAAACCGTGAATCTCATGAAAATGGCAATTTATTTTTCCCCATTTCTTTACTCTCCTGCCTTTTGTAACTAATAATAAGTTTTTTCCTCAGTAAAATCTTTAAAGTTTGGAATCTCTCAGTTAAGAGGAGGGGTTATTCCTCTTTCAATACCTTTTTAGGTTTATTATACTTATTTAGAAAAGATTCATTAAACTATAGTTGAAAATCTCAGAGAGCTCCTAATTCTTTTAAACCACTATATAAGAACTGTAGCATATATTGCTCAAGCCAGAGACAATATACCAAATAAAAGACTACATGCTTCTTTAGGAAACTATGTTCAGCATGTGATAAGGCAAAATTAAAATAAATGTTAATTCCATTTGAATTTATTTTCCCAGGATTATTTAGCATCCACAAGTCAACAAATATGATACACCACATAAACATAATTTAAAAAAAAATCACACGATCATCTCAATACATGCAGAAAAAGCATTTGACATAATCCAGCATCTCTTTTATGATTAAAACCCTCAGAAAAAATGGCATATAAGGAACATACTGTAAGGTAATAAAAGCCATCTATGACAAACCCACAGCCAAAATTGTAATGAACAGGAAAAAGTTGAAAGCGTTCCTCCTGATAACTGGCACAAGGCAAGGATTACCACTTTCTCCCTTCCTATTCAACATAGTACTGGAAGTTCTAACCAAAGCATTCAGACAAAAGAAAGAATTCTAGGGCACCCAAATTTATAAAGAGAAAGTCAAACTGTCACTGTTTTCTTATGGCATGATTGTATACCTAGAAAACCCTAAGAACTCATCCAAAAATGCCTAGAAGTGATAAATGAATTCAGCCGTTTCTGGATACAAAGTTAATGTACACAAATCAGTAGCTCTGCTATACACTCATAGTGACCAAGCTGAGAATCAAATCGAGAACTCAATAGCTGCAAAAAGTAAAAATAAAAAATTTAAGAATATGCCTAACCAAGGAGGTGAAAGGCTTCAACAAGGAACACTACAAATCACTGCTCAATGAAACCGTAGATGACATAAAGAAATGGATTTATGCTCATGAGTGTGAGTATGGAAGTGTAGAAATTGACCATACTGCCAAAAGCTATCCACAAATTCAATGCAATTCCCATCAACATACCACCATGATTCTTCACAGAACTAGTAAAAACAATCTTAAAATTCATAGGAACCGAAAATGAGCTCACATAGTCAAAGCAAAACTAAGCAAAAAGAACAAATCTGGAGGCATCACATTATCCAACTTCAAACTATACTGTAAGGCCATGGGCACCAAAATGGCATTGTACTAGTATAAAAATAGGCACATAGGCCAATGGAAAATGATAGAGAACCCAAAAATAAAGCCAAATACTTACAGTCAACTGACTTTCAACAAAGCAAACAATACCATAAACTGAGGAAAGGACACCCTATTATGCAAAAGGTGCTGGGATAATTGGCAAGTCACATGTAGAAGAATAAAACTAAATCCTCATCTCTCACCTTATACAAAAATTAAGATGAATCAAAGACTTAAATCTAAAATCTGAAACCATAAAGTTTCTAGAGGACAACATTGGAAAAACCCTTCTGTACATTGATGTAGGCAAAGACTTCATGACCAAGGCCAAAAGCAAGTGTAACAAAAACAAAGATGAATAGATGTGATTTATAAACTAAACATTTCTGCACAGCAAAAGAAATAATCAACAGAGTAAACAGACAACCCACAGAGTGGGAGAAAATATTCATAATCTATACACCTGACAAAAGACTAATATCCAGAATCTACAAAGAACTCAAACAAATCAGCAAGAAAGAAACAATCATATCAAAAAGTGGGTTAAGGACCTGAATAGGCAATTCTCAAAAGAATATATACAAATGGCCAAACAGCATATGACAAAATGTTCAGCATCACTAATTACCAGAGAAATGCACATCAAAACCACAATGTGATACCACCTTACTGCTGCAAGAACGGCTATACTCCAAAAGTTAAAAAATAATAGATGTTGGCATGGATGTGGAGAAATGCAACATTTTTACACTGTCGGTGGGAATGTAAACAACCCACCAACCACTCTGGAAAACAGTGTGGAGATTCCTTACAAAACTAAAAGTAGATATACCATTTGACCCTGCAATCCCACTATTAGGTATCTACCCAGAGGAAAAGAAATCATACTAAAAAGTTACTTGTACACACATGTTTATAGCAGTACAATTCATAATTGCAAAATATGGAGCCACCCAAATGCCCATTAAACAATGAAAATGTGGTGTAAATATATGGATATATACTCACACCATGGAATACTACTCACCCATAAAAAGAAACAAAATAATGGCATTCACAGCAAGCTGGATGGAATTGGAGACTATTATCCTAAGTGAAAGTAACTTGAGAATGTAAAAACCAAACATCGTATGTTCTCACTCATAAGTGGGAGCTAAGCTACGAGGATACAAAGGCATAAGAATGATACAATGGACTTTGGGGACTCAGAGAAAAGGTGGGAGGGGGCTGAGGGATAAAAGACTACACATTGACTACAGTTTACACTGCTTGGGTGATGGGTGCACCAAAATCTCAGGCGTCACCACTAAATAATTTACTCATGTAACCAAACACTATATGTTCCTCAAAGACCTATAGAAATAAGAAATAAAGTTGAAAATTAATAAAATTAAACAAATACAATTAATTATTTAAATCAAATAAATTAACTTAAAAAACAAAATCTACGTTTTCTTAATATTTACATTATCTAATGATGTTTTTGTTTAAAATAAGTTGCAAACATTTCACATTTTTATATGTATACACACTATATATTTTTAAATCACATATATGTATACTTTTAAAAACCATGAAACTGTATTTTAACACCATACTTAAGGTAGATTCCACCTTCATAATTACATCGCTGTTTAAGAAGGGAAACTCTCCGTACAGAAAGGCAAACTTTCGTTTGACTCATTTCCTTCTATTTTCCCAATAGTTAACTTACCATATTTTCTCTTGAGTAAAAAAACTGACAATATTTATTGGGGTTTGGGGAAATAGTATGTAAACTCAAATTTACTTCTCAACTCAATATTGCCTTACAGTCTCTTCACTCTACCAAAATTTCTGTATCAAAAGTTCACTTTTATCTACTTCATTATTGGTATACAAAATTCTACTTATTTTTGTGTGTTGATTTTTGTATCCTTCAACTTTACCATATTCATTTATCAGTTCTAAGGGTTTTTTGGTGTAGTCTAGGATTTCCTATATGTAAGATCATGTTATCTACAAAGAGGGACAGTCTGGATTCCTCTTTTTCAATTTGGATGCCCTTTATTTCTCTCTCTTGGCTAATTGCACTGGCTGGGACTTCTAATAATATACCGAATAATAGCAGTGAAAATGAGCATCTTTGTCTTGTTTCAGTTCTTAGAGGAAAATCTTTCAACTTTTCACCATTCAGTATAAAGTTTTTTCTGAGTTTGTCATATATAACCTTTATTTTGTTGGCGTAGTCCTTCGATACCTAATTTGTTGAGTTTTTTAATCATGAAGGGATGTTAGATTTTATCAAATGCTGTTTTGTTGTGTCTGTTGAAATGATCATATGAATTTTTTTTTCTTTTGTTCTGTTTAAGTACTATATCACACTGACTGATTTGCATGTGTTGAATCATCCTTTGTTTGTTGGGATAAATTCCACTTGATCTTGGTGTGTAATCTTTTTGCTGTACCGTTGGATTTGGTTTGCTAGTATTTTGTCAAGTATTTTTACATCTCTGTTAATCAGGATATTGTCTTATAGTTTTCTTTTTCTTTTACCCTTGTCTGATCTTGGTATCAAGGTAATCCTGGCCTTATAGAATGAGTTTGGAAGAATGTCTTCCTCTTCAGTGTTTGGGAATAGTTTGAGAAAAATTGATGGTAGTTTTTTACAGGCTTGATAGAATTTGACAGTGAAGCCATACAGTCCTAGGACTTTTTTCCTTGAGAGGCGTTTTATTTCTGATTCAGTCTTGTTATTTACTAATTGATTGTCTAGGTTTTCTTCTTGGTTCAATCTTGGTAAGTTATATGTGTCCAGTGTTTATCCATTTCCTCTTGATTTCCAATTTGTTGCATGTAACTATTCATAATAGTATCTGCTAATTCTTTGTATTTCTGTGGGATTAGTCTCCACCAACACATAAATGGATTTAAAATGAGGTAGATATACACAATGGAAACTCTTCTGTTACAAGACAAAATGAAATCCTGTCATTTGTTGTAATAAAGACCAGCCTGAAGGACATTATGTTGAGTAAACTAAGTCAGGCACAGCAAGACAAATACTGTCTATTCTTATATGTGGAAGCTAAAAAGTTGCACTAACAAGCATTCTACCCTATATTAGAGGAAGAACACTGATTACTAAAGGCAAGGAAGAAGAGGGAGGAGAAGAGATATAAAAAGGCTGGTTAGCAGATACAAAATTATAACTAAAGAGAAGCAATAAGTTCAGTTTTCTGTGGTATTGTAGGGTGACCATAGTTAACAATAATATCTTATTTATTTTTAAAGAGCAAGAGAAAAGGATTTTGAATATGTCCAACACAGAGAAATGATAAATGTTTTAGGTGATGGATATGCTAATTACTCTGAATTTGATCATTACAAATTGAATGTAGCTATTGAAATCTATCCCATAAAATCACATGGACGCAGGGAGGGAAGCATCCCACACTGGGGACCATTGTGGGGGGAACTAGGGGAGGGATAGCGTGGAGTAGGGAGGATGGGGAGGGATAACATTGGGAGTAATGCCAGATATAGGTGACGGAGGATCGAGGCAGCAAACCACATTGCCATGTAGGTAGCTATACAACAATCCTGCATGTTCTACACATGTACCACCCCAGAACCTAAAATACAATAATATATATATATGTAAAAGGCAAAAAATACTGAGCATCTATTATATAATAGACATAATGTTTACAATATTTAGAGGTAGAACAAGTATATTTTTAGTAAAAGACTTAGCAATAAACAATAAATGTGTATAACTCTAAAAAAGTTATTATATGTCAATTAAAACTAAAATTTTAAAAAGTTATTTATTTGCTAAATTCAGTGGCTATATGAATTCTTTGTGGTGTCCACCTGGCTCGCTATTTTGTTCTGTAACAGTTTATTAAGAACAGTGGTTTGCAAACTTTAGCCTGCATAAGAAACTCCTGCGCAACTTTAAATTTGCAGAAATGCAGTCATATCCTCAGAGATTCTGTTTGAGTGGGCCCAAGTGTGGATCCAAAATTATTTTAATGAATATCTAGTTTATTCTGATAGAGATCATTTGCAGTTCATATGTATAAAATATTTACTTCAAAGATTCTTTTCCCTTACTTCTGTCTTGATAATCAATACTTATCAGTGCCTCTTTGGGAAACTTCTTTAATACTGCCATGTCTCCCCTCTCGTTCAGTGTCAGAAATCATTTTTTACATGTTTATTTCCATCTCTCTTTAATGCTAAATCATTTTTTGATTAAATAAACAAACTGATGAAAGTGTGTGTGGTGCTGTTTTTCTCCCTGAGCTCTAAATCTAAAATATCTCCCAGAGATCATTAAATTAAAATGTATATAATCAAGCCAAACTCAATATGAGTTTTCTTCTAATTACTGCCAATTTGTCAACATCATCCAAGAAATAGGGTTCAGGCCAAGATTAGAAATGAGAGAAATGGGTGACCAGCTACCTGAATAAGAAGAATGAAAACAGAGCTGAGGACATTTATGGTCAAAATGGAATCAACTAACAAAGATAGCAAAACCTAGCCAGTTGGGGGCAATCTAAATCAATCTCAGCAAGAGGAGTCACCTGAACAGTGGAACACCTTGGAAAGGACTGTGGCTCTCACAAAATATCTTGTCTGGGCTGGATCTGACTTCAGTGCCAAACACAGACTACCTTTCCAGTTCTGTCACTAACTATATCCACAATAAATGTTCTATCTTTAGGCGCTTCAAAGTAAAATTCTTACCAGTCCTTATAAACACTGTGATATTTTATAACTCAGTGAAGCAGGTTGATGAATTAAATAGGCCTGGATTCTCCAGCTCAATTAATTGTATAGAATCTCTAGAAATGTATCTAAACTGTCTAAACCATCTTTTTCCCATGCCATAAATATTGACAGTGTCATGCACTTCATAGCACTATAGATTTAAAATTTAATTTCTTGTGTTATGACATAACATAAAACCATTGGTACAGAATTCAAGATTACCAGTATTATTAGTCACCACAGTTAAACTTGCACAAAATAATAATTAGTTCCCTAGTTCCTTCAGCTTGTCTTCATTTTCTATTACTTCTATTAACTTCAAGTTTAAATGTAATATTTTAAATATAAATAACAAAAAAGTATAATTCATGTTTATGGAATTATTCCATATACATGTATGAAAGACGTCTAGACTAATATATTACTCTAATATTACCAATGATTTGTTTCTGCATCATGAATTTGGGATGACTTTAAAAATATTTTATTTTGAGATAATTGTGATTCCCATAAAGTTGTAAGAAATAATGCAAAGAGAACCAACATAACCTTCACCCTCTTTACCCCAATAACAGTATTTTGCACAACAGCAAAATATCACAACCAGAAAATAGATATTGATATAATCCATTGATTTAACTGAGACTTTATCAGTTTTATGTGCCCTTATTTGTGTGTGTGTAGATGTGTATGTGTTTGATTCTATACAATTTCATCACATGAATAAATTGGTATTACCATCATCACAAACAAAAACCAGGAAAATTCTGTCATCACAAGATTCACTGTATTGCTATTTTATAACTGCCCTCATTTCTATGCTCACCATCCCTCATAGCACTAATCTGTTCTCTATTTCTATAAGTTTTCTCAGTTTAAAATTGTTATGTTATTAGAATTATACTTTCCTGAGATTGCGTTTGGGATTGGCGTTTTTCCCACTCAGCATAATTTCCTGGAGATTCATCCAAATTGTAGTTTTTGTTTATTGTTGCTGTTATTCTTGTATTTTTTTTAATAACCCTGGGTAATAGTCCGTGATTTGGATGGACTACAGTTAAATTACCCACTTACCTATTGTTTGGCAATTGAATTGTTTATATTGACTATTACAAATAAGCTCCTATGAATATTAATGTCTAGATATGTGTGTGAATGTAAGTTTTCAATTATTTGAGAAATACAAATAGTGAAATTGCTGAGCTATTAGGTATATGCACGTTTAGTTTTATAAGAAATTGTTTTCTGGAGCGGCTGCACCATTTTACATTCCATACATAGCAGCAATGTAGAAGCAATCCAGTTTCTCCACAAGACACCACAAGTTAGTGTTGCCATTACTTTTTATTTTAGTTTTTGCTATAGGTGAAAATAGTTATCTCATTGTGATTTTAATTCACATTTACCAAATGGCACTCCAAGATGTGGGACAGAACAATGGATAGTGATGAGGATTAAAAGCTCTCAGCAAACATCAAAAATGGAGAGTTCATAGAGAACATGCTTGTCTATATAGAAAATCTGAAAGAATCCACATAAACCTCTGTAACTAACAAGCAATTATAAGAGGGTTGCAAATACCAGGTTAATATACAGAAGTTAATTATTTTTCTATATACTAGCAATGTACATGTTGAATTTGAAGCGAAAAGCACAATACCATTTATGTTAGCATTCCCACAACTGAAATACTCAGATATAAATAAAACAAAATATGTACAGAATCTATATGAAAAAAACTATAAAACTGATGAAAAGAACAAAATAATTAAGAAATATTCCATTATTCATGGAGAAGAAGACTCCGTATTTTTAAGACATCAGTTTTTACCAACTTGATCTATAGGTTCAATGCTATGCCAATCAAAACCCCAGTAAGTTATTTTGTGGATATTGACAAACTGATTTTAAAATTTACATGAAGAGTGGAAACCAGAATGGTCAATACAGATTGAGAGAAAACCATAGGAGGGATGATACTATCCTACTTCAAAACTTACTAATAAAGACAGGAATGAAGACAACGTGGTATTGGCAAAAGAATAGACAAATATACCAAATATACCAAGGGCACAAAATAGAGAACTCACAAACAGACACACATAAGTATGATAAACTGATCTTTGACAGAGGAATAAAGAAACTATGACGGAACAAAAATTGTCTTTTCAACAAATGGTGTTGGAACCACTGGACATCCACAGGTGAAAAAAAAATAAATCTAGACACAGATCTTGCACCCTTTATAAAAAATAACTCAAAATAGATCATAGACCTAAACGTAAAATGTGAAAATATAAAACTCCTGGATGATGACATGGGGGAAAATCTAGATGACCTATGTTACGGTGATGACTTTGTAGATACAACACCAAAAGCATTATGTATGAAAGAAATAACTAATAGGCCGTATTTTATTAAAATTAAAAGTTCTGCTCTTTGAAGGACAACATCAAGGAAATGAAAGACAAGCCACAGACTCAGAGAAAATATTTGCAAAACACACATCTGATAAAGAACTGTTATACAAAATATACAAAGAACTCTTAAATCTCAATCATAAGAAAACCTACAACCTGATGTTTAGAATGAGTCGAAGACCTTTAACAGACGCTGAACCAAAAAAGGTGTGAAGATAGCAAATAAGTATATGAAAAGTACTCCACATCATATATCATCAGAAAAATGTAAATTAAAATGATAAATACACTCCCATTAAAATGGTCAAAATCCAGAATACTTTCAGCAAATGCTTGCTAGGATGTGTCACAATAGAAATTCATTCGTTGCTGGTGGAAATGAAAAATGGTACAGCCACTTTGGGGGACAGCTTGCTACTCTTTTACAAAGCTAAACATACTGTTGCCAAACAATCCAGCAGAAACGATACACCAGTAACACTCCTTAGTATTTACTCACGGGAATTGAAGACTTTTGTCCACACAAATACCTGAATGTGAATGTTTATAGCAGCTTTATTTATAATTGTTAAAACTTGGAAGCTACTAAGATATTCTTAAATAAGTGAATGAAGAAATAAACTGTGGTTCATCCGGACAATGTATTATTATTCAGTGCCAAAAGTAAATTAGATAAAATACCATGGAAAGACATGGAAGGTACTTAAATGCTTATTGATCAATAAAATAAGTCAATCTTAAAAGACTACATATTGCATTATTTCCAATATATGATATTCTGGAAAAGGCAAAACTATGCAGACAGTAAAACAAAAGATCAGTGTTTGCCAGGGCTTGAGGATGAGGGATAGGTGAGTAGACAGAGCACAGCAGATTTCCAGGGCAATGAAAATACTCTCTGTGTGTATAGCATTTTCACTGCCCTAGGAATCTGGGCAAATGCATTATCGATACATGCTATTATACATTTGCCCCAAAACATAGAATGTTCAATCCCAAGGGTGAACCCTAAGGCAAACTGTGGACTTTGAATGCTCATGGTGTCAATGTAGGCTCACTAATTATAACAAGTATACCATTCTGTTTGGAATGTTCTAATAATGAGAGAGATTATGCATGTGTTGGGAGATGTGGTATATGGGAAATCTCTGGACCATCCTTACAATTTTTTCTATGAACCTAAAATTTCTCTAAAAACAGCCTTGAAAAAATAAAAAGCAGGTCTGCAAGTGATAATTTTTAAAATATTTCTTATTTGAGAGTATCTCTATGTTCTCTTCATTCCTAAAGAATGCATTAACTGAAGGTAGAATTTATAGTTGACAGTTACCTTTCTTCAGGACACGGTTCCACTTCCCTCTGGCTTCTATATTATTTAATAGAACCCCATTTTCTTTTACCTTAATGTTCTTCTAATAGTAGTCCATTTTTCCCTATGGCTGCTTTGAAGATTTCATCTTTGTCTTTAGTTTTTAGAAGTATGATGTGTTTTGGAATGGAATTTTTTTGCATTTATTCTACTTGGGGTTCATTTAGCTTCCGGAATACATAAGGTTTGCCTTTCACCAAATTTGGGAACTTTCTTACCCATTATTTCTTTGAATACCTTTCAGTCCCACATTCTTGCTCTTTTTTCTTGACTCCAAGGATACAGATATTTGACTTTTGTCATTTTCTCATTGGTTTCTAGATGTTCATTCCTTTTTATCTTCATTATATTTTCTCAATTTTTTTAGAACTTATACATTTTATTGATGTATTCTCGACTTCACTAATTCTACTGTCATCGTCATGTTACTTTTGATCTCTTCCAATGAGCTTTTAAGTTATTGTATTCTTTTGTTTTTAATTTCTATTTGGTTTATTTTTAGAAATGATATCTTTGCTAACATTTCCCATTTTTCACTTGTCCCAAATACATGCATAATTATTTGTTGAACTAATTTAATGTTAAGATTGTTGCTTTAAAATCATTGTCAGATAGTGCCAATATCTGATCTGATATTTGTACCAGTTGATTGAGTTTTGCAGGTTTTGTTGTGTTTTTCTTGGATCTTGGTATGACAAGATATTTTCAGTTGTATCTCGTGTATTTTGAATATTATGTTAGGAGACAACTAGTCCTCTAGAACTCTATTATTTTACCAGGCAGCCAGCCTTTTTAGTTTTATCATGTGGGTTCTGGCACTCTCATTCGGATTCAACAACACTAGTAGGTGTGAGGTGGAGATGGTTTAGGTTAGCTCACTTGGTTTTTGTAGGTAGAACAGGTCACCACTGTGGATTGGCATGTGGTGACAGATGAGTTTTCCTGACTAAGGTCTGTCGGTAGCACTGCTGCAATTAGATTGGCTTGCTTTGGCCAGCAGACATGAAGCAAGGTATCCAGCTTTTGAAAGCAAAGTTCTATCTTTCAGAAATTAATTCCTCTGGAAAGACTGTAGTCAGCTAGAAAAATTAGCTGCTACCACTTCCATGACTTTATAACTTTTAATTCAAACCTTTGATATGGTATTTTATATATTTCTGTGTATACATGTATTCCTGATAAAAAATAATATGTGCCTAATAGATGCTATTTGAATGAATGACTCTCTAGATTGTTATACTGATTTCAGAACTTTTCTATCCAGTATTTTTCCTTGTGCCTTTTGTTCTACTCCTGCCATTGGTATTATGTGGTAAGTCAAAATAGCTTTCCAACCACCTGAAAAGTGCTGTGAAAATACAGAACTATTTTAAGTCAGGATGTCTGTTTTAAAGCCTAATATTAAACTGTCTACAGTCTAATTTCCTAATTTGAGGAAAAAAGTGGCAGCAATAGAACCCTTCTTCTCAGAGGGTCATATTAATATTTTAGAAACCTTAAGGTCCTAAAATAAAAGCTTCTATATAAATAACAAATATACACTTTTGCTTTCCTTTCTGTTATTTTATGCTCTGAGAATTCCGAATGGAATACATTGCATTTATTAGAAACACAAAAATATATTTATCATATTCCTCATGATATAAATGTGATAGATCAGAAGAGCTTAGTTTTTATAAAAATAATTCACAGATCTTTCCATGTAATTTTTATACAGCTAAAGAAGAATGAGAAAAGTTTTCTTATTTAGAGTTTGTAAATGTAATTCCACTTAAAACTGTAAGACTGTAGTGTCAAATTTTAACATAGTACATATTATATGAATTATTAATGTTATTATTACATAATAAATTAGAGAAAACTGGGTGCTTATTAGAAATACCCTTCCTTTGAGTTTATATACTATTTTGTTTATATCTCTCTTTTGTCATTTCTAATATGCTATAAATCATAAATGATTCATGTTATCCTCTATTATTTCCTTCATAATATTCGAAACAAAACTACAGAGTGAAACTATCCTCATGCCACTCGTTTCCTTGCTCTGCACCAAGAGCATCCATGTTCTCTTTCCATTGGAATAATTTTGGAAAAATGTAAAAGAGTGAGATAAAGCATGTGACAAAAATTACAGTTTTCAAGATGCTCACTCCTAGTGACATCTTCCTAAGTTTCTCCCTGGGAGTTCAAGCTCTGAAATGGATTCTGGGACTTTGCTCTTGATTACTTAAAAAATGTGCTAGCTAGGAAAGGGCCTCCTTCCCTTATCCTAATAGAAGAGATTCCATTTGAAATCATCTTAAACTATTGGTGTTTTTTTCCAGCAAGTGTCTGCATGGAAACCTACTTCTCCATGGGCCATCAAAGTCCCCAAGTAATGAGACACTGACTTTTTACCAATCCTGTCAAAATGTAGAATATAACCACAGGCTGTCTGGCATCTCACTATTCCTTCACAGACAAAGTTAAATATTAAGCATCACCATTTAAGAAAGGGAGATCAAGTGTTGTTTTTCATGGTGGAATCTATGTTGGAACTTCAACTCTCTGATTTTTCGTTGAATCACCTATATGTCTTTTGTGGGAGGATTAAAAATTCGGGATTCACATGCCTCCTCTTGATAATTCTTTTTTATATTCTCCCAACAAATACTGTTTCTTTAGTCAGATTGTGTGACGTTCTGTCATTCTCTCCAGCCCACGTTATACCTTAATGGCAGCTCTATAACACCTCTATGTTTAGTTTTCTCATATTTTTGAGCCTTTATTTGAGAAAGAAAAACAAAACTCTGTAAGTCCACTACTAAACAATGAAAGAAAGGATTGCCTTTCCTCATTTTTATATATTAAACAGCTGAATTAATGAATAATTGAAGGAATGGCTATATTCTTATTTCATTTAAAATTCGACCATTTTAATTGATTTTTAATTGACGTACCATTGCTAAATGAATTATAACATGTTTAACACTTTAAAGATAATGTTATATTATTCAATTTATTTTTTTCTAAGCATATTGGTATATTGCCGTTAAATTTAATACCAAACAGGAATAGTATATCTCTAAGAAATTTTATTTTTTTATATAACTTTTGTCTGTATTCATCTGATTGTAACAATATTTACTTGCTAGTTTAAATGAAGGAGAATTGTGAGAACTCTCTTCTACAAAAAAACTTTTAAAATTTGCCAGGAGTGGTGGTGCATGCCTGTATTCCCAGCTACTTGGGAGGCTGAGACAGGAGGGTTGCTTGAGCCCAGGGGTCTGAGACCTGCATAAGCAATGTATTCAGGACCCATCTCTACAAAAATTTCTGAAAATAGCCAGGCATGGTGGTGCTTGCCTGTAGCCCAGCTATTCACTGAGAATTTGAGGCTGTAGTGAGGTATGACTGCACCACTGCATTCCACTCTCAACAATAGAACAAGATATTGTCTCAAAAAGAACAAAACGTAGGAAGTCTTTTATTATCTATGCACTCTACATCCAGTAATAACCCCTGCAAAATTTCATTTATCTACCTAGTATTTTTATGTAGGTAAAAATGTTATACACACACACACACACACACACACATATATATATATTATGAATGCATGTGTATGGATATGTACATTTACCAGTATATCTATGTGTGTGTGTGTGTGTGTGTGTGTATGTGTTTTCTTGTCTAATGTTTTTCGATTTATTTCTCTGAACTGGTTTGACAGTTTCATACCCTATTTCTAGTCTTTAAATAATTACTTTGAAAATTTTACAAAAAATGTAAATTTTAAAAAGAAAAAAAGTGTCTTACTCTTCTGAGCAATACAAATACAGTAGTCATCCCTTATACACAATATTCCTTTCTAAGATTTCAGTGGCCCAGGGTCAACTATGATTCAAAACTAGGAGAGTATAGTAAAATAAGACATTTTGAGAGAGAAAGGAAGCATATTCATATAACTTTTATTACAGTAGATGTTATACATTACTTGTTATTGTTACCAATCTCTTACTATGCCTAATTTATAAATTAAATTTTATTATATGTTTATTTGATAAAACCATAAGATTATAGAGTGCAGTCCTATGGTACTATTTGCAGGTTCAAGAATCCACTGGGTGTCTTGGAATGTATCTCCCATGGATAAGGTGGGGGCTACAGTACCTCTAATTGGACTCTGCTTGACTTTCATGCCATCACCACACCACTGCTGCCAACACCACCACCATCCTCATTATCATCACTATGACTGTTACTCTATCCAGGAAATTTTCTTGTACTCTTCATAATTTTATTTGCTCTATATTCCTTCTTCATGTCAGGTAATGCCCTAGAACCATTCCCCTTTCTCCTGAACTATATTCTCTGTAAGTTACCTTGGCATATCTTTCCGGGTGATCAACCTTCATATTTTATGCTTATTTTTAAGTATTTCTCTTTCTCCCTCTTGTCTTTGAAATATACATTTTTTGTTTAAGATTCTACATTTAAAGTTATAGTCTTTGAGTGCTATGAGGAAAATATTTTACAATAGTTTGTATGTCATTTTTGCATTTGAGACATAGACTTTTTTTCTTTTCTTATTCTAACTCTTGTTTTTGGCTGAATGTGAGTGGAGGGGGTTGGCAAGGGTGAGAAAACTGTGGACTTTCCCTAGATTTATTTTGCATATTATTTATATTTGGCATTTTACTGCTTCACCATAGTTGTCTGGGTATGAATTGGCTTTAATTATACTCCTTGGGCTATGATGATACAGTCTAAGTATTTTATGTTTTTCCAAAATTTTCCCATTGTAATCTCTTTAAATATCATATATTAAACAATGTGCCTAAAATAAATAAGAATTTACTCTTCAAATTTATTTTTCAGATGATGTCTCATAGCTCTTATAAGAAAATGTGTAAAATACATATTGATAAATATCTGCCTCTAATAATGCCCCATAAAAATGAAGAACTATGAATCTTTTTCTCTCTATATTAGAAGGTATGATCTTTTTAGTGCCAATATTTCTTTAATGCAATTCTAATTCTTTATGTAATAATTTACCACCATCTCTTCTTAAGTATATCTGTATGCCTCGATCTGTTTCTGACAAAATTTATTAAGAAGAAATAAGAGAAAGCAAAACAACAACAAACCACATTTTTTTGTTCGATGAGATTTATAATTAAATTACATTGTATATTTTGGTATAATTGGGTTACTGGTTAAGTTTTGTGATACAAATAGAATAAATATTGCTTATTATAGCTTATTACATAGTCCAGATTACAGTGAATTCATGTACTACATTATGTAGATAATTGAACAACTAATTCATGTGGCCTACAACTGACTTTGTACCAATAAGACTATGGATTTCAGAATCTAGAAACTTTTCCACACCTAAGACAGAGTGAGAACTACTCCTGAAAAAGAGAAAAAATTATTTACTTAAGAACTATCCAAAGGATTCAGAATGTATTATAATAAAATAATTGTCTTTCTAGCCTTCCTTTCAAGATACAAAATATATTTACTCTTTTTCTTTTCTTCTCTTTTCTTTCATAAAAAAAAGAATAATGGCATGATTGAAGCATCATAAAATAACTTTAAAAGAAAATATTTAAGTAAGGCATATTTTCTAAGAGTTGTAAACAAAAATCAGAAGTTAAATATGAAAGTAGAAGAAACAGAAGCTACTTTTGCCTGTATTGCTAATAAGTCTTTGAAAGACAGGAAAACTATTTAGTTTTGAACAAATGGTACAAAATAAAAAAAATTGTGTTGATTTCTGGAAAGTTCTGCTTCTATTAACTTCTAAATATAGTAATTTTATCTCTATTGTTTTTAAATTAAATATTTTGAGGGTAATCAAAATAAAATAAGCAAATCCCTTTTTGATATTATTAGCATTTTAAAATAATAAAGACATTTATTCTTATATAATGATGTGATTTAAAAATAAGAGATCTACTGTACTTATCTAAACAAGAAATAAATGACTTCCAAAGAAAACTATAAGCACATAGAATCTCATAATCAAAAAACGCATGGCAATCTTTACAATTTTCCCTCCTAGTTGAATAATTAATCTCTAATTCATTACATAGAAATATATTATAACATATTTTGTTACCACACATAACATTGTATTTCATTTTCCAAGTTGAATTTGAATGTATGTATTGCATAGGTTGACTACAGAAGAAATAATAGGGAATAAGAATATGTTTAATTTGAAACTTCCATCAGCTTATGCACAGTTGGATATGAAATCAGTAGACCATAGAAATGGAAGCACAAAACAAAAAGAGAAAGTGCAAATATTTAAAATCTTGCAGACCAAGTATCAGAGTTATACATTCGGACTCTTTTTGGCGCCTTTTTATAAACTAAAAATGAGTTTTTTATAAAGATTGATGTATTTGAATATCCAGTTTATTTGGAAGCATGCTATATTTCTTCTTGTGGTTTATTAAATTTGTTTATTTGCTTTTAGTTTCAGAAAAACAAATATTACATCATCATATGCTAAAAAGGTAAGGAATACTCTCAAAATATAAAATAATTATTTGTTTTTATCACTCTCTTTCCAACTGTATATTACAACTTTAATTTCCCCCTGAAACCAGGAACCTATGCTGTCCCGTGAAACTGTAGGATTTGAATCATTATTTCTTTCCCTTCTCATATTATGTTTTGAGTTTGGGATCCATCATAAATATTAGTATTATCATCTGGATCCAATTAAATGTAATGGATATGCAGTTTTGGAAAATAACCTACTTTTTGCCTATTAGTAAATAATATTGATTCTTTTTTACACAAATCACTTAAATTCTATAACACCTAGTAAAACAATGGTTTTTAATAGCTTGCCCAGAATTATATATAAAGTTTTACTTTTGTAGTTCAATTCAGTCTGATTATTTTCATTGTTTTTTTTTAACCGTAATAGCTATGAGATTACCTACTGACATGAAATATTTTAAACATCCATAATTAAAACCAAGGGGAAAAAGACAATAAAACTTCAAAACTAGTTTAAAACTTTGCAGTAATATTTTACTGCCAAAGAAAGCAGATAAGACTTTCACACTGCGCTGAAAACTGCAGGTAATTAATTCCCATGGCACAGAAGTGAAGGAAAAGCACATTCCATATTCTCAGGGCAAAGTGTAAAAGGAATGTGCAGTAGATCCTGTTAGGTTTCAGCATCAACCTGTAAGGGACACACAGAGTAGACTGGGGTAGGGAGGGGTTGCTGTTAAAGAATAAATTATTTAATTGAAATGTTTCTGGCAGATACTTATTCACAACAAGAGAAAAAGCTCTAAGCAATAAAACAAAAAGGACTTAGTCGAGAGTCTAAGTTGTTTACTAATTTCACTTTTAGCTTTTCTTACTCACCCACATATAATTCCAGGGTTAAGAATGTCCCTGGCCTTAACATACTCTATCTTCTGATGTGTAAAGACTAGAGTTTTGTCCATTTAATTACAAAATTCTGATTTTCATTCTCCCTTCCAGTGGCTGATTTCAAAAAGTACTCTGCAGTTCATCATTAATTCGGGGAAAAATGTGTGATCTCATGAATCCTAGAAATTGTGAAATAAAGACGGGAGTGGGGCAAGCTGGAGAAGACAGAGGCCTGCACACCATTAACGAGGAAAACTTGTAATTTTCCTGGGTTTTGCCAAGATTTGACTGTTTCAAGCTTTCTGCAAGTGTTTGATATATCAGGAGGGAATACAGTAAACAATACACTAGGGGAGCTAGAGCAGATTCTAGCATCATATACAAGGCATTTATATAATATAGGCTTTCTTTAAATTCTTCACAAGCAGTATTTAGGTGGGCAGCATTTGAATATCATGATTATGACCATGTGTACAACAATGAAAACAAATTTTTACCAATGAATATTTACGATTAAAAATGCACCAAAATATACCTTGACAAAGGCATTGTCTCTCATATTTCAAGAATTAATGAAAGCAGATTTTGGACAAAAAATATACAAATTTTGATCCTTCTTGAGGGAAAAATTCACTAAATGGTTCAAAGACATCTGTACACAAATTTCTAAGAATGATAACTTAGGAAAAGACCTAGACACTATCACATAGTTATTTCTATTTCTTTCTCTGCACTTCATACAATTTTAAGTATTCCAGAATTTTAGAGTCTGTGCCAAATAAGAACAAAGGTCCTGCAGCTGCAGGTTCCTTGTATACATATCAAATGCCTTTGAAATTACTTCAAGATTTTGTTCACGTGTGCCAGTAGATTCCTCTAGCAATCGGATTGACCTTGCCAAATCATTTGGATAGGCGAAATCTGATTGAACATGCCAAATCATTTGGGTAGGTGAAAAGGGAAAAGAAGGAATGCTGTTTTTCCAGGTTGTATTTTTGAAACAATGCTCAGCAAGCTATTGGGATTCTAGAGGTCCACAACTCCTATCCTAGTGATGAGGGGAGGGAATTGGGAGGTCAAGGAAGCAGTGTTCCGAGTTCCCCAGATGTACTTCAATCAGAACAGGCTTGCTTTCAACTGCTTTTCTGGAAAACTTCTCTAGCTTAAGCACCCATTCATTACAAAGGCTGATCTGTAGTAGGTTAAAAGATCCAGACCTCTAATGTACATATGTAAAACAAAAAATAAGAAGTGTCCTAATTGTTTTTACTGCTATACTATTAGAGGACACATAAGGAGTTTGCTGCTGTGGTCTTTGTCACATAAAATGACTGGCAGACAAAACACAATTATTCATATAGTCTTTTCTACTCCATAGTGTTGATTTAAATTTGGTCTTGTCACTCAATACAATAACTTAATAAGAAAATAGCAGTTATTTCTAAATAATGAGAAAGACATTCATCAGTTTTCAGAGTTGTGGGTTTTGTTTCTGTTTTGTTTTTTGGTTTAATCTGTATTGAGAGCCACAGTATGCACAGAATGCGTACTCTACTATCATGACCATAAAATATACATGACATTTGCAAAAGTGACATAGTCTGAAGTCTGGATGCATGCTTTTCATATTCAATAGCTGTTGTTAAACCCAATGTCCTTTTAAAATCTATTTAAAGTCAGGCAATTAATGACTATGATAGTATTAGGTACCTATCTCAAGTAGATGCCTTGGAACTTGAAGAAATTTAGCCACACAAGTATCAATGCTATGTTAGAGACAATAGTATTTGTTCCAAATTTTTCACAGAAGAGAGAGAAAGAGAAAGAGATAAGAGGAATTAATTCAACATGATTGATTTCTGACAGTAAAAACTAAAATCTTTCTCAACTAATTTTTTTCCAATAAACAAAAATTGCTTTCGTAGACAGATTTTGGTTATATTACCGTATAAAATGGTATGACAACCACTGGATGTTTGTCTAATGCCCTTTAACCTCACAGATAAAAAAGGTAATGTACAAATTTTTATCCACTGTGTTCTCTGTTTCCCCAGTAGGTTTGAGGTACTTCATTGGTGCTTATTCCTTTACCAGTCCAAACTATTAACAGGGTGCTTTTCACATTCTGGCTTAAATTATAGCCTGTTACAAATAAAGCATTATATTTCACGTGTCTGTGAAACCCTCACAAAACGCAGCACAGTTTCCAAAACATTGTAGGTCATGTTCATATATCTATCAAACATAAATATATGTGTATGCACATACACACATATGAGAAATGCTGAGTTTTGAAAATAAAACACATGCTACTGACTTCAGTTTGTGCTTAGAAAAGAAAGGAGGCATTTGAGTTATTCACCCTCACTTGACTCATTCTCTCGCAAATGTGTAATAAAGAGATGACCACAGTGTTCCTGAAAAATGTGGTTTCTAATACAATTCATCTTTCTAGAGGATAAAAATCACACCAAAGTTGGTAACATTTTAGCCAATACAAAAGTATTATTAAAGATAAAATAGTGAAAAAAAAGTATCACTCATTTGACTCCAACAAAGTATTTTGAAAACCTAGAATGAAACAATGTCTATTTAAATTTGTGGGTAGTTCTTATTGCAAAAGCTGACATGCTTTCTTCTCGTTACTCTCCCTCATTCTCCTTATTTAATTCAAATTCCTTTACTTTTTATCATGCATAGCCAAAAAAAGTTTCTTACTTTCCAAAAATATCTGAAAGTATTGGGTTCAATTTTGGTTTCAGATTAAATTGGGATAATTACATAAGTTGTTGACAAATAAATATTCAAGAAATTTTTATGGAAGATAGTCTTGGCAAACCACAATAGCCTTTAAATTGTGCTTTAAATTAAAATTCTAGCAGTTTATTATGTTATTTTGTGCCAGGATAAGGCAATAAACCATTCTCATATTCAAAAGAATGTTTCCATTTAAATTTTACATTTACAAGTCTAATAAGATGTTGGAGCTCATTCTATTCACAGAAAATCTACTGAGTTGCATAACTTAAATTTATTAGAAAACCAACTCACATTGTTTCTTGAATCAATTTCTCTTAGTTAATTTTTTATGATGGAATATTGGAAGTAAAATTAGAGATAATGATGGGCTCTTAAAATAAGGTTACCAAGTAGTTTAATGTAGACAGATAAGCTCTGAAGACAGTGTGTTCAAAGATGTATCTAATGAATCAGGTTTGAATTTTATATTACTTTATGATCAGTTTAATTAGATTGTTTAAAATATTCTCTTACATCCTGTTTAATTTTAGAATATAATATATAGAAAGTATTTTGAAAGCTATATTAAGTACATTAAATTCATGTGGCATATGTTTTCATCTGTGAGAGATGCCTCATTAACTATAAGAAACACTATGGCCAATAAGTGTATTACTCATTCTACATAGAAGGTACTAAATTATCGTCCACTTCTGTGAGAATATGAGTTGCAATCCTACTCTTGCAGAGTTTCAAAATTCCAAATTATGGGACATAATTGGTATATTTGACACTTCAATGCTAAGAAATCATTTTTGACACTGAGTTTCTTCATGAGTAGTACCTAATTTGCAAATGCATAGCCTATATCTCTGTGCTTAAGTGATTTAAATCTGTAGTCATTTAAATTATTTAAGCACATTGATATGGAATTGCCTCAGAATGTATATCCAGTACTATGCATAAGTATATGCCAGAAATAAAAAAAAAAAAGCCTAATTGGCAACGATGGTAAAACTTAAATCAATTTCTGAGAGAACAGTCAAGATTTGTACTTTGTGATTATTGTGTAAGTGATTCCAAAAAGATAAGTTCTAATGTGAGAGGTAGAGTTTGAATTCCTCCAGATGATCACAGCCATCTCCATTAAAACTTGTATAGCAGTTATTATTTATTGGATAACTTTATGAGAGGCAAATGTTTACATGTCATTTATAATCTTCTATTGTATCTTTCCTTATGACATTACAAAAAGTACATCCAACTGTGCTGAAATGTTTTCATGAACACAAAGATCAGTCACATGTGCACATGCACACACACACACACACACACTCATAGAGGCATACACAGGCAAACACAATGGGGAAGTTTTCCCGAGATTGGCAAGTTGTATAGATATGCTATTGAAACTGACATTAAACAAAGAATATCAGGTCTATCTTGTGGTGAGTAAACTACCATGGATGATTTAAAATAAAGCAGAAGAGATAAGAGATGCTTAAAACTGACACATAGAAAAGATATAAAGAAATATAGACCAAATTCTGCTGCTTACTAACTGTATATGTGTGCAATATATGTGTGTATATGTGTGCAATACAGGCTGTATATGTGTGTAATACAGACTGTAATCAATTATTAATATATGGTTAATCAATATAAGAAAATAACATTTGCTCCATTTTAACAAATGACAAAACAAATACAAATAGGCTGTATCTAAGTGGCTTATAATCACACAGAAGTATTTAAATGGCAAACCCATGATTGCTGCTCAAATGTTAACTCAAGCTAGTATCTGTAATTTCACATAGCATGGTTGTATGGTTATATAATATTTGTAAAATACTAAATATAGTGTTTGGCATGTGGTAGATATTGACTAGTAACTATACAAGCTTCATTAACATTTAGTGCTTTCTCTTTGACGGTTCTGGGCAATATAATATGAAATGATTTTACGTCTTTCCTAATGTCCACTTCCATTCAATCTAAACTGATTAGGATTAGAAATACACTTACAAATACAATATAAAAAGTGAAAAGAATGTCATAAACTACACCTCTTTTGCACGCATTCCAATACTTTGCTTCTGATAGTGTCAATAATTGCAATAAAGCTTGGTACTCAGTATCCTACTATCAATCTCAACAAATAGAAATTTAATTATAGCAATAATTCTAAGCACCATTATTTATTAATTATAGTTCCATAAACATTTAATGCATTTAAATTCTTTTGGAATTTTTGTCAAATCCTACAAAATTTTTGTTGGGGAGCTAATGTGCAGTTAGAAGTAGGGGAGCGCCCAGAAAATCAAATATTTCCTAGTCCTATTGTAAACATCATTCTGACCTCAAACTATCTCTTTTATTCAACATTTATTCAACATTTCTTCAAGCAATTTATCTTCAAGTGTTACATTGATTCAAATATTTTGCAAGACACCGAAGATACAGTAGTTTGCAAAAAGTTCATAGTGCCTTGTTGCCATGTAATTTAGAACATTTACTGGAATCAATGTTAGATGCAAGCACAATAATGAGTGATAAGTGCTTTAATAAGGAAATAACAGAGTGCTATGAAATCAAATACAAGAGAACCTTGTTCAGTCAGAGAAATTTCCCGGGAGAGAATGAGGTTAAAGCTGAGAACTGCTACAAATTATAAACTGTGATTCCTGGTTTTCAGTTTTCTAATAATTAGAGTGAAGATTTTGTGCTTACCAAGCCATAGTTGATGTAAATATTATAGGCACTTAATACATCCTTACATTTGCACTTTGGGACAAAAAAAAGTATAACAAATATAATTAAGAAATTAAATAAGTTATGAAGAGAATTGATGTGGCAGCTTACAAAAAGTGCATTTTAAATCAGTACGTAGTCAACTGTCCTTATGCCAATTGATTTGTCTGTCTTATGTGTTTGTTCATGTGTATACACAAGTTTGTGATTACCCCATATTACAACTGATGATATATTCTGTGATTTCTTGCACAATCTTTCATAACAATGAGATTGTACTTTAAACAATATACTTTGAATATCATAATCCGAATCTAAAAATACATAGCAAAATTTCAGAAAATCTGAAATAAATAATAAAAATAATATAAAAAGAAATTTAATTATGTCAAATAAAAGACATACAGGCAGCTCTGTACTTCTATATAAATGTTTCTGTTTATCTTGCTCATAAATACAGAAAGGTGAATATAATAACTCCTAGACAAAGGGGGTCTGCATGGCAGCATAGGAAACCCAGTTAGTCACTGAGAGCACCATAACAAACAGCACTTTGGTAAATGAAAAGATATATCAGTTCTTACATCTTGAAAACAAAAGATGGAAGATTTCTCTTCAGAATACATATAACTGAACCTAAGAGAAAAGTTTGTTCCTAAAGTAGGAAAATAAAATGTAAACTTCAGATAAATTATGTAACAAAATAATCCTAAAATGAGAGTTGGATTTCAGTGATTTTCATCATTCTGCTAAGGCTGTAGCAGTAAGTATTATATTTATATAGAAAATTCAGTTTGGCTCACATTTATTACCATGTGTTACACTCTATTCTAAGTGATTTACATGTTTTACTCTTAAAACAATATTAATCTTTATTTTATTCTGATTTCTCTTCATTCTACAGATGAAGCAGTTTGAGTATAGTAGTTTTAATATACATATGCATATTCTTTGATACTCCTTTCTTCAAGAGTTGGAGTTTATTTCCACTCTTTAGAGTGAAGGGTAGACTTAGTGCCTTGCTTATTATGAATAGAGAATAATTGAAGTGCAATGTGTGATATATGAGACTATTTTCATCTAAGATATTGTTGCTTCTGTCTTGATTTTTCTGTCAGATTTCTTGCTCTGAGGGAAGTCAGAGAATATGGTGTTAGGATTATCAAACAGCCCTGTGAAGAGGCCCACGTGGTAACTGAGGATGCCAGCAACACATATCAAAAAAAAGTGAGACCTTCTGCCAACATCCATGAGTGTGAGCTTGGAAATCAATCTTCTGGCCCCAGTCAAGCCTTCAGATAATCATATTGTTGACTGACACCTTGATTCCAATCTTACAGAACATCATGAAGCAGATAAGATGCTTCCAAATTCCAAAGCCACAGAAAACATAAAATAACAAAATTTATTGCTTTACTCCACTAATTTGGAAGGCAATTTGTTACACAGCAATAAATAAGGTGAGTTAATTGATTTGTCTAAGTGAATGACTTGAATATTAAGTCTAGAAAGTCTGGCTTCATAGATGATGCTTTTCGTATAAGATAGTAATATTAATGGTGATTGTTTATGAGATTCTGTCAAGTGCTAAGAACTCTTCTAAAACTTACAATGGGACCAATTAGTAGATAACCCTTTTCACATTTTACTTAGGTTCAGATGGCTTATGGAACATACCACCACACCGCTGAGGTGGACAATGTATAGACTGTTAAGGATTAAATCAGATATATACAAGTCGATTAAACTAGGGAAATAATGTAGAGATTTGATGTTGAAATTTTAATTCTATTTTGTATTAGTTCTACCTACCTACAGAAAAACTATGAAAATTAGAAAAAAATTATTTTATGACATAATCTTTATAAATACTATAGATTGATGATGGTATTAATATTATTTTTGACTAACAGATTAAAATAAGAAATTAGCGAGTAGATATATACTAGATGAGAGACTGAAAATGAAATGTCACTTTTTTTAATGTAGTCTTGTCAGAAATCAGTAAAGTGCTTAATAGTAAATATTTAGGTTTTGACCATAAGATCTCAGTTTTAACTACACAACTCTGTCATTGCAGTGCAAAAGGAGCCATACACAACATATAAATGAATAGCCACAAATTTTTTTATAATAAAACTTTATTAAAGTTGGGCTGCAATTTGTGTATGAGCTATAGTTTGCTGACCGCTTGTCAAACATAGAGAATTTGCTATGCAGGAAATGACAGATATCTCTGTGATATGTTTCAGTGTATGGATTACTTTAACACGCATATTGCAATCCCCAACCTTATACAATGCTGTTCAGAAATGGAAATGGGATCATGTAGAGACAGCACCAAAAATTAACTAACAGGATTGAGTTATACTTCCTGATCACAAATAAAAAGAGACAAGATCAGAACTGAAATTTTATTTTGGAAAACAAGTAAAAATAAAGCAGATGGGTCTGAATACATATCAAAGATTCTCAAGAACCATCAAATATGGTCAAATTACAGGGAATGTAGTAGGAAGTTTACATCAGCTGTTGATGCTACACTCAAAAAGTGGACTATTAGGTGACCATTAAAAAGAACACAATTACTTTTCATTATTCACAGTACGGGTAGTTATAGTCTATAAAGTTGTTACACGCACTGAATTAGCGAAAAGAAACCATTGCTCCTGGGGAAAATACAGAATTAGGTTTCCTGTGGTAACAACATTTTTGTCAACCAATCAATACATAACCTTGTTTTATGTGAGTTCTGTTTAAAGCACTTTATTTAATACATATTTCTTACAAATAATTAGTTGCACGGTCTTGGAATGATTTAAAGCCAGGGGCTTTGGAGGCCATGTGCATTATATAGGTTGGTTTGCCAACATTCTTGTAAAACAAGTCAACCTCCTCAATGTTGAAAACCTTCTCTTACACATAACCCTTTTCCTGTTTAATACTTAGTTGATATTTTTAAAATTCTTCCGCAACCTCTTGATCTGCAGAACCTGCCTTTCTGCAGGTTTAACATTTTTCAAGTCATACTGCCTTTTGAAAAGTGTGAGCCAGCTAGCATTAGCCAAGAAGGATTTAACATTTTCATGACCCTGGGTAATATGGCCATAAATTTCTTTGGCTTTCAGTCTCACAACAATGCTGTACAGTATTTTTTTTTTAATCAGTTGTCATCTCATGAATCCACAAATTCAGCAGCTATTTCATCTTTTCCATAGCCTCATCGTTGTTATAGATGTTATGGTAGCATTCTGCAGAAGCTTCACATACAAATGGGCAAATTTCTTCTTCCATTTTCTTGGTTTAGCCTCTCATTGATTCATTAACATTGAACATACAGCCAACTGCATGATTACTCATACTTGAATGAAGCTTATCTGTGTCTCTCCTGCAGGGCACAGGGATGACTTCTTGAGCTCAGGATCACTGGACAGTGCTTCTACACTATGCTTGGGGACCACTTTAAATAGTGAAATAGCCAATAAAGGTGATTTATGGTTTTTAAAATGGTTTTTAAAAAAGCGGCAATAAATACACCACGAGATGGACATTTGTTGCAGTATAAGAGCTGAAACAAGGCAGAACATCACCTTGCTTGACCTCAGCTGGGGACATCTTCATCAGATGATTCAAAATTTTTACTGCTCTGCACATGGCCCCAGGTAAGTACAAAACTCTAGGAGCATTGATTTTGGAGTAACAAATTAATTTAAGAGAGTAGAAAAATTCATAAATATAAAATCCATGTATCCGCAAGGATCAACTATATATACAAAGAAAAAAGAATAAATAATATAGTGCATTAATTTATTGGCTTTGATTCACTTATCAAACATTGTATAAGCATTTGATATGTGATGCTAAACATCCATATTAGAAGTGTATATGGCAATTTGGTGCCTTAGGAAGTACAAATATGCACAATGGAACAAAGCATGGTTGCAGTAGAGAAGTTAATATTTGCATAAATGTGGTCAATGTTAATATCTTAGTATCCTTATGAGTTTTAATATGCAATTTACATTTTGCATAATGGAAGATAAATGCAGAAAAGAGAAAAAAAATCCACCTGATTAACAATAAAATGCTTACTGACTTTTCCTTTCTATTCTTAGTGTGCACTTCTACTCTGGCCAACACCCTCCTTGCTCTTCTAGTTTATATTCCTCATAACAATATATAAAAATGAATAGACATATTAATTAAATAAACTTCAAGTGATTCATTTAAATTATGAATTATTAAATCAAATTAAGTTAAATAATTAAATAAAATAAACAATGATATTAAGTTAAAATAATGATATGGATTAAATAAACTATTAACATGTATTATGTGCCTTCTTTTGATTTTAATAACAAGGCACTGAATGTACTTAAATTATGGAAAATAGAAAAGACAAGTAAAAATATCTGATTTTATATTTTTATTGTATTTTAAATTTTATTTTCTTATCTAGTGTAATGCTACTTTGACAAATTACCTACACTGACAAGGTCAGCTTAAATGCAAACATTATTTTATTATTCTTTTTCTACATTTCGTGGTATATCACTTAAAATTTGCATATGCAATTTGGTCACCAGCAATTTGTATGCTGAAATCATACCAAGGTGCGTGGGACTGAGCTCCTTGAAGGCAGGACTTATAATGCAGTCAGTTTTAGATCGCTGGCTTTCTGTATACATGCCTGGTATACAGTAGGGCCTCAGTAAATATTGCATGATTGAACAAATACTAGCTGTAGAAAAAGAAACTATTTCAGTTTCCTAATATTTATTCAAAAATATGTTTCTGATATATTAACAAATGTTCATGGGTAGGTGGTAGATTAGTGAGATGGTGTTCTAACCATGGTAGTGAATGCAAATGAAGAAAGTATATTTTCACAGTGACTTGAAGCAATCTCTGCAGCAAAAAAATTATTCTGCCTTCTAGCCACAAACTTTAGACCACCTGTTTGATTATAACTATTAAGGAAACTGAGTAATCTGGGAGGTTTTTTTTTTTTTTTTGAAGGGAGGTGAGTTCAAAGTTTCTTCTTACAACACTGAATTTCTTGCTACATTAACTTCATGTGAACAATGTAGAAGAATAAAATAATCAGAATAACACAAGAAAAATAGTGTGTTAGTTAAGTGTTAGTATACACAAGCTGTAGAGTTTAGGTTAAGAGTCATTGCAAGAATTCACTTATGAGGAGAGCAGAGGCAGTGCAGATTACTAAATCCAAGCATAATATCTTCCATATGCTTAATACCTACCGACTGTGAAATGTGTTATATAGCTGATTGAATTTTAATTAGGTTTCTACTTCCTAGTAGAAACACACACACATACACACTATAAAATTCTATACTTCACATATATCAAGTGTGGTAATTTTCTGTCATCATTAAGCTATGTAGAATAGAATAACTTCTCAGATCTAGAGTTATAAAAGAAATGTAAAATTGTACTCATCAAAATGAAGAATGAAGGTAGTTCTGATTTGCATTACTTTGGAAATAAAAAGCCATATTAGTTATTAATGTAATCGAAAGAGTATATACCTTTAATTGATTTTTGTATTTTTTTCTAGCACTTCCAATTTTATACTCACTTTCAAAAACAGAGAAAAAATATGAGAACAAATTGTGGTATACATATAATAAAATATTATGCAGCAATAGCAAATAATGAACTACGTAAGTGATCACAGGATAAATCTCACATATTATGTTTTGTGAAAAAATCAGGTGCAAATGCAGATTTTCTATATATACTTGATGATTTTATTCATTGAGACAAAACAATGTGACAGTGATAAATTCAAAAGAGTTACCTCTGCTGGGTAGTTGGGGGCAGATTAACTAGAATGGGATATGAGGAATACTCTTAGATGCTAGATATTTTTTATATCTTCTTCATGCTGTATGTCTAAGATTAATACACTTTAATGTATATTATCCTCAATGGAAAATCTTTTGAAATTACTTACCACATAGTAAGAACTTAATGTTAATGTTAGAAGGATTCATTTTATATGAAATAAAAACATGATGAAGATGGAACACATTTAAGCATTTCTTAATAAGAAACAGAAGTAATTTCAATCGATTCAAAACGTCTTTTTATTATTATTATACCTTATTTTCTGGGGTACATGTGCTAATTGTGCAGGATTGTTACATAGGTAAACGCATGCCATGGTGGTTTGCTGCATCATCCCCCTGTCACCTACATTAGGTATTTCCCCTAATGTTATCCCTCCTTAATCCTCCCACCCCCTGCTATCCCTCCCCTTGCTCTCAACCCTACAACAGGCCTTGGTGTGTGATATTCCCCTCCCTGTGTCCATGTGTTCTCATTGTTCAACATCCACTTGTGAGTGAGCACATGCAATGTCTGGTTTTCTGTTCTTGTGTCAGTTTGCTGAGAATGATGGTTTCCAGCTTCATCCATGTCCCTGCCAAGGACATGAACTCATCCTTTTTTAAGGTTGCATAATATTCCATGTTGTATATGTGCCACATTTTCTTTATCCAGTCTCTCATTGATGGGCATTTGGGTTGGTTCGAAGTCTTTGCTATTGTAAACAGCACTGCAATGAACATACCTGTGTATGTGTCTTTATAATAGAATGATTTATAATCCTTTGGGTATATACTCAGTAGTGGGATTGCTAGGTCAAGTGATATTTCTATTTCTAGATCCATGAGGAATTTCCACACTGTCTTCCACAATGGTTGAACTAAGGTTGAACTAATTTACACTCCCACCAAGAATGTAAAAGCGTTCTTATTTCCCCACATCCTTTTCAGCATCTGTTATCCTTGAATAGACCAATAACAAGGTCTGAAATTGAGGTAGAAATTAATAGCCTACCAACAAAAAAAGTCCAGGTCCAGATGGATTTACAGGCAAATTCTACCAGATGTACGAAGAGGAGCTGGTACCATTCCAGATGAATAGTTTCCATTCTGAGACTATTCCAAAGAATACAAAAAGAAGGAATCATCCCTAACTCATTTTATGAGACCAACATCATCCTGATACCAAAACCTGGCAGACACACAACTCAAAAAGAAAATTTCAGGCCAATATCAGTGATGAACATTGATACGAAAATCTTCAATAAAATACTGGCAAACTGAATGCAATAGCACATCAAAAAAGCTTATCCATCATGATCAAGTCAGTTTCATCACAGGGATGCAAGGCTGGTTCAACATATGCAAATCTATAAATGTAATCCCTCATATAAACAGAAAGAAAGACAAAAACCACATGATTATCTCATTAGATGCAGAGAAGGCCTTCGACAAAATTCAACAGCCTTTTATGAGAAAAACTCTCAATAAACTAGGTATTGATGGAACATACCTCAAAATAACAAAAGCTATTTATGACAAACCCACAGCCAATATCATACTGAATGGGTAAAAGCTGGAAGCATTCCCTTTGAAAACTGGCACAAGACAAGGGTGCCCTCTCTTACCACTCCTACTCAACATAGTATTGGAAGTTCTGGGTAGGGCAATCAGGCAAGAAAAAGAAATTGATGGTATTCAATTAGGAAAAGAGGAATTTAAATTGTCTGTATTTGCAGACCACATGATTGTATATTTAGAAGACCCCATCCACTCAGTCCAAAATCTCCTGAAGCTGATAAGCAACTTTGGCAAAGTCACAGGATACAAAATCAATGTGCAGAAATCACAAGCTTTTCTATACACCAATAATAGACAAACACCAAATCATGAGCAAACTTCCGTTCACAATTTCTACTAATATAATAAAATACCTAGGAATACAACTAACAAGGGATGTTAAGGAACTATTCAAGGAGAACTACAAACCACTACTCAAGGAAATAAGAAAGGACACAAACAAATGGAAACATTCCATGCTCATGATTAGGAAGAATCAGTGTCGTGAAGATGGCCATATTGCCCAAAGTAATTTATAGATTCAATGCTATCCCCATCAAGCTACCATTGACCTTCTTCACAGAACTGGAAAAAAACACCTTAAACTTCATATGGAACCAAAAGAAAGCTTGCATAGCCAAGACAGTCATAAGCAAAAAGAACAAAACTGGAGGCATCATGCTACCTGACTTCAAACTATACTATACTATATTATACTATACTATACTATACTATACTATACTATACTATACTATACTATTACTATACTAATAGTACACAAACTATACTATACAAACTATACTATAAGGCTACAGTAATCAAAACAGCATGGTACTGGTGTTTTGGTAAAACATGGTACTCTGTTTTGGTAAACAGAGATACAGACCAATGGAACAGAACAGAGACCTAGGGAGTAAAGCCACACATCTACAACCATCTGAACTTTGACAAACCTGATGAAAACAAGCAATGGTGAAAGGATTTCCTGCTTAATAAATGGTGTTGGGAAAACTGGCTAGCTACTCGCAGAAAGCTGAACCTGGACCCCTTCCTTACACCTTATACAAAAATTAACTCCAAATGGATTAAAGATTTAAACATAAGACCTAACACCATAAAAACCCTAGAAGAAAATCTAGGCAAAACCATTCAGGACATAGGCATAGGCAAAGACTTCCTGATTAAAACACCAAAGCAATGGCAATAAAAGCCAAAATTGACAAATGGGATCTAATTAAACTGAAGAGTTTTTGCATAGCAGAAGAAACCATCATTAGAGTGAACAGACAACCAACAGAATGGGAAAAAGAAATTTGCAAGCTATCCATTTGACAAAGAGCTAATATCCAGAATCCACAAAGAACTTAAACAAATTTACGAGAAAAAAACAAACAACCCCGTCAAAAAGTAGGCAAAGGGTATGAACAGACACTTTTCAGAAGAAGACATTTATGCAGCCAACAAGGTTATGAAAAAATGTTCATTATCACTTGTCATTAGAGAAATGCAAATCAAACCCACATTGAGATACCATCTCACACCAGTTAAAATGGCAATCAAAAATTTTTTTTAAAAATGTTTAAGAATATTCTGTTTTTCTATGCACAGGGACTCATGCCTGTAATCCCATTATTTAGAGAGGCAGAGGTAGGAGGGTCACTTGAGCCCAGGAGTTCAAGACTGGCCTGGGAAACATATCAAGACCCAGTTCTTCACACAAAAACAATAAATATAAATAAAACAAAAGAAAATGAAGATTATATTCTGTTTAATATATCTTCTATGAACATTTGCATATAAGGTATGTTTTGTTTACAGAACATGTAAAATATGATCTGTTTAATCAACTTGTATGAACACTTACACACAAAAATTTTTAGATAAATAACATTTTGCTTCCAAATCTTTCATGTTCTTTAATTTGATGTGAGCAAGCTGATCATATACATGGAAAGAAAACACTTAATACTGGTTCAGATTTGAGTGCATTAATTAGGAAAGTTACATCAACCCTTTAAAAATAGATTGTTGATACATTCTGTTTTAAGACAATGTTCAGGAATGCTGTATATAGTTGTGCAGGCTATGCACTGCACAAACATTAATTGTGCCACTCACATCATAACTCATCTGAATAGTGTCTTCTATAGTTGTTCATTGCAGCATCCTGAATATACACACATACATATATTCACAGTATTTCTCACCAAGATCCACATAATTTCCATAATTATCCAAGTGTGTTTTAATATTAATTTCTAGTGTCTTTATGTATAAAGTCACTTTACATTTAAAAGCTGTTTTATCTATTATATATGAGAAATTCTTAGGAATTTTGTAGGATCAGTTCTTACAAATGTTTTTCATGTTATTAAAATCAAAACATGAAAGTATATATCAGTTTTCTACACATATTGCAATGGCATTGTGGATCTCATAAATATAAACCAAACTCTACTAAAATTTAAGTATTTCCTTAACATAATACAAAGATAATTATAGTTGTATAATATTCATGTAGAACTAGATGATTATAGAGAACTAATGCTGTATGCTAGTACATACCTTCAATGTTTAGGTAAATGCAATATATCCATAGAATCTCATTCAACAGGGTTTATTGAGAATACACAATTAAGAAATGCTTAGAAATTTCTAAGGGCACAATGTGCAACAAAATATATTATGTTGTATTGGAACAGCAAAAATGATTGTTATGTATAAATTACTGAATAAATGCTATTATAGTTCAAAGGAGAATAAATGCAACATGATTAATGCTTTATTAAGGAGATAGATATGGGCTGAAATCTGAATAAATAAATTATGAGAACCGGCAGACCAAAAATAAATGAGACAAATGATATTATCAAAGGCACGGAGATTGAGAGGGACAAACTATTATTGGAAAATAGTCTGGGTGTTTGTGTCAGGAAGAAATAAAAGCATGTATGGCCAGAAAATAAGCATCAAGGTAGAAGATTCTTCATTCCCACAGGAAAGAAACCTGTCTTACAGGCTGCAAAGAGCTATTAATTTTGAAGTTAAATCACGATCAAATTATAATCAAAGCTGAAAGTAAATTAAGCCAGAAAACATCTGTGGAGGTATCTGGAATTACATTGAGTTGTTGGTAAGGATCAAGAGTAATCAACATCTCATTTTATATATCATACTTTGTTTTTTTCAAATAATACTTTATATGTCACACCAGTGGCCTTTGCATGAAAAAAAATCCACTGTAAAAATAGGAGTAAGAAAATTTCCCTAGAATGACTTCCACTACAAAATGAACTTTCCTGTTCTTTATGAAATTTCACATCATTATATAAACATTTTATCATGCTTATAAACTAAAAAGATAAGCTACATATTTTTCTTTGGGGGGTTTTACTCACCATGTATTATCAGAAAGAGAAAGCTTTCACAGGAAAACTTATTTTAAAAGTAAGTTCGCAAGCCTTGTGTAGAATCACATGCAGTTTCATATTGTCATGTATATTTGTGAGCTCTATACAAAATATTTTGTTTCATCTAAAATATTTTTTCTCCTCAGGTTCATTACTAATAATGAAAATAGTAAATGTATATGATTTTTATTACTGAGTCATGTATTGGCTCAAAATTTTACTGAGGAAGTGAAAGCAGTGGGCAGGAAAAAAGGATAGAAGCATTTAGGGCACAGGAGAGGAAGAAAGGAAGAATAACAGTATCATAGATAGGTGAACTGGGAATTTATAGGAATGGAGGAAATCCTATTCAGCAATAAACTCAGCGACATGGACCTAAGGGGGGAAAAGGAGAATATTAAAAGTAAACATTCATAAAATAAAATTGAAATCACAAAGTGACACGGAAAAAGTCAACATTTTCTACATTACTTGAAGTAGCTTTGCAGAGTATATATTTTTGGAATGACATAAAATAGACTTTAAATATATGTAACTCAAAATATGACACTGTTTTCGATTGAAATGATTCATATTAAAATAGTTAAAAATATCTTGGTAAGTACTAACGGGGGAATAAAGATATTGACAATGTTCTAAGTTTAAAGTCAAGGATCCCAAGCCAACATTTTAAAAAGTGCTGCCTTTCCACTGAAACCTGTTCTTCTTTTTCCAGTCTATACTTTGCCACCAAACAGTATCAAGTTTAGCCTGCACAATCCAATGTGAATTTAATTAGGATGGAAAAAAAATCATTCTTAGATACAATTCCACACCCTACTGTAATATTTTCTGATGGATGCTGTCCCCAGACATTATAAAATGAGGACTTTACATAGAGAACAAACTTTCTGTCCTGGGCAGAGTGGAACTGAGTAGCCCCCTTTGTAGTAAGCAGAGGCTCAAAATTATGCAGAAACTGCAATGATTCAATGACAGTCTTTCATACCTTTTCAACTTAAACATTAAAGATTTAATGACAGTCTTTCATACCTTTTCAATGTAAACATTAAAGTTTTGGTTAGTCCAGAATTGTTATCATGGATACACTGTCACTGTGGACACAGATGTTTTCTATATTTCTGCTCAAATATCTTAACACCAGATTTTTTTCTCAAGGTCAACTCCTAGTCCAAGACAGCTAGCTGCTGTTGCTCCAACTATCACGTCTGCATTGCGGGTTGAAAGAAAGACACGCAATTGGGGCAAAATATCTGTTTTAAGGTTTCCTGTCTCTCTGTCTTCCTTTCTATTTCTATCTCTATGTCAGTCTTTCTACACACAAACACACACATACACACACACACACACACACACACATACACACACAGACCTTCACATACATGTGTACACAAAAATGTATTGTATGTGTGGGTACCTGTTTGTAGTGCTTATATTTATGAAAAGAACTTCCATAGATGGGTTCCTTATTTTTGTAGTTTTATTTTTTCCAAACATTTTTGACTGAGCACATGCACACACACAGACACTTATCCATGTGAACATGAACAGAATTTTCTGTAAGATATATATAAAAAATAAAAGTGTATATGAGATTATATACGCTTCGCTTTTTCCTTCCAAATTGCACCAATTCATTTCTGAAAAAAAATGATTGTTACCAAATATTTTAACGTTTACCAATATAAGTAAAAAACATTATCTCATTTTTGTTAATATTTGAATTTTGCTAATTACAATGAAGCTGAGTTTCTTTTCACATGTTAATTGCCCATTTGCATTAATGTTCTTTGCTGTTTATGCCTTTTGGCTACTTTTCCATTAAATTGGTTCTCTGTTTTTCTAAATGATCCCTTGAGCTTCTTATGTTACACAGATACAAATCCCATGTAGTATCTTTTCTTCATATTCTAGCTTACAAAGTTGGAAATGGCTCCAATGGATTGCTATGTTGATATTATAAAACTGAAAAAAAAACTGTGATCTACATTAAATAAAATTGAGATGTCAAAGTTTTTTGGTATAAGGTAAAGGAAAGGATTCAAAACTTGGTAAGATTGGGATATCGGAATATTTATATCAAATCAAAGGTCTTATTTGAAATGAATTTTAAAATTATATTTTATGCAGCTTATACACTTCAGATACATGGTCTTTCATTTTTGACATCTGTGAACAAAGACTATTACTTCTTTTATATCTGCAAACTTTGGTACTGATCACCATCATAATATATATCTACTAATGTGATTAAAGAAATGGCTATATTCAATCCACCTAACAAATAGATTCAATACTAAAATGATTCCTAAATAAGCCATATAAGAGCGAATGACAAGTACAGTTTTTATATTTTTAAAACAAAAATCTCATCATATTATTTTCCACTTAAGAGGTCTCTGGATCATTTGATTGTTCTAGAGATGAATATTTTTTGAACGAACACCAGGATATGTATGGACTACTTTCTACCTAACCTTGGAATATCTTCATCCTTCATCCCTCTCCTTGCTCTTTGTCACTGACTTTTTTTCCCTTTGTGGAACATGCCACCTTTTTAACATCGCAAAGTATTTGCACATATAATTCTCTGTCTGAAATTTTCTTTTCCTCACCCTCCTTTACCTAGTTACTTCCTAATTTATCCTCAGATCATAAGTATTATTTGCTCAATGAAGTTTTTCTTACCACCAATCTAGGTACATATTGTTTTGTATTCATTGTCATAGAACTATCCTTTGCAGTATTTAGGCCTTTCATAGCTACATATAATAATTATTATTTATGATATTTAAAAATGACATATTCTTAGTAGTCATGTCAGGATTAGTCAGAGTTCCCCAGAGAAACAGAACCAATAGTGTGTGTGTGTGTGTGTGTGTGTGTGTGTGTGTGTGTGTGTGTGTGTGTGTGTATTTGCTAGATCTTTATGATATGTCTATCACAGGAGAAAAGTTTTTAAAAATAATACATTTGCTAATACGAACAGTGTTGTGATAAACATCCAGCAGTGGGAGAGGGGAGAATGATGAAAAATTACTTAGTGGGTACAAAGTACACTAAGGTTAAGACTTTACCACTGCTCAATACATCCATGCCACAAAATTGCACTTGTTCCCCTTAAATTTATACAATTTTCTTAAAAAGCAGCTTATAAGTTAAGATATATTTATGCAGAATGCTGAGCAAATTATTCATTTATGTGAACTTAAGTCAGTCTTTTGAAATGATTAGGTAATGTCATTTTACTTCATTATTGTCATTGTTTAATTATTGTCATTTCTCCTAATATTAATGTTCTTATAATTGTGGTTTTACATTATTAGGGAAAAAAAGCTCTGAATGATATGACCGATTTTCATTATACTAGTGACTTTGATGAGAGATGAGAGAACTCTATTTCTCTTAAGGAGTGCATTCTTACTGGGGAGGTATGATTTGAAAAAGTACTGAAAGTGATTCTGTTGTATTTACCTCTGTAACTCTATGAACAGGACATCCTTCTTGAGAATCACTGCTTAATACCAAGGTGATTTCTCTTCTGGTCAGAGTGATGTTTATGTGTTGGGTAAATTTGAGGAATTCAATTGTGTCATTTATTGCCAACTGTGCTTCGTTTAGTATATTTACTTTTATTTCAAGGATCCTTCCAGGTGCTCCTGCATCCTTAGACATGCGCTGTTCATCACTTTAGAGAAAGGTTATTGGAGACAAACCAGACAACAAAGGGGTGAAAATCTTAGTTTGAAAATTATTAAAGATAAGGCAAAAGTACAAAAAAAAAAGTGGTAAGATACTTAATGCTGTTTGTTTGCTTACATGGTCACAAAATAGGTAAAGTTTTTATGTGCTGGAATATGGTAGATAAATTATTACTCATATTAGTATTAGTCAGGTATTTGACAGGTGGGTTTTATTGAAAAGTGTGAGAATCAGCAGAATCGGTAGAAAGAGCTTGTCGAGTTCTACCTGAGCAAGCTCAACCTACTCTAGTATTCAGAGAGCCAGGGGCACCCAGAGGCCAGCCTATGGCATCTGAGTTGGCACTGAACTTATCTGTGTACATACTGCTAATGCTACACTAGATGCCATTCATGTGGCTCTCTGCGGAGAGGTGCCTTCACCCAAAGATGATCAAGCAGGAATGACGTGCTTCTGTGCCCTGAGGTTTGTCTCAGCATCCATCTAATTCTCTTACTCTGAATAAGCCTCCTTTATACATCCCAGAAAAACAATCCCAAATGAAAAGTGGAGTCGCAGACAATGTGGTATCTAGAAGGGTGTTTGTGGCATAGAAACATTTCCTGTAATTGGTTAATCTGTAAGAAAATGAGACATCCTATTGTAGTTGGAATATGGTAATATTCATCCTACTATTACCTTTTCTTTTCCAATGTTCAACAATGACCAATGGGAGGAAACCTTTGATGCCAATGTAATTTTATAAAGAAGACTTTTATATGCAGCTTCAGTAGTAAGGTAATATTTTATATATGGTACCCATGGTGTTTCCTTGATATGCTGGGATAGTGGTAAGAAAAAGGATCATGCTTGGAAAGTCTGCAGAACAAAACTGTCAGGTGGCAATGAGCAAAAGGAAAAAGAGCCTCAACTGAAACAGGTCTTCACCAGTGAAGAGCCAGTCGAGGTGTTCAAGCTGTAGCCAAGGTATGGCTACAGGTGGGTGATTCTAAGGGAAATTCAGTGTTAATCGCTCAGATTGGCCTTTGCTACTTCTTCATAGACTCATGTGTTTTCCTTTCCATTGAATTAGGAGAATGGGTTGCAGAATCAAACTATTTTATTAGATATCTGCAATGCATTAGGAGCACAAGGTTCAAGTGGTGAGGTGGTGGTGGAGATGTGTTAAAGCACTTTTGAAACACAGAATTATATTACAATTGCTATACCAGCCAAGAGCTAGAATAGCATTATTAGCACCCTGAATAGAGGGTGTCAATCTGCTACCATTGCAGGGTTAATAGCTGTAATTTATTTGCAATGCCTAGGCACGATCATTGCCATCTTTAACTTTGCAACAATAGGCATCAGGGAGCATGAAAGGCATAGAGAAATTGCTGACACTACATGTTATCATGTGTGTAGCAAGATCAGGGAATTCAGATGTGTATAGAATATTAGAGTGTTGGGAAGTCTTACAGAATTGAATGTAGTCAAAGCCGAGGAAAATTTCCAACTCTGTGATTTCAAATTCCACTGAAACTCTGCCTCTATGGATTATAAAAGGTCATTGCAAACAGCTGCTATTAATTTACTATATTTAATAGAATATAAATCGAGGTGTAGTTATTTTGTCACAGAGAAATGAGACAAATGTGTTTTTCCTTTCCAATGAATTTTTTTAGATTCAGAAAGTATACTTACATAAACATGTTGTGTGTCATAGGTCTTTATAAGGCAAAACATTTTTACAAACATGTTACAGGTGATGATTGTTTGGAATGCAGACTGCTCCAAATTATGTCCCATAAAAAAATTAGAAGTATATAATCTCATACTATTCTTTTCATATTTTTAAGGCAGCTCAAAAGTTTCTGTGTATAATAAGGAGCTCTAAAAACCATCTCCAAACTTCAAGCATCATTTCCTTGTTAATTATTTACCATATGATATAGGGTATATATAACATGATTGTGAAATATTTCTCAAAACTCTTAGTTAAGAAAATTTGCCAGAAAAATTTTGATCCCCAAGGACAGAATACATTGAAGAACTTATCAGCCTCATCAGGCACCCATACACTCCCCTATCATGTGTAACTGTATTATCCGTATGAACAAATGTCTACTGCAGCCATGAGCTCAACACTCTTTACATAGCAGATGCCAGGCAGAATACTTGGAAGCTTCTAATTTCAGAAGAACCAAAGACATGCTTGCTGGTAGCACCTAAGCTTTCTGAACCTTTGGAAATTTTTTCATCATTGTCTTGGTAGATAAACAAATTTATAAAGTCTAGGAGTTTGTGACATTATTTTTAATAGATATAATGTCTGCATCTATGAGTATACTGTTTAACAGTGAGTTTTGTGGTAGAACATTGAATTGAACACTGAATCTTAATTTCTTAGCTCAACATAAACTGCAAACGTGGGAACATTCTAAGCTATGGTCCCTGTGTCTGAACATGTCTTGAGATAATTAGATCAGTCTCACAAAATCCTTGAGAGAATTCAATGAAGTAATGTCTAGAAAGAGATTAACACAGTGCCTGACATAGTAAATGTTCAATAAATTGTCAGTAGTATTACATTATAAATTATTAATACAATAATATTATAAATTGAGAATAGATTTATACTAACACTTAAAGAAAATAACATTTTTGAGAACAGACTGTGTTTCCTAAGTTTGTATCAATAAAAAACATATTTTCAATGTGACTCACTCTTTTTAACCACTCTGCTTTTTTTTCTCATTTCAGTATTACAGTTGGGATTTCTCTTTAGCTTTATCATAATTCATTTGGTATTTCCAACAATTTAATTCTTTCAGTAGATAAGTCAACTAACCCCTTTATTAGTTTACTCACTTTTTTTCTGTACAAAAATATGTTTCTCAACTATGGTTTGCTCCCTTGTCTGGTCTAATTTAGTGAATGTTTTATAATACTTACCTCTCCATGACATTTACATTTTAAAATGTTATATGGAGATTACATGCATGGTAATACAAAAATTTTAATTCATAGTTTAAATATTTTATATGTCTCAAACTCATGATTCTCATTTATTTTCAGATAAATCCAACTATCGCTATCTAAAGAATAACCTATTTACTTTATAAAGAAGTATATGAAGTTCACGCATCCCATAGTTCTTCTATATACATGATGACACAAGAAGTCACGCAGCACATGATAAGCAAAATTGCACCAAGAATTCATGTATTCTTAGTTTCTTCTGCAATGTTATCTGCAGTACCGTAGACTTACTCATATTTAATCCTGATAAAAGAGCCCTGGAACCAAAACAAATTTGAACTTCACTTAGTAAGCTGAGTTTTCTTTGGGCTTGCTCCATCCGGTCCTAATAAGTTTAACCTTAATAAACTCTTGAAGCATATCCTGTACAAGTCTATTACATTATCAGCTAAACAAATGTTCCCAATTCCTCTTTCAGTATATTCTGATTATGCATGCTTCATTTCCTTGTTCTCCAAATGCCTCTTTAATTCTATGTTACACTTAGCTACCCAATTCTTGTATTAAATTAATTAATTGTATTTAATTTAGATCAATTGTATAGCCAAAGAAAAAAGCTGAAATCTCCTGGTCATCATATTTCTTGTCCACAGGAGTTGCCATGTTCTCTAGTAAAGTATTATTCATACATAGCTGGAATAAGTGACACCATAAAGAGCAAAGTAGTGATGAATAGAAATGTGGAAGGTCAGAAAGATTACAATAATCCAGAATCATCTTCACAATAATTTTTATAAGTTTTGTAAGAGTAATCAGAAATTTTAAAAAATAATTTGCTAAAACTGCAAGAATTGTACAACACAAAGTGTGAAACAACCTATGCAAATTTTTCAATCACTTAAGTTGGAAGATTCTAGGATAGAATGCACAATGTGACAAAATTATCTAAATGTATTACAAATGTATAAAAGAACCTCACTCAGGGGTGTAACAAAGGGGTGTTTATCTAAATAGCTTTAGGAATGAGTGGGGTCTGTAAGACTAAAGTCCAAACAAACCACACATAATCTACATAAGCATGTAAGTTAGTTGATAAAGTGGTGTCTCATGGGGGACACAGACCAGCAATTCTAAAACCACTACACATGTACAGTGGAATTGAACAATTAAGTAAATATATGGCAAATATTGGGAGTCCAATAACTCACTGTTGAAGGGGGAAGTTAGATTTAAGCAAAAGGAGTATGCTTGAATAATTCACATGGAATTGGATTAGAGGTATAGACATCAGTATGAACTTACCTTCAGATTAATATAAATTTGGTGGTTATATATAGAAATATACATATGCGTGTGTGTATATACATGGGCGAGTATGCACCACATGTTTTCTTGCTTTGTCAGCTGAGAAAACCCAGAAACGAGGAGTTGCAGCAGCAAAGAACATGCCTTGCATCCTGATCTGGACTGTTAATACTGTTACTAAATTAAAAGAACCAGGACTCCTTAGAGAAATGACTGACTCTAGGATTAGGACAGAAAATGTACACTAGGAACCTGGAGTATCTTGTAGTACAAGAAAGTAAGAACATTTTCAAAATGAACAAAGTTTTAAAAACAATCTACAATGATGGAGTTATGTCAAGGGGACAGAAGATTCAACCTTTCAAGCTTCCAAATGGCCAAAGCTAGAACAGTTTGAGTAACAAAATGTAAACTATTATTGGATATATCCCAAAATAGAAATAAATATCCAGATTCTATACTAACATAAATGGGTAAATAAAGAAATACATGAAGGATAAAAGATCTCCCATGCCAAAGAATTCCAATTAATTTATGTTATTACTCTACCCTCAAGGAGGTGGAACATAACTGCCCATTCCTTAAAAGTAGGCTTCATATGCTGACTTATTTACGAAAAGCACAGTAAGGAAAGGGTCATGCGAGGGTAACTCTAGAATGGAGAAGCTGGAAAACATGGCCTCAACCAGGATATCAAGATTGGGGTCAATAGTGATGAACCCTGTTAACTGTAGGACACTTGACGTGATCTAATGAAAATAGCTTGTTACTTTGCGTTCTTCTTCCCCCAAAATTGTAACTTCAATCTAGTCATGAGAAAAGCAATGGACAAATCCCAGCTGAGAGACATTCTATAAAGTACCTAGTTAATATTCCTCAAAACTGCCAAGTTAATCAAAACCAAGAAGACAGGATGACTACATGTAGTGTGGTAATGTGGATCGGATGTTAAAACAACAAAAAAAGAATATTAGGTAGAAACTAAGGAAGTCTAAATAAACTATGGACATTACTTAACAATAATGTACCAAAATTGGCTCTTTGTGACATGAGTACCATACTTAATGTAAGATGTTAATAATGGGAAAAACAATGTATTGTACAAGGGAAATTGCTGTACTACTTTTGCAATATTGCTAAAATAAAAAACTTAGTTTTCTCAAAACTATTTAAGAAATCTACACTGGCATTGTGCTGAGTTGACAGACAGGTTACCAATAAATCTCCACACTGAGTGGAACAATCAATTGCTTTTCTCTTTGTAGAAAAAAATACTTGGCTTTCTAAAGGCAAGATTTCTATAGTGTATATTTTGAGATTGTTTTAGGGGCATTGTATATTACATTGTTTTGTAATATACATTTAGAAGTTATTGTATGCTTTCTACAGGGAAATAGTAACTCATTTTCAAGTTAAATAAAAATGGAAATGTGACTTCAAGTTTTAAAACGCTTTGCCATTTACTGAGTGATTTCATATAAGGTTTCTTATTTCTTATAAATGGGTAAGATAATATGCTGCGATTTATAGCTTTACAATGGCAAAACTAAGCTCAGAAGTTAAACAAAATGTTTAGTGCTGTAAGAGTTAGCACATGGGACAATCAAACACAAAAATTATCTCTTCCAGTTCAGTAATGGATTTTTCAACTTTCCTTTGAAGAAAAATATCTAATGAGGTTCTTCAGTCTTCTGAAAGGTAAGGGCATGTTAGAGTGCTGGAATTTACTTCAGCTGCCTTTGAAGAGCTCAGTGTTAAATCATGTTCAACAACAAGGAAGCTTAAATGTAGTTGTATATTTTCTACTTTCCCTTAGTGTCAGAGAATAATTTTTATTTTAACTCAAAAGAAATCAACTTTTCTATGTCATGAAAAAGATCCACAGATTTTCCCATCAAGACTGTGGATCACTAGGTATTTGGATCTCCATGTCATAAACTAAACTGACCTGTCTACAAGACTAACATCCAACGACAAAAAGTCCAAATGCCCAAATCTTCTCCATGCTCCCAATATAAAGATTCAGATTCTCAGATAACATCCCTACTTCTCTTTACTTCTGATACTGACCTAATAGCTACTAATAATTTGCCTGCCATTTTAACCTGATAAAAGTAAAGGAATACCTCTAGGTATTCACAGAGGACTGGTTCTAGCCCTCCCCCATACCAAAATCCAGACATGTTCAAGTCTATTATACAAAATAGTGTAGTATTTGCATATAATCTACCTACATCCTCTCACATACTTTAAATCATCTCCAGATTTCTTAAAATACCGAATACAGTGTAAACACTGTGTAAATAGTTATATTAATGCTATGTTGTTTAGGGAATGATAGAAAGAAAAAAGCCTGTACATTTCAATACACACACAACCATTCATTTTTCTTCTTGGAATATTTTCAACCTGTAGTTCCTTGAGTCCACAGATGTGGGACTCACAGATACAGAGGGCTCATTTTACTTTGCTTCAATTGAAACAGAATTTCACATTTGTTTGAAAGTGGTGGCATTCTTGTTCTTTTTCTTCCTTTTTACTATTTTTACTGATAAATGAACTCCCGCATCCTCTCCCTATTAACCAGGAAAGACTGTCCATAGTTTCCAGATGCAGAGTTTGGCCCACAATTTATACCTAAGGATTGCAAACACCCTCCCCATAGGTACAGTAATTAGTTCGTGAGTGGACATATAATAAAAATTGATGGGATTAAATTCAACCCTGAAATTTGTAGGTTTTAAATGGCAAACAGAGCATTTCACTCACCGTTATTTTTTCACAGTTTTATTGAGGGATAATTTATAGGTCAAAATTATGTCTGGAAGTATACAATTCCATGATTTTTAGTAAATCTATTCACCTGTGCAACTATCACTGAAAATGCACTGTTAGAACATTTCTACGAACCCAAATATTTGCTTCATACCTGTGTGCAGTTAATTTCTCCTCTAACTACATCCTTAGAGAGCCACTTACCTGCTGTCTGTCAATAAATTTTCCTTTTCTGGACATCTTATGTAATTAGAATCAAGCAACTTGAGGCCTTTTGCCTCTGACTCATTTCATTAAGAAAAACGTTTTGGCTTTTTTGCTTGTTTTTTGAGATTCAAGCATGTTGTGGTACATATCAATAAAAGGAAAAAGTGTGTTTTCCCCCTTATTGATTAGTTATTCTATTGTGTGGCTAAGGCACCTTAGTTTATTCATGCAACTATTGATACACATTTGGATTAGACCCTTCCAGTCTTTAGCTACTATGAAACTATGCATAGTGCTGCTATGAACATTTACTGACAAAAGTTTGTGTGGACATAAAATTGCATTTCTCGTAATTAGATTCCTAGGAGTGGCATTACTGAGTCATATGGAAAGCTAATGCTTAATTTTTTAAGAAACTGGTGAATTTTTTTCTAAAGTGGCTGCACCATTTTACATTACCCTCGGTAATATACAAAGATTCCAGTTTCTTCACACCCCTGCCAACACTTGGTCTTGCTTATGGTTTTTAATATAGGCATTCTAGTGTATAAGTGGTACGTCATTGTAGTGTTAAGGTTTCTCTAATAACTAAGGATTTTAAGCAATTTTACCTGTGCTTATTAGCTATTTATATATGCTCTTTAGTAAAATCTGTCTTTAAATAGCATGCCTATGTAAGAAAATGGTTATTTGTCTCATTACTGTGTTTTAAGAGTTTTTCAGTTACTATATAAAATTCATTATCAGGTATAAAATTTATAAACATTTTTCATATTCTATTGATTGTTCTTTTATTTTTAAATGATATCTTTTGAAATGCAAAAGTTTCTAATTATAAAAAAAATCATTTTTTTCTTTGTTTTATGACTCTTGCTTTTGTTACCATATCTAAGAGCCCTTGACTGGCCTAGTTTCATGAGGATTTTCTTCTATGTTTTATTCTAAATTCATACTTTTTACTCATACATTTAGGTTAGGCTATTTGTTAATGTTTGTTTTTATATGTGGTAAGGCTCTATGTTCTTTTTTATATCCAATTTTCCCAGAATCATTTGTTGAATTTAGAATTTTCGCCATTGACTTATCTCGAAGAGTTTATTGAAAAATCAATACACTGTAAAAGTAAAGATTTATTCTGAACTCTCAAATCTATTTTATTATTTTCGGTGTCTATCTTTATGCCAGTACCACATTTTTTTTTTAATTACTGTGGCTTCATAAGTTTTAAAATTGGGTGGTGTCAGTCCTTCAATCCTATTATTATTTTTACATACTGTTTTTGCTTTCTATGTCCTTTACATTCTATTTATTTTTCTTTCACTTTTAAATAACTTTTGAAATACAAAATTTTTAATTATGAAAAATCATTTTTTCTTTGTGTTGTGAATCTTGCTTTTAAAACCATCCTGTAAATTTCTACAAAATAAGACTCTGGCATTTTTGTTGGGCTTGCAATTAATTTGCAAATTTGTTTTGCCTTTTTTTTTTTGAGACAGAGTCTTGCTTTGTCACCAGGCGCCAGGCTGGAGTGCAGTGGTGCGTTCTCAACTCACTGCAACCTCTGCCTCCCAGTTTCAAGCAATTCTCCTGCCTCAGCCTCCTAAGGAAAAATATATTCAGAATGACAATTCTCTACAAATGTCTGTGAAGAGAATTGTCATCCTGAATATATATTTCCTTTAATTAATAATAACAGATTATCTCTTAATTTATGTGGGCCTTTATTTTCTCACTGAAAAAATTTTATACAATTCTGGGTATAAATCTGAAACTTAAAAAAAATGTATTCCTATGTATTTGTATCTTTCTGATGCCTTTATATATGGAATTTTTCTTAATTTTATTTTTAGATCACTCTTTAATAGGATTTAGTAATACAAATGATTTTTATATTGATCCAAACTAGGTAATCTGACATACATTTTATAAGATTTGCATGTGCATGTGTGTGTATGTGCGTGTGTGTCTTTTGTGTCTTCTTTGGATATTCATCCTATTAGATCCCATCATTTTGAAATAAAAAAGGTGGTCTTACTTCTTTCTAGTCTTGATGCCATTAATCTTTTTCTCTCCCCTTTTGTTCTTTTGTACCCACATTTACACACCTATTACAGTGCCTAGTGGAAATTATTTGAATAAAACTGTTGGCATGGAGAGCTTTGTTTTGTTTTTACTCTTAAGGGATTGAAAGTCTTTTCGTTTTCGCCATTAAATGTAGTTTAGCTATGAGTTTTTCAGAAATTTGCTTTTCTTTCAGATTGAGGAAGTCTCTTTCTATTTATAGATTATTGGAGGTTTTTATACAGAGTATTGAATTTCGTTAAATTATTTCTCTTCCTCTGTTTAGATACTTATGTAGGTCTTCCCTCTTTTTTGTTAGTATAACAATTATATTAATTGGTTTTAGTAAGTTAAATCCATAACTGGGTTATGATATATGATCCTTCTAAAATGTTTCTGGATTCAATTTTCAAATACTTTGTAATGATCTCTATGTTTATGTTCATGGAGTATATTAGCCTATAGCTTACTTTCCTTGTGTCTTTTTGTGGCTTTGGTATATGGATAATAACGACCTCACAGAATGAGTTTAGAAGTACTCCCTTCTCCTCTATTTTCCGAAATAATTCTATATACCCTTGATTTACGATTGGCAACTCAGGTAATAGATGCCTGCCATACAGGCTCATGACATTTAATTGTAAAAGTAATGAAGTTGCATAAATACTTGATTGACAAAACTACAATGAATAATTGTATTCTAGTGATACGGTGGTGTCGATAATTATAACAAATGGACCTGTAAAAATACTTAAATTTTCATTTCTATTTATTGAAACTAATGATATCGAGAAAGGCATTTTAATGAATACACTGGGTCTTAATTAGAACATTTTGAACTTTGTTTATGATATAATAAAATATAAAAAATCTCTGAGATGGTTTATTCTAGGTTTATATATACATTTAATAGGGTTGATAATGTGTTTATCTTGCAACACAAAAGATGTTTAAAATATTATTTTGAGTGTTACCTTTTTCTTGATGGATGTGTGAAAGCAAATTTCTTTCATTAATTTACAGTAAAACGTTCTAATTTTATTGAAAGGTCATAGGGTTTTGGGGCAAGAGAAGCATTTGTATAACTTATTTAGCTTTTATTATATTTTGTCACTTTTCTGGTAAATTCTCTAGTATAAGTCCTTCACCCTGTTCACAGGTATTACTTATAGTAGTTGGTGTTTTCCACTCCTTGAAAATTAAAAGTTGACTTCATAATACTGTTGCTGTATATTCATATTTGACAATGTTTTATGTAATTGAAATGACAAACGACTAACAAATAAAATGATTTTTTCAGACATTTCTCCGTAAATATTTTGACTAACAAAATATTTAAGAAAAATACCCAGTATCATATCCAAGCTTTAAAACTTTTACAAAAAAGTGTACTACCTACTTCTATCTTTATTGAAACGTAATTCACATACTATATAATACACACATGCAAGGACATAATTTAATGGTATTTAGTATATTCACAGATGTGTGCAATCCTTATCAAAATATTAGAACATTTCATAACTCCAAAATAAAGCCCATGCTTATTAATAGTTATTTCTCATTTATCTCTAGTAAGTTCATCCTTAGGAGACCACTATTCTGCTTTCTATTTTGATAGATTTTTTCTGCGCTAGATATTTTAGTACAAATATAATCATATGCTATGTAGTCATTTGTGACCAGCTCCATTAATTTAACATGTTTTCAGGCTTCATTCATATTGTAGGGTGTATAAAAGACTTTATTTCTCTTAATTTCTAAATAACATTCCAGTGTGTGTGTGTGTACATATGTATGTAATTTTATTTATCTACTCAGTTGATTGACACTAGGGTTTCCTCTACTTCTTGATTTTCCTGCCTCGGACTCTTGATTAGCTGGGACTGCAGGAATGTGCCACAACACTCAGCAAATTTTATTTTTTTGTATTTTTAGTAGAGACAGGGTTTTACCATGTTTGCCAGTATGGTCTCAAACTCCTGACCTCAAGTTATCCACCCACCCAAACCTCTCAAAGTCCTGAGATTGCAGGTGTGAGCCACCACGCCCAGCCGGCAGTGGTATTTCCATTATACTGTATCTAGAGTGGTGTTTATGACATGTTTCCTGAAAGGTTAGCCTTAAATTTATTCTCTAGAAAGTTTAACAATTCTGTGAACTACTTAAATATTCTCTAGTAAATTCCTTTTCTACTTAAAGAGATAAAGACATTTTTTCATGCTTTCAACTGACAACTTAAAAGATAATATTCTGTATCATCCTGGAGTATATCAATAATAATCATATATGAAGGCATGCTATCAATTTTGTAATACAATTCAATCCAAAATAAACTCGGTTGAGAAATATTATTGAAGTAACTGAGATGTCACTGAGATTTCAATAACAAGAACATGTATTAAGTTCTACTGTTTCCCTAAAAGATACAGGAATTATACACAAAGTACCATTGAAAATTTAATTGTGGCATAACTTTTAAAAGGCTTTTAAAATGTTAATATATCAGACACAAATATTAATACATTTGCATATTTAGGTGAGTTGGTACTTTTCCACCTGGGATAAAAGCTCCTGTAGACTCACTGAACAAAATTCAGTCCAGAAGTTTGTATTCTTCTAAATTGTCAAACAGTGAATTAGATAATTATAAGCAACTTTAAGTGTTCTCAATCAATTCTGACTCTAGTATAATATTGCAAAAAATAATACATGGATTAAAAAATAAAGATTTTTATTGTTTACTACATAATATCAAAGTCTTCTAGGAAAAGTTATATTTAAAAATTAAATTGAATAATATATTATTCAATATTCCACAAAATATTTATTAAATGGCTGTCAAATACAGTGTAATGTATCATCATTGTACATATTTGGAACTTTAACTTATAGTTTATTTTCTTTTATTTAATTTTTATTTTCTTTTTCCACACTCAAAAACATAGCAGAAGTATTTAAAAATTATGATATTCCATTTTGTGCTCTCTGCAGAATGAGTATGTGTTGATGATTTGTTTGGCAGTGGGTATGAAAAGTCAATCAGGTTTACTGAGGTTTAAAATATTCTTGTGCACTCTGAAGACTTTTTTTAGATACCGCTGCAAAATTAAATACACTTAAACATTATCTTGTTTCTCCTTTTCCACTGCTTGCCACACAGCATGTACAGGATGAAATAGAAACCGAAGTCACAGGTGGAAACGGTGATTGAATTCCTCAGCCTATGAAGATAATCTCAATGGTAGTCTTAGGCTTCTCTTTTTCTATATGATTTGAGACGTAGCTAAACTTTAGAGCAAATAGTATATAGAAATGTAATATCAAGTTTATTGTTTGGGCAATCATTGCACTTAGAAACAAGTTTCACAGAGAGATACTAAGATGAATGGTGAAATGGCTCAACATTCTTGAAATTTATCATTTGAAACAGTGGTCGTACAAAAATTATTTTGTTCTGGGCATTTATAATTCATTATTGTATAAATAAATTTCTGGTGCTTTTTAAAGAGCATGGGAATTATACAGTAGATTAAATAAATTAATATTTATAGAATGCAACTATGTTGTAACTGTGTTAAGTTCCTAGGTGTTAAGAAGATTACTTTTTAAAACATTGATATTGCTTTGCCATTTTGGGAACTATCAGTATAAGTTGGAGTGAAAAATTGAAATATTTAAAATATATATTTTAACATACTTTAAGTTCAAGGGTTACATGTGCAGATTTGTTATATAGGTAAACTTGTGCTGCGGGGGTTTCTTGTACAGATTGTTTCATCACACAGTTTTTAAGCCTGTTACTCATTAGTTATTTTTCCTGATCCTCTCCTTCCTTACAGCATATACCCTCCTATGGATCCCAGGATGTGTTGTTCTTCTCTGTGTATCTATGTGTTCTCATTGTTTAGCTCCCACTTATAAGTGAGAACATGTGGTATTTGGTTTTCTGTTCCTGCATTAGTTTGCTAAGAATAATTGCCTCCAGGTCCATCCTTGTCCCGCAAAGGACATTATCTCATTCTTTTTTATGGCTACAGGGTATTCCATGATGTATATGTACCACATTTTCTTTCTCCAGTCTGTCGTTGAGAGGCATTTAGGTTGAGCCCACGTCTTTGTTATTGTGAATAGTGATGCAATGAACATACACATGCATGTGTCTTTATAACAGAATGATTTATATTCCTTTTGGTTTGCTTGGTTGAATGGTATTTCTGGCTTTGAAAATAACAGTTAATTAAAATCTTACAAACATCTACCACTCAGAAATAACCATATTAATACTTGGAGTATAAACTTTCAGGGTTTTTTTGTAGCTGGTTTCTTCTATCTATTCATTTATTTATTTGTTCCTCCATGTGTCCATTATTAGTAAACTCAATATATCCCTAATGTTAGGAATTAAGTTGTGACTTTTGTTCGTTCCCTTATTGACTTGTTTTGGTCTGTTCTGCCATTGTAGAGGACAGAAATAAACATTCCTAAAACAAAAACATTCCTAAAGCAAAAAAAATTTCTAAATTCTAAGCTGTGAATCTAGGGTATGGATATTTTTACAGTTTCGTGAAATTGAAGGTTTTTAACCACTCAATAATATAGTATGAGGGTATTATTTTCGTAACACTGAATATTATCATGACTTTTACACCTTACCACGCTTCAAAGGTGTCCTAATTTTTCTGAAACTATGTCCAACATAATGCTTAAATTTTGTAGTCTCTCAGATACATGGCTGTTTTTCCATCTTCCTTATCTCATGGAGTAGTTCTCAAACTCTTTGGCTTCCTTACCATCCATTGACTACTAGCAATCCAAATAAGACTCTGAATGTTACTTAATGCTTGTGGACTTCTGATATCAATTGTTGATCCCAATTGCTGATTGTTTCGTACTTCTTCAGTGTTCTTAGCAACCATTATGGCTTTAATTGCAACACATTTTAGTAACGGTTAAAATATTTATCTCTTTTGTAACACTTCCCAGGTTCTGTGATTTCAACAGGTGCATGGTTATATTATTGTTATTTAAATGTTCTCATTCAGCTAAAAAGTTTGGTCTATATTTCTCAGCAGAATATTGTTTTTTTTTTTTTTTTTTGGACATATCAGCAGACAACCTAACAAACTAAGCTGACTTGTGGAAAAGAAGTAAATTAAAATATAAGCAGTAAATTGCTGAAGTTGACTAAAAATTGAAAGCAATAAATCAAATAATTTCCAGTGTCATGCTATTGTCATATTATTTTTTATTATTCTTTCATTAAAATTCCTAGATCTTTCTGTAAATATAAAAATGTAGTAATTTTGTCTTGATCACTTAAAAGAGCATTAATATGCTTTTTAATGAGAACTCTGGCTATAGAATGAAAATAATTAGAATTCATTTTTTCAAACACCAAAGCTTAAGAAGAATAAAGACCTATTGCTTTATCGGAGACCTTGTAATAGTTGAAATGCAGAAACATCTTCGTACACATACCCTCTTTTATACAATAAATATTCACTGAATGACTAATATGTGTCAGGCAGTGACGAATAATAAATAGTAATAAAACAAACCTTATTCTTACCTTCCAAATACATGTAGTCTGATAAAAATTACAGATAATAGAATACAAATATAAAAGTGCTGCATCAAAGAAGTATGGATCCCAGGATGTGGCCCAGGAGACACAGTGGCTTATAACTTACTCTAGAAGAATCAATGAAGACCTCCATAAATAAATAAGACGAGGCTTGTCACAGTGGCTCACACCTGTAATCCCAACACTTTGGGAGCCCTAGGTTGGCAGATTACCTGAGGTCAGGAGTTTGAGACCAGTCCGGCCAACATGGTGAAACCCTATCTCTATTAAATTGCGAAAAATATCCAGGCGTGGTGGCACATCCCTGTAATCCCAGCTACTCAGGAGGCTGAGGTGGGAGAATTGCTTGAACCCAGAGGTGGAGTCTGCAGTTAGCAGAGATTGCATCACTGCGCTACAGCGTGGGTGACAGAGGGAGACCCCCATCAATTATCATTATTGAGATGGGGGTTAATTAAGAAATTACAACCTCATTTAAATTTATCCATGCACTAAACTTTTTAAGCTGAGTGCATTCACTCCTAATATTCCCACTGTTTGGGCTCCTGTCCTCCTGCCTACTTCTCATTCTGGTATAATAATAATTATTATTATTATTTAAATAATTATTAAAATATTAAATTATAAAAATATTTAAATAATAATAATATTATTATTACTATTATACCAGAATGAGAAGTAGGCAGGAGGACAGGAGCCCAAACAGTGGGAATATTAGGAGTCAATGCACACAGCTTAAAAAGTTTAGTGCATGGATAAATTTAAATGAGGTTGTAATTTCTTGAGTATGGGGTGCTAAGGCAAGAACAGAAATGCCAGGAGAAATCAGCCATGTCCTGTTCCTCTGGGGCTGGATAAGACGTCATAGTCTTTCTTTTATTCTAATAAAATCAAAAAAAATTTTGCAGTGCTTTGCACAGAGCATTTACAGGAGCAGATTTGTGTATTTGGAAGATCACTTCCACTAGTGTTGAGTTGTGATTGAAGAAAAACACAGCTTGAGGTGAGAATACCCATTTAAAGCTTGTTTTGTTATTCAAATGACACCAAATATTAGCATAATTATTATATGATAGTGGCTTGAAATTAATTGGAGAGAATGAAAACAGAAACAAGTAAAAGGATTTTGAAGGCATTTTGAATGTTTAATTATAAGGCTTTCGTGGATTGTGTATGCACAAGTTGGGAAAGAGGTAAAATCCATAAATTGTTCTAACATTCTGGGTTGGTCACCCAGGTATTTGGTTGCACCAAACATTAAGCACTCATGAAGGAAAGAACTGTCACATTAAAAGAGGAAAAATAATCAGATTTCATGAAGACCTGGAAGTCCTTGGTCTCACCTAGAGAGATGACATGGAATGAAAAGCGAAAAGTTTTCCAAATAGAATCATGAAGGAATTCAAACCTAGAGATAAAATTTTCGAACTCAAGTTTCTTCTGGGGCCAGTAAGGTAACATATATTAATAAAACAGTTTAGATGTCAAAAAATAAGCAACAGCATATGCTGATTATATGTGGCCGCTGACACCATGATTCAGAGTCAGGATACAAAGCAAGTGATGGAGACTGCAGTGGACTCTAGAACAAATGCCTTTAATTAGTTGTTACCATTTTTTTCAATGATAAAATTTATCAAGAAAATGTCAAACTGGATATTAGTATGACTTTTCAATACTGACAACTAATTAATTGTAAAAAACAAAAACATTTGTGAATCCCAAACAAAACACAATGGTGGACAAGATTCTACGTAGTGCCATTCTATCTCCCTTTAGGAAGTATGATGAGAAAAATAGTTAGTAAAGGAAAACGGAAGTGCATGAACAGAGATGTGCAAATGCAGGGATCCTAAAGACTTAATAGACATCCTTGTACACAACCAAGTAGTGATAAGCTATGGGTTAATAAATCCTTGTGCTTGGGAAAGTCTTTGAATATTAAACAGCCTGTATTGATATTTACAACATTGCCTTAAAGCCTCTCATCTCCTACTGCTCATCTTCATGGAGAAGGATTTATTATGCTCCCACTTGCATAAGTTTCAGTGTTTGGTGTTCTACTAGTAAATAGAAGAGGCAGTTCATCTTTTTCAGAAATATGTTTCGTTAGTGATTTAGCACTTTTTATACTTCCATTATATTATAGCAGGAACACATTTGTCCTAATTTCCTTTAAGTGTAAGATATTTTCTTCCACTTTTCTGCCCTTAAATAGCACTGCAATACATTCTTTTTGGATAGTTTTCTTGATATAATTTTGCAAATGCTCCAACTAGAACAGAATATGGCTGCCAAGATCATGTAGCTGGAATGACAGAAGCACATTTATTTGGGGGGTGTGGGGGCGATTATTGGATAGAAGTCAAACACTATATTGACTTGGCTCCACCATGCTTTCTCTTAGGCACCCTGTAAGATAATATGCTTTCTTGGCAGTATGAAGCGCTAACGCCTCTCTCTTGGGTTTGAGGTATCGCCTGCCCAAGCAGAAGGATGAACATGATAACCTAACAGGTATGTTTCCAACCATGACTACTGTGATCAAAGTTCAATAGTCATCTATAAACCTGTAAACATTTCATTTTAAATAATTACACTTAAATTATCTTAAAATATATCCAGTGAAATAAATCTTTGCTTTAACACATATTTCAGTGTTCTGAACAGTTTCAACTAGTTTTATTTTGCTTTATACAAAAGTTTTCAGAAAGGAACTTGGGAAAACCAATACCCTATGTATATCCATCAGCACATTCAGATTTAGTTCAATTTGTGAAGGATAATATTTTCTTTTTTTTTTTTACAATAAAAATGTTTATTAGGCCAAACTACTTACTATGAAAATGCTTTAAAATGCAGCAAGAGGAGATGTAAAGACTCAAAGAAGTGCATAGTGGCACTATCAGGACACACTAAAGAATCCATTCTGCTTCCCCCTTTACCTAGAAAAGGAAGCTTCTAGGCTACCTCCTCCTCAGCACACTCCTCAAACTCCTCCTCCTCAGCTGTGGCACTTGGTATTGCTGGTATTCTGACACCAGGTCATTAAGGTTGCTCTCGGCCTCGGTGAATTCCATCTCATCCATGCCCTCGCCCGTGTACCAGTGCAGGAAGGCCTTGAGCCTGAACATAGCTGTAAACTGTTCAGAGATGCGTTTGAAGAGCTCTTGGATGGCTGTGTTGTTACCAATAAAGGTGGCCGACATTTTTAGCCCCCAGGGTGGGATGTCACAGACGGCTGTTTTCACGTTGTGAGGGAGCCGTTCAGCAAAGTAGCTGCTGTACTTATTCTGAATGTTGAACATTTTCTCATCCACTTCCCTTGTACACATGCGACCTCTGAAAATGGCAGCCACGATTAGGTAGTGGCCATGACGGGGGTCACAGGCTGCCATCACATTCTTAGCATCGAAGAGTTGCTGAGTGAGCTCAGCCACGGTCAGGGCCGGGTACTGCTAGCTGCCCCGGCTGGTCAGCAGGGCAAAGCTGGGCATGAAGTGCAGCTGGGGAAATGGAACCATGTTCATGGCCAGCTTCTGCAGGCTAGCATTCAGCTGGCCCAGGAAGCACAGGCACATGGTGACCCCACTCATGGTAGCAGACACCAGGTGATTCAGGTCACCCTAGGTGGGTGTGTTCAGTTTTAAGGTCCTGGAACAGATGTTATAGAGTGTTTCATTATCAATGCAGAACGTCTCGTCTGCATTTTCTATGAGCTGGTGGATGCAGAGGGTGGCATTGTAGGGCTCCACCACGGTGTCTGACACCTTGGGCGAGGGCAGGACGCTGAATGTGTTTATGATCCTGTCTGGGTACTCCTCCCGAATTTTGCCCATGAGAAGGGTACCCATCCCAGACTTAGTCCCCCCACCCAGGGAGTGGGTCAGCTGGAAACCCGCAGGCAATCTCAGCTCTCAGCTTCTTTTCTCACAATCCTTTTTGGATTGTTTCGAATAGTTTCAGAAGGAATGGTACCAGCTCCACCCTGTATGTCTGGTAGAATTCGGCTGTGAACCCATCTAGACCAGGGCTTTTTTGGGTGGTAGGCTCTTAATTGCTGCCTCAACTTCAGACCTTGTTATTGGTCTATTCAAGGTTTTGACTTCTTCCTGGTTTAGGCTTGGGAGGAGGCTAGTGTCCAGGAATTTATCCATTTCTTCCAGGTTTACTAGTTTATGTGCATAGAGTTGTTTGTAATAATCTCTGATGATGGTTTGAATTTCTGTGGAATCTATGGTGATATCCCCTTTATCATTTTTTATTGCATCAATTTGGTTATTCTCTCTTTTTTATTAATCTGGCTAGTGGTCTGTCTATTTTGTTGATCTTTTCGAAAAACCAGCTCCTGGATTTATTGATTTTTTGAAGGGTTTTTTGTGTCTCTATCTCCTTCAGTTCTGCTCTGATCTTAGCTATTTCTTGTCTTCTGCTAGATTTTGAGGTTTTTTGATCTTGCTCCTCTAGCTCTTTCAGTTTTGACGATAGGGTGTCAATTTTAGATCTCTCCTTGCTTCTCATGTGGGCATTTATTGCTATATATTTTCCTCTAGAGACTGCTTTAAATGTGTTCCAGAGATTCAGGTATGTTTTGTCTTCATTCTCGTTGGTTTTGAAGAACATCTTTATTTCTGCTTTCATGTCACTGTTTATCCAGTCAACATTCAAGAGCCAGTTATTTAGTTTCCATGAAGCTGTGCGGTTCTGAGTTAGCTTCTGCATTCTGAGTTCTAATTTGATTGCACTGTGGTCTGAGAGACTGTTTGTTATGATTTCCATTCTTTTGCATTTGCTGAGGAGTGATTTACTTCCAATTATGTAGTCAATTTTAGAGTAGGTGTGATGTGGTGCTGAGAAGAATGTATATTCTGTGGATTTGGGGTGGAGAGTTCTGTAAATGTTTATTAGGTTTGCTTGGTGCAGGTCTGAGTTCAAGTCCTGGATATCCTTGTTAATTTTCTGTCTGGTTGATCTGTCTAATATTGACAATGGGGTGTTAAAGTCTCCCACTATAATTGTGTGGGAGTCTAAGTCTCTTTGTAAGTAATTAAGAACTTGCCTTATGCATCTGGGTGCTCCTGTATTGGATGTGTATATATTTAGGATCATTAGTTCTTCTTGTTGCATTGATCCTTTTACCATTATGTAATGTCCTTCTTTGTCTCTTTTGATGTTTGTTGCTTTAAAGTCTATTTTATCAGAGATGAGAATTGCAACTCCTGCTTTTTTGTGCTCCCCATTTGCTTGGTAAATCTTCCTCCATACCTTTATTGTGAGCCTTTGTGTATCCTTGCATGTGAGATGGCTTTCCTGAATATAGCACACTGATGGGTTTTGGCTTTTTATCCAGTTTGCCAGTCTGTGTCCTGTGATTGGGGCATTTAGCCCATTTACATTTGGAGTTAATATTGTTATATGTGAATTTGATCCTGCCATTTTGATGATAGCTGGCAGTATTGCCCATTAGTTGATGCAGTTTCTTCATTGTGTTGATGCTCTTTATGATTTGGTATGTTTTTGGAGTAGCTGGTACTGGTTGTTCCTTTCTATGTTTAGTGCCTCTTTCAGGAGCTCTTGTAAAGCAGGCCTGGTGGTGATGAAATCTCTGAGTACTTGCTCTTTCACAAAGGATTTTATTTTTCCTTCACTTATGAAGCTTAGTTTGGCTGGATATGAACTTCTGGGTTGAAAGTTTTTTTCTTTAAGGATGTTGAATATTGGCACCCGCTCTCTTCTGGCTTGTATGGTTCCTGCTGAGAGATCTGCTGTGAGTCTGATGGGCTTCCCTTTGTGGGTAACCCTACCTTTCTCTCTGGCTGCCCTTACCATTTTCTCCTTCATTTCAACCCTGGTGAATCTGACAATTATGTGCCTTGGGGTTGCTCTTCTTGAGGAATGTCTTTGTGGGATTCTCTGTATTTCATGGAATTGAATAATGGCCTGCCTTGCTAGGTTGGTGAAGTTTTCCTGGTTGATATCCTGAAGAGTATTTTCCAGCTTGGATTCATTCTCTCCGTCACATTCAGGTACACCTATCAAACGTAGATTAGGTCTTTTCACATAGTCCTATATTTCTTGGAGACTTTGTTCATTCCTTTTTACCCTTTTTTCTCCAGTCTTGCCTTCTCGTTTTATTTCATTGAGTTGATCTTCGACCTCTGATATCCTTTCTTCCGCTTGGTCAATTTGGCTGTTGAAACTCGTGCATGCTTCGCGAAGTTCTCGTGTTGTGTTTTTCAGCTCCATCGATTCACTTATATTCCTCTCTAAGTTGTCTATTCTTGTTAGCACTTCATCAAATTTTTTTTCAAGGTTCTTAGTTTCTTTGCATTGGGTTAGAACATGTTCTTTTAGCTCACAGAAGCTTCTTATTAGCCACCTTCTGAAGCCTGATTCTGTCAATTCATCACACTCATTCTCCATTCAGCCTTGTTCCCTTGCTGGTGAGGAGTTGTGATCCCTTGTAGGAGGAGAGGTTTTCTGGTTTTGGGCATTTTCATCCTTTTTGCACTAGTTTCTTCCCATCTTTGTGGATTTATCCACCTGTTGTCTTTGTAGTTGTTGACTTTCAGATTGGGTCTCTGAGTGGACATCCAGTTTGTTGATGATGACGTTATTTCCTTCTGTTTCTTAGTTTTCCTTCTAACAGTCTGGCCCCTCTGCTGTAGGACTGCTGAGGTCCACTCCAGGTCCTGCTTGCCTGGGGATCACCTGCAGCGGCTGCAGGAGAGCAAGGGTTGCTGCCAGTTTCTTCTTCTGCTATCTTTGTCCCAGAAGGATACCCACCAAATGTCAGTCTGATCTCTCCTTTATGAGGTGACTCTTAGGATATATGGGGGTCCGGTAGCTGCTTGAGGAGACAATCTGCCCTTTATAGGAGCTCAAGTGCTGAGCTGTGCTCTCCATTGTTCATTTAGAGCTGTTGGGCAGGTATGTTTAAGTCTGCTGCAGCAGAACTTATAAACCCCCCCATTTTTTTCCCCAGTTGCTGTCCCAGGTAGTTAGGGCTTTATTTATGAGTTTCCATTGTGCTGCTGCCTGTTTATCAGGGCTGCCCTGCCCAGCAAGGAGGCAGCCTAGCCACTGTCTGCCTGCAGAGGCTTTGCTGAGCTGCTGTGGGCTCTGCTCAGCTGCTGTGGGGATAATATTTTCTAAGGAACTGTATTAGTCTATGAGTTTCTCAAATTTCATATATTTTATCATAACTTAATTAATTTAAAAATTTACAAATATACCATAATCTGTAACTTGTCTAATAAAATTTAATAAAATACAATGAAAAATCAGTGTATGCTCCAAATTTTTTGTTTCTACCATATATTGAATCATTGAAATACATTTGTCATTAAAACCAATTTCTTTTGAACTATGTGCCCAAGTAAATGACATAATTTTGTGTCAGGTTTTTTTTTTTTTTTTAGATGGGTTCTTGCTGTGTCACCAGGCTCGAGTGCAGTGGGGAGATCTCGGCCCACTGCAATTTCCACCTCCTGGGTTCAAGAGATTCTCCTGCTTCAGCCTCCTGAGTAGCTGGGACTACAGGCATGCACCACCACACCCAGCTAATTTTTGTAGTTTTAGTGAGATAGCATGTCACCATGTTGGCCAGAATGGTCTACATCTGTTGGCCTCATAATCCACCTGACTCAGACTCCTAAAGTGTTGGGATTACAGGTGTTAGACACCATACTTGGCCTGTGAAAGTTTTTACATGTGCATGTTTCAATTTAATATCAACATAGCTAGATGTATTAGTCCATTCTCATACTGCTAATAAAGGCATACCTTAAACTGGGTAATTTATAAAGGAAGGAGGTTTAATTGACTTACATTTCAGCATGGCTAGGAAGGCCACAGGAAACTTACAATCATTGTGGAAGGGGTGCAAATGTGTCCTTCTTCACATAGTGGAAGGAGACAAAAGTACAGAAAAAAGGGGAGAAGCCACTTATGAAACCATCAGATCCTGTGAGAACTGACTCACTATCATGAGTAAAGAATGGGAGAACCACCCTCATGATCTAATCACCTCCCATGAGGTTTCCCCCCCAGTGAGTGGGGATTACAATTCAAGATGAGATTTGGGTGGGGACACAAACCAGACCATATTCTTCCACTCTTGCCCCGCCCCAAATCTCAACTTTCTCACATTTCAAAACATGACTATTTCTTTCCAACAGTTCCTCAAAGTCTTAACTCCTTTCAGCATTAACCCAAAAGTCCAAGTCCATAGTCTTGTTTTAGATAAGGCAAGCCCATTCTGCCTATGAGTCTGTAAAATCAAAAGCAAGTTAGTTACTTCAAAGATATAATGGGGTACAGGCATTGGATAAATGCACCCACTCAAAATAGGATAAATTGGCCAAAACAAAGGGACTACAGGTTTCATGCAATTCTAAAATCTAATAAGGCAGTCATTGAACTATAAAGTTCCAAAAGTATCTCCTTTGATTCCATGTCTCACATCCAGGTCATGCTGACTGATGCAAGAGTTGGGCTTCTATTGCCTTGGGCAACTCTGCCCCTGTGTCTTTGCAGAGTACAGCCTTCCTTTTGGTTGCTTTCATGGCTGTATTCAAATATACCATTCTGGGGTCTAGAGGATGGTGGTCCTCTTCTCAGCTCCACTAGGCAGTGCCCCAGTGGGGACCCTGTGTGGGGGCTCCAACTTCACATTTTCCTTACACACTGCCCTAGTAGAGGTTCTCCATGAAGGCTCTGCCCCTTTAGCAGACTTCTGACTGGACATCCAGGCATTTTCGTACATTCTCTGAAATCTAGGTGGAGGTTGTCAAATCTCAATTCTTGTCTACTGTGCACCTGCAGTACCAACCCACATACCAAAGCTTGGGGCTTGCACCCTCTGAAGCAAAGGCCTGAGCTGTACATTGGCCCCTTTTAGCCATGGCTGAGTCATAGGGTACCCAGCCCTGAAACTGCACAGAGCAAGAGGGAGGCACTGGGACTAGCCCACAAAACCATGTTTCCCTACTAGGTCCTGGGCCAGTGATGGAAGGGTATTCCTTGAAGGTCTCTCACATGCCCTTGAGACATTTTCCTCATTGTCTTGGTTCTGCAGCAGGCTTGAATTTCTCCCCAGAAAATGGGTTTTTCTTTTCTATCACATCATCAGGCTTCCAGTTTTCCAAACTTTTATGCTCTACTTCATCTTGAACGTTTTGCTGCTTAGAAATTTCTTCCACCAGATATGCTAAATCATCTCTCTCAAGTTCAAAGTTCCACAGATCTCTAGGGCAGGGGCAAAATGCTGCCAGTCTCTTTGCTAAAGTATAGCAATAATCACCTTTGCTTTGGTTCCCAAAGAGTTCCTCATCTTTATTTGAAACCACCTCAGCCTGGACTTCATATCACTATCAGCAATTTGATCAAAGCCATTCAACAAATTTCTAGGAAGTTTCAAACTTTCTCAAATCTTTGTCTTTTGAGCCCTCCAAACTGTTCCAGCCTCTGCCTATTACCCAGTTCCAAAGTCATTTCCATATTTTTGATATCTTAAAAGCAGTGCCACACTCTGTGCCATACCAATTTACTGTATTGCTCTGTTCTCACACTGCTGATGAAGACATACTCAAAACTGCACAATTTATAAAGGAAAGAGGTTTAAGTTACCTAAGTTCAGTGAGGCTGGGTATGCCTCAGGAAACTTCCAACTGTGGTGAAAACACAAGCAAACATAGCCTTCTTTACAGAACAGCAGGAGAGAGAAGAGCAGAGTGAAGCAGGAAAAACCCCTTATAAAAACCATCAGATCTCGTGAGAACTCATTCACTATCACAAGAACAGCATGGGGGAACTGGCCCCATGATTTAATCACTTCCCAGGAGGTCAGCCCCCAACATGTAGGAATTACAATTCAAATTACAATTCAAGATGAGATTTGGGTGGGTACACAGAGCTAGATCATATTACTAGGTAAGCTGATATGTTAATACATCAGCTAAATAGCCTATCCCTTCACACCATGCTTTCAGGCATATGAAATTCATATCTATACTACAGCAAAATTATTATTTATGTTTTATAGATTATTTGTGCTCCTATAATTGCAAAGAGCTGTAGATGAAATCCTAAATGGCAGGGTTTAAGTAATAAATCAGAAGATCGGGGAATAAGTAGTAGAAAAGATCACACAAGTAATTACTATTATTTTCTCTTCAGAATAGTTTATTATGTGATTACTATAAATTATATTTGTCTTTACTCTCTCTTCACGGCCAAGTGATTCTTCCTTGGCTCCCATGTATTTCTTATTGTCCCTTTATATCTCTCTCATTTCATTTTATTATTTTTAATTCACCCAGACCTTGGGCAAATGTAGAAAAGAAATGGATGAAGCAGAGGGGAATTAACATCATTGAGTACTTTTTATGTGACATTAACTGGAATAGGCAGTTTCCTATCATCCTTTTCCGACTTAACACCACACCTGAAGACCTTAGTGTTTCACTCGTTATTCTTCTTTACCACTCTTTACACTCAATCTAACACCAGGCCTTAAATACCTTTCATATATCTTATGAAAATCTCAGTTATCATACAACCTCTATTCAACCTGTCAAGGCTAGACCACTATCATTTTTCACTAACAAAATCCTAATTCTGTATGTAGAATCCAATTTCATCTTATTCTTTTTGCTGTATTATTTTTGAGGGATTATTAAATATTCATGTTTGCCATGTCATTTCAACATCTTAAATCCTCCAGTGGCTCTTATATAAAACTGATGTATTCCCAAATATGTGTCAGATTCCCAAATGATTTGCTCCTGTTTGTCCTCCCAAAGTAGCTTAGTACCATTCTAGAACATGGTGTATAGCATTATTCAGTTACTCAAGTATTCCAAATTCCATTTTCTTTTAGGGCATTTTTACATGTCTCTTCATCTTTATGGAGTATTCTTTGCCTTACTCTTCCAGAATACCATGGCCATTTCCACACATTCAATATGTCCTTCAAGGCTTTCTCTTTCTACGAGAAGCCTTCCTCCAAGATTCCTTTAGGTCTTTCAGCCTATACTTTACATAAACTCAATTCATCTTTCTGACAATTAGTTAATGGTGTATTTAACTGTTTATATGTGTTTCTCTACTCTAGATTGTAAGATCTACACATCTCTATTGGTTATAATGTTTTATATGCACCAGACAGTTAATAAGTTTTTGATAATGAATGAATGAAATAATAAATTGTCATATTTAAACACCTTGAAATCACATTTCAGGGTATGAGATTTTTAAATGACCTCTCTACGTATGAATCAGGATTAGGTAGATGGGATTCAAAACAAAATATGAAAGCTATGTTAGAGCTATACATAGTGCTTCAATTTTAGAGATAATTTTAGTCAATTTAAAATTTTCTTCACACACACAAAACAACAGAATTTTGTGCTATGCCATTATGCTGATTCTTTGGACAATTTTTATCAATGTTCATCTTTTACTATTTTCTCTTAATGTAAATAAAAGTTATTTTTTTAAGTCTTGAATTTTAAACTAGCAGGGAGTCAATTTATTCAGTGTATAACACTACTTTTTCTTGTACCTATACAGATTACTAATTATCAAGTATGTTACATTAGATTGCAATAGCAATAGTAGGCTTACTGAATTAATACCATGGATACAGTTCTATTATTCTTATTTTTTTTGTTATTAATATAAATTATTTTATTTTAAATCATATTTCATAGACAACTAGAAAAGAGGGAAATACATGAAGTTTATTTGACCAACATAGTAAAATATTTAGAAACTCCATACTTGTTATAATCTTTAAAAGATCCAAATTATTTGGAGCAAAAAATATAATTTCATTTGATATTTTCCTATAAAATCTGAGTTAAAAAATGACTTATCATTGTTTGTTGGCTAAGATGTATTTTTCTTTATTTAAGTCCTCATGTAAAAAATTTAAAATTCATTCTTTGTCTCTGTGCTTTCTCACCTGCATGGTCTATGAAACAGAAAACTCAAAATATTGTCAATGGCATGATGACAGTCCAATTTGAGAGGGATATCTTGGCTAGAACACCATAGTCAAGATTGTATGTACCTAGTTCAAAGAAACATTCAGTAAGCCTATCTACCTCTTTGGCTAAATATGAGTCACAAACGACTGAAGTGAAGAAGGAAGGCTCATGTCAGAAAGGGTCAAGAGGATTTTGATTGTCTGATTTTAAAATGCTAACCTAATAACATGAAGGATAAAGAAGGAAATTATCTTAGCAGTGTTACTGCTGTATAATACTTCCTTCCCTTCCTCCACAATGTGGTCATTAATCTCTGTGTTAATATCACAAAGATATTTAGAGTCCTAATGAACTGTAAGAAAAAAATGAAACTAATGAAACAAACTAGTTTTTTTTCATTAGTAAGAACTAATGAAAAAAATCTAAAATTTGGCAATAAAATTGGCTTTCTTAAGAAACAATGAATCTGTAAATTTAATGAATTTGGCAGCTAAACAGTCAGATTGTTGGGCTGATTATAAAAGAATTTATTGAAACCAAGTCTGTCCCCCTGTATGTTTCACTAGCCTATTCCGTTTTCTCTCACTCCTAATTTACCCCAGAAAATAAAGAAAATCAATGTCAGCACTTATCCATATGAAAGATCAAAAAAATTTAGGTCAATTTTTGGTACCCCATTGCCCAGTTAATTTGGGGGAACACCCATATTCCTATTCCCAAAGACCACTTAATTGTGAGATAAAAGACTCAGTATAGAATCTGGTATGTCTAAGTGGCAGATACGTGCAAGTATCTTCATTTTCTTCATCACCGTTTGCCCTCAGTCTCTCCTCAATTAGGAGCAGAGCTGAGGCTGTCTGAGAATTATAAGGTGATTTCCCAACTCACTCATAATTGCAGACCAATACATCTTGTGTAATAAATGATCAGCTGCTGACTTGAGTCCCTTTAATTCTCTACATGGCTTCTCTTTGGTGTAGCTAAGAATCACATGTCCCACTCCTCTGGCCTTCTCTGAGTCTGGCATATTCCATGGAAAATTTGGATATTTCACAATAGAAGTCTGGTAAAATAACTCTCCACTCAAATTAAATAGTGGTGGCTCTGGAAGAAGAGTTTATGATTGTTTCTGAAAAAGCCTGATTTCGGGAAGCCTTTCATAGAACGTCTGTTGCCCTGTTGTGGCAAAGTCAGCCGTAACCACTAAAATATGGCATACTCCTTTTGTGTCTAGTTGTACCTTGAATTAATTTGGAGGAATCAACCTTCCCAAGTTAATTATTTTTATCAATCAGCCCTCCATTTGCTCCCTGAAACTCTTACAGTTCTCTTCAATTAGGGTATATATCCTTTAAAACTCCCCTGCTGTATTCTCCTGAGGCTTTTCTGAGATTCCTGGAACATGATTGAAATTATGTCCCTATTTTAGCATTCATGAACTGTGAGCTTATTCTTTTGACTAATGCCAAAACTAAAGTTGAAAATTACAAAAAAAAATACCCTTTTTAAAATTATAAAACACTGCATTCTTCTTCAGTATTCCTTAGTCACCTCTCTATGATGAAGCATGCTTTCATCAAGGTATCAGCTTCTTACTTTTCATGCAGGCTTATTTGGAAGATGAGTTAAATGGAACATACAATTCAAATATAAAGACAATTTTTTTTAACTTGGGCTGTATGCTGGTTATGGAATAATTCAAATTGGACACAATTATTTATTGTGATTAAAATAATATGTAAGATTTTGTATAACTTTATCTGAAAGTACAAGCATATAACTATAAAGAACATGTAAAAATTTATGTAAACAATGGCCCCAAATGTTTAGTGTGGTGACACACATCTATAGTCCCATCTACTTGGGAGGCCTTGGGAGGGTGAGGTAAGAGAATGGCTTGAACCTGGAAGGCAGAGGTTGCAGTGAGCTGAGATCTTGCCACTAGAGTGCAAGCCTGTCTAAAAAAATAAGAAAAAAAAATAGAAAAGATTAATTTTAAAATTCATCAAATAATATATTATTAGACACCTCATAATCTGCCTTTACTATCAATTGTAACTATTCTTCAATAATTTGCTTTAATTTCTTCTACCATTATATAATAATATAGGTAATAATAACTATAACATTCTTTGTAATTTGTAGTCAATCTAGAAATTTTAGAAAAATTTGAATGAAATCTGGAAGAATTGATTTCTTAATATACATCAAAATAGGAGACCATATCTCATGTAAAATTTTTTAAACTAATCATTCTTTGGCTCTAAATTATGAGGCATTCTGATTTTGAAATATCTACCACATATTTTTTGTCCTTAAATTACTGGGATGATTTACTGCCATATAAATAAATTAAAAATTTATAATCAAATTCTCAAAATTACATGACATAGTGTAATCAAGGAAATTTAGATTAACAATTTTGGTAAAGTTTATGAGATACTATTATATGCAAATACAATAGTAGATAAGAAAGGCAGAAAAAATAAATCACATATTTTGCAGCTATGATATTTATGTATATTGTATTTTCCTGGTTAAAAATTAGAAGTAAGTTGTGTTTCCATTAAACTAAATTTCTGAAGCCAACCCTTCTGTATCAGATCCTAAACAAAGATGGGAATTAAATAAATTGAGACCATTCTGATTTCAATTTGAAGAAAGTATCACTATCAATGTTTGGGCATCATATCTTCTGAACTTGATTGAATAGAGGTATTTGCATTTGCAAGTTGCAAAACGATAGTTTCTAAAATCCTGAATTATTTCGCTTTTTAACAAATTTGTTGAGAATTTTTTTTTATGGACAAGTGTGTGGTCAATTTCAGAGTGTGTCCATGTGCAGATGAGAGAAATTATATTCTGTTGTTGAGTGGAGCATTCTGTAGACGACTCTTAGGTGTACTGGGTCAAGTGCTGAGTTTATGTTTTGAATACTTTTTTTAAATTTTTGCCTCAATAATCTGTCTAATTATGTCAGTGGGATGTTGAAGTCTTCTACTGTTTTTGTGCAATTATTTAAGTCTCTTTGTAGGTTTCTACAAACTTGTTTTATAAATCTGGTTGCTCCAATGTTGGGTGCATATATATTTTGGATAGTTAATTCTTTTTGTTGACTTGAACCCTTTATCATTATGTGATGCCTCCCCCCACTGATTTAAAACTGATTTAAAGTCAGTTTTGTCTGAAATAAAACAACAAATCCTGCTCATTTTTGTCTTTTGAATTGTTTGATAGGTCTTTCACCATTCCTTTACTTTGAGTCTATGGGTATCCTTGCATGTGAGATGGGTCTCTTGAAAACAGCATAGTGTTGGGGCTTGCTTGTTTATCCAACATGCCAGTCTAGGTCTTTTAAGTGGATAATTTATCCCATTTACATTCAATGTTAATATTGATACGTGCAGATTTGATCCTGTCATTATGTTGTTAGATGGTTGTTATACAGACTTGATTGTGCAGTTACTTTAGTGTCAATGGTTTCTGAATATAAGGATGTTTTTGTGGTGGCTGGTAACAGCATTTTGTTATGTTTATAACTCCCTTAGGAACATCTGTAAGAGAGCTTGGGAGGTAATGAATTCTCTTAGCCTACAGGGCAATAAAAATGGAAATCAATACCAAGAAGATCTTTCAAAACAATAAAATCTCATGAAAGTTAAACAATTTGCTCATGAATGACATTTTGGGTAAATAAAATTAAGAAACAAAACAAAAAATTCTTGGAATGCAACGAGAACAAAAATACAACATATCAAAATCTGTGGGACATAGCTAAAGCAGTGTTAACAGGAAAGGTATAGCCCTGAAAGCCCACATCAAAAGTTAGAAAGTTCTCAAATTAATAATCCAGTATCATACCTAGAAGAACTAGAAAAACAAGACCAAAACTATCCCAAAGGCAGCAGGAGAAAATAAATTACCAAAATCAGAGCTGAATTGAATAAAATGGAGACACAAAAACTATATAAAATATCAATGAAATCAAAAGTTTGTTCAGTATAGTAGTTCTATATACTTAAAACATAAAAACAAAAATAAATGAATTCCCAGAAATGACTGGAAATGTTTCTATTTCACAGGTTGTTGTGCAGGACTTTTTCATAAGTTGTTATGCAAGCCTGAATTAACTGGAAGGCAACAAAACCATGAATAAAAAAAAATCATGGTTTGATCCAAAGTAAACAAAAAGATTACTATATTATTCTACAATCTTTTTGTTTATTTGAAAATGTATTATGACTAAAGTTTGTTCATATGATATATGAGATAGTAATAGTGCAAATAATAAAAATTGGTCTAAATAATTGTTAATATTAATGGATATTTGATGAAGTTAAAAGTTATAATCAACAAAATGAGGCCCAAAAAACTGGAAAGAGATTTAGGTGTTGATAGCTAATGTGTGATCCCTAAGACACTTTCACCATATTGGCTACTTAGACAATATCAGAAGGATATCGAAATATGGTATACGTTGGCAAGATTATAGCTCACCGTATCCTTGAACAATTGCTAGACTCAAGCAATTCTCCCATCTCAGCCTCCAAAGTATTAGGTTGATGCAAAAGTAATTGCTGTTTTTGCATTAAAAGTAATGGTAAAAGTAATTGTGGTTTTACCATTAAATGTAGTTACCTTTAATGGCAAAAAGTTACTTTTGCACCAGCCTAATAGCTGGGACTATAGATGTCCACCACACCCCACAAATTTTGTGTTTTTTTTTTTGTTTGTTTGTTTGTTTTTAATAGAGATAGGATTCTTGTATCGTTGGCAGGATGTTCTAGAGCTCCTGGCCTTAAGCTATGGTCCAGCCTCAGACTCCCAATGTGTTGGTATTACAGGCATGAACACCAAACACTTTAGAAACAAAATCATTTTGAGGAGTTAGTATGAATAGCTGACTGTTTTGTGTAATACATAATTTATCTGTAGCTACCTATAAGCTTAACCTTCTGTACACCATCAAATAAGTAATATCGCTCCCTTGCAGGTCCTTGCTCCATCCTCTATCCAGTTTTGTAAGTATCTTCAGATTAATCTGCCCTTGAATTATATAATTTGAGTAAGTTTTATCTATTTTCTGATAGGGTGCTGGCTAATACAACCATGTATTTTATGTTAGGGTGCTCACTAATACAACCATATAGAAATAATTTTTAAGACTAAGTTGGATATTATCTATGATGTTCATAAACCAAAATTTTAAAATCAGCATTTCCTATATAGTATATACACGTGCAAACATAAAAAGCTTTATAAAGGCAAAGGAACAAGAGATGACTTCTTTGATCTCAATACCTCTGCTCTATATTTAATGCTTTTGTATAACATATTTTAAAATAATTTAGGGAAAATTATAATGAGTAATAATTATAAAGATTTAAAAATACAAATAAGCAAGCAGTAAGAGGATAACAGCACTTTAGTGACAGAGATAAATTTCTTCTTCTACTCCCTACTCCTTCCTCTCTTTTTGCCTTTTTCATTGCTCTCTCCCTCTTCCTGCAAGCATACACACACTCAGAATAACCTACTTCTCCTTAACATTGCATTGTGAATATGTTTATTTAGAGAAAATCTCCTTTAAAGACAAAATTCTGTCATATAAAATTTATATCATTCACTTGACTAAACTCTTCTTTTCAGACATTTAACTTATTTATATTTTCTTCTTTATAAACAATACTGCATTATTTGTCCCTACAGCTGTGTGTTTGCATGCAGTCAGAATAAGTACTTTGATGTTATATTGTGAGCTAAGGGGCATGAAGCATTTGAAAATTGCCAACATGCATGGGATGGAATATTCTCAAGAAAGTAGACGTATGTTTTTAAATAACTCAAAACTATACAGTCCCCGTCACACCATTATATCTTTTAAAGATAGATAGTATTTGCATTGAATAAGCAAAAGGGAAGCTTAGCTAACTTACATTGTCAATTTTTATTAAGTTTTATATAATGTGAAAAGTAATTTCATAATAAGTAATTCCATTTTAAACAAAAGCTCAATTACTCTTTCACTGCTTACCCTTCCTTTCCCCTCCAAAAAAAGTCCTCTTTGGTTTTCAAATTGCTTAAATTATTAAAGGAAAATATTTCATATAATTGTCCATATACTCTAAAGCACTTAAAACTATACATCAAAATGTCTGCACATTTAAGTTTTTAATAATGTTTTCACTGAGAAAATGTTTTGTATAATTTAAAAAAAAAATTGTAGAACTTTAAAAAGTGAGTTTGATAGGAATTACACTGAATCTGTAGATTGCTTTGGGCAGTATGATCATTTTTAAGTTTTCAATTATTTTGATCATGAGCATAGGATATTTTTCCATTTGTCTGTTTCATCTACAATTTCTTCCATCAATACCAACGACATTTTTCACAGAATTATAAAAAGCAATCCTAAAATGTGCATAGAAACAAAAAAGAGCCCAAGTAGCCAAAGAAATCCTAAGGAAAAACAACAACAACAACAAAAACAAAGGTGAAAGCATCACAATATCAGACTTCAAATTACACTACAAGCCCATAGTAATCAAAACAGTATGGTATTGATAAAATATAGGCATAAAGATTAATAGCTAAGAATGAAGAACCCAGAAATAAATCCACATATTTGTTGTCAACTGATCTTTAACCATAGTTGACAAGAACACACAATATAAAGAACACCTTTATAAATAAATAGGTCTGGATAAATTGGATTGCTATGAGCAGAATGAAACTGAACCCTATTTCTCATCATATACAAAAATCAACTAACAATGAATTAGACTTACATGTAAGCCCTAAGACAATAAAAACTCTATTTAAAAAAACATAGGATAGCCAGGCATGCTGACTTATGCATGTAATTCCAGCACTTTGGGAGGCTGAAGTGGGCAGATCACTTGAGTCTAAGAGTTAGAGACTAGACTGGGAAACATGGCAAAACTACATCTCTTCAAAAAATAAAACAATTAGCCAGGTGTTATGGTGCAAGCCTGTAGTCCCAGGTACTTGGGAAGCTGAGGAGGAAGGACCACTTGAGCTTCAGCAGCAGGAGTTGAAGGGAGCTGAGATCACGCCACTGCACTCCAGCTTGGGTGACAGAGGAAGACCCTTTGTTTAAAACAAAACCAAAGCAAACAAACAAGAAAACCTAGGAAAAACTCTTTTGTATATTGAGCTTGGCAAAAATTCATGACTAAGCACTCAAAAGCACAGGCAACAACAACAAAATAGGCAAATATGGCTTGACGATAAAAAGCACCTGCACAGCTGAAGAAATAATCAACAGAATCAACAGACAACATGGAAAATGGAAGTAAATATTTGCAAACTATGCATCTTACAGGTGACCAATATCCAGAATTTATGAAGAGCTTAAACAATTCAGCAACAAGAACATCAAATAATTCCTTTAAAAAGTAGACGTTGAGTAGAGATTTTCAAAAAGAAAACATACAAATGGTCAACAAACATATGAAAAAATGCTCAACATTACTAATCATCACAGAAATGCAAATTAAAACCACAATATCATCTTACACCAGTCAGACTAGCTACTACTAAAAAGACGAAAAGTAACATGTTGAAGATTCAGAGAAAAAGGCGTTAGTCTGTATTAGTCTGTTTTCATGCTGCAAAGCCTCTTTTCACACTGTAAAGACATACCCAAGATTGGGTAATTTATTGAGAAAAAGAGGTAATGGACTCACAGTTCCACTTAATTTGGGAGGCCTCATAATCATGGTGGAAGAGGAAAGGCATTTCTTACACGGTAGCAAACAAGAGAGAATGAGAGCCCAGTGAAAGGGAAACCCCTTATAAAATCATCAGATTTCATGAGACTTAGTCGCTCCCATGAGAACAGTATGGGGAACCGCCCCCACAATTCTATTGTCTCCCACTGAGCCCCTCCCACAACACATGGAAATTACAGTAGCTACAATTCAAGATGAGATTTGGGTAGAGACACAACCAAGCCATATCAGAACCCTTATACACTGTTGTTAGGAATATAAATTAGTACAACCTCTGAAAAACAGTATAAAGATATTTTCAAAAAACTAGATACAGCACTACCCCTCAAATAAGTAGATATCATTGGATTATACTCAAAGTATATATCTACTACTGGATATATACCAATGAAAATAAACCATTATATCTAAAAGACCCTGTTTTGGTATGTTTTAAATATCACAACACCATTTATCACAGCATTACTAATCTGTGTCCATCAGTGAGACGCCAGATAAAGAAAATGTGTCATATATAAACAATGGAATACTACATAGCCGTAAAAAGAATTGAAATGATTCTTTTGTAGCAACATGGATGAAACTGGAGGCCACTATCTCAAGTGAAACAACTCAGACATAGAAAGCCAATGAATGCATGTTTTCACTTATAAGTGGGATCTAAGTAGTATGAACATATGGACATAGAGCATGGAATGATAGACAATGGCGACTAGGAAGAGTGAGCTGGTGGGAGTTGGGTGGATGATGAGAAATTACTTAATGGATACAATGTAGATTATTCTGGTGATAGGCATCCTAAAAGCCCTGACTTCACCACTACACATTCTACCCACGTGATAAAATTATACTTTTACACTATAAATGCATAGAAATCTTTAAAAATGTTAAAAAGTGAGTTTCACCATCTATAATTCTTTCTACGTATCCAATACGGTTCTTGTTCTTCAGTTCTTCATATCATTACTTGCTTTATTTAAAAAAAAATACAAAGAAGTAGATTAACAAAGTAAGGCTTTCATGGATTATTTTGGAAGCAATCCCTGAACTTTGGTGTTCAAGGATATTCTATTATTGTTCTTTATACACATTACATAAGGGTGCATTCCTGTGTGTCATTATTAAACTTAATATTATTGAGATACATTTATGAATAGAATGATCCAGCCTGATAAGTAGAAGCATAGTTTGACATTAAAATGAACCCAGAGCTAAATATTGCATATGTCCAGAGTAACTGGAGTTAGGGAGACCTGTAATTATAAGTTTGCTATAACTAAAGATGTTCAATGGCAGAGCTGAGTAGGAGATAAAGACTTAAAGAGTTTCGTGTAGGGGTGTGTGGGTATGTGTGGATATATCTCTAAACAACCTTTCTTTTCTTTTTATTACTGCCTATTTGCTATGTAATGATTGATTTCATTGGTGTTCATACTTCTTAATGTCACTAATGAAACTACAGAGAATTACTAAATTGTCCATTCATGCTGGTATCCACTTCATGTTCTCAACTGGTAAGTTAAATTTTGTTCGGTTTTGGACATTTTAATATCTGCTCTACTTTTTTAAGTGAGGACAATTAAGATGTATTTTATCTTGTCCTATTTATGCTCAAAGTTGAATCTTATGGCCCTTCCCACTGGACCTATTAGTTTTATGCCTCCCCAAATATATCTTTAAGTAGTTTGTGAAAATCATGCAGAAGTCAAAAGTGATAAGCATACAACAGAATTACTCTAAAACCTACTTAATTAGAGTGCTACTTTGTCCCCTAGTTAATTATCTAATTCTCTTACTTCAAATGGTTACTTGCTTTTGACAGAGGTTAATGATATCCATTAGAAAGCAAGGATAATACTGTGCTTTAGGCCTTATCTCTAGCAGGATAAAAAGCAGCTGTCAAATATTCTGAACACTGTGTTTAATACTTTGTCCCAATTATTCTGCTAGATGAGAAAAAGCTTTGCATTGGCTGTTTTATTCAAGTTCTATGTGTTGGTTATGAAGAAAGCCCAGAATTCTACATTGGGTGGGACGTTTCTGTGGAGTTTGCAATCTACAAGTAAAAAAGACATACAAAAAGACCATTCCCTGGACATGTTAGTTTAAATTGCCTACTTCACTTGGTTTCAAGCAGGAATACAAACTCATAAATCAAGTAGGTATCATTGGATCATACTCAAAGGTAAAAAAAAATGGTCTTCATCTTATAAAGGCTAAATTATTTTGCCTAAACATTTCACAGAAGATTGAAATTTTTAGATATGATCATATATAGGGTGATGAATCATACATAACCTCATTTTTGGCACAATTTAGGACTTTTCTGGATTTTCAAAGGCATATAACTGATCTTTATTTTGTTTCTACTTTTAAATATGCATTTCTTATCTTAGTAATTTTATGAATTACTTAGTAGTTTTATGCTTGTCTAACAGTCAGCATTTCAATTTTTCTAGTACAGAAAATAAGTAATCAGTGGCCTGGTTCACATATATTGTATCACTAAAGATAAAAGGCAGAAAAGCACAATACATGCTGACTTCTTATATAAGCTTTTATATTAGTAATTTATATTTACTTTATTCTTAAGTTACACTGTTTCAAAAAGTTAAAAAAATCTTTTTGGAATTAAAGGTATGATAATGTAGAAAAGATAAACCAATCCATTTGTGCAGCATTATGTAATTTAGTTAATGTCAAATTAGTCTGCTTGAAGTTGATTTTTATAAAAATGCTAACAAGTTGTATCATCAGAAAAAAATAGAAGATTCCCCTCTAATAGTAAAGATTTCTTCTCTATGTGTGTTTTACTTCTTACGAACTTAAGAAAGTCTATAATGATGCCTAGGAACTTTGTTGATTTTTTTTATTGTTTGTTGATTTTTTATTGTTATTTTATTTTTGTTTTTGTTGTAGCCTCACTCTGTCACCCAGGCTGAGGTGCAATGGTGCAATCTTGCTTCTCTGCAACCTCAGCCTCGTGGGTTCAATCAATGCTCCTGCCTCAGACAACCAAGTAGCTGTGATTACAGGCACACACCATCATGCCCAGCTAATATTTGTATTTTTAATAGAGACGGAGTTTTGCCATGTTGACCAGGCTCCTCTTAAACGCCCGACCTCAGGTGATCCGACTGTGTCAGCTTTTCAAAGTGTTGAGATTACAGGCGTAATCTCCACCGGAATTGGCCATGAACTTTTAAAATAATATAAAAATTAAATATTTATTTAAATTAGAATAGTATAACATAGATCAAAAACATTGTTTCTTCATTTCACACTTATTTTATAATGAATTAAGTCAAACTGGTTTATATAGATGCTGACTTTAGAAATAACAAAATAGTGTTGCTTTTCGGTGAATGTCAAATCCTTTTGATTAATAGAACCCTACTTTTCTACCTCATATATATTTCCTAAGTTTTAACGTATATAATAATGTGATATAATCATCATATGTTACACTCATGCCTTACTAGACAGTTAACAATTTGAAACATGCAATTGGTTATCATCTTATTTTTACCAAGTATATAAAATATTTATTCAATAAGTTGATACAATCATCTTCAGAATAATTAAATGCTCATTCAAAACAAACACTAATATCCACAGATAATAATATCTTGGTGCTTAATAAATCCCTAAACCATACTTCTGATGGACATATAGATAGATAGCTCCTCATTTTACAAATGAGTAGACTAAAATGCCACAAGATTATATATTAATCAAACTTATTCTTTGATTCTATAATTGATTGCTAAAAGTTTTATTAAAGTTTAAAACCCTCATTCCCTCAAAGGTTAGCATTTTTGAATGATGTAAACTATGCAAATTATAAATTTTCTCTTTCAAACTCTTTTATTCTTAGAAGTTATAACAGGAGATGCTAGGAATACAGAGTATTTAAAGGTGTATTAATCCGTTTCTCAGATAAGTGCTCACTTCTATCTACAAGAATATAAATTAATAGTTCATTCATGGTAAGGAGTTTCCTTTTATACCCTAAATTAGTAGTAAAATTGGATGTTTATAAATTAAAGATTTTAAAGCAAACTAACAAATTATCAAATAAAATCAGTTCTATACTTTGCCATAAAAAATATGCCTTCACAACAACCTGGAAAGCTAGGTTTGAATGTAGAGTTTTCAGACCCTTGGATGTCTGTGTTGAATGTGCTGGTTGAGGAAGAGCTTAGACCTAGCCCCATGTCCTCAGCTCACAGCTTGCTCCATGGATTCCCATCTCTGGCCTTGTACTTGAAGGGACTTTATGTTTGCATGTGTAAACATGCCGGCTCTTACTTTCTGGGTCCATCTAAACAGGCTTTATAAAGAGCATCAGCTTGATCATTGGAATGTTTCCAGAGGTATATATACATCAGTGTGTTCTGCCTTAAGGAAGGCAGACTCAAAGAGGCCCAGGCAGGAACTGGTAACATGGCCTTCGGCCTTTTGGGCAAGACATTCTAGGGTCTGGGATACCTGGAACGTGGTCCAGAAGAGGAACCTGTGGGTTTTGGGTAGTCATGTCCTCTTGGCCCTACAGTCTCCTCCCAGGGTATGACACCTTTTGCCTTGGTCTAAAGATGGTAAAGTTTAAACTGCATATTAGGCATAATTGTAGTTTCTTATCCTATTTGCCGGATGGCCCAAATTTCTTAGCTAGTCTAGGTAAGGGGTTGTACACATAGTTCATGATCATTATAATAATATTTTACCAACTAATTCTTCTTCTAGAAACATCAACTTATGTATTTGTGGGGACTCTTTATTCTGCCTTTTAACCGTTACTTTATAGTGGAGACTTCTCTTTTTACCACATGTCTAAGGATGGACACATAATTCATATTGCCATAGGATTACTTGAGCTAAATCTAGGTAAATAGATTAGGTCCCATTGTGGTAGAGAAATGTGAAGAGGGAAGCTATCTGGAAGCCATTATTTCCAACCATATGGACAAAATCTGAGAAAATTTGCCAATATGCAGAAGACAGTAGGATTCACACGTTAGGACTGAGCAAAGCCACAATTCAGTGCTTTTTTCCAAGACATAAGGACTTTAAAATGTAATCTCATTGAGTTTTTCAGGTCCCTAAATTATATGGAAATTGTCAGAACAGTATAAGAATTGCAGAAATAACCATCAGCTTATTGAAGAAACCGTTTCTCTTCACTTTAAATGGGATATAATTTATTTTCCACCAGTTTGAGAGCAGCTCGCTTCTTAATAGTGTGACAGATTTTTAATCCCTAACCTGTGAGTGCTGAGGATCCTTCTGAGTGTTTGAGGCCATATGGTGCTTTTCTGCAGTCATATGGAAAACCAGCTGGCCGCCTAAAGATTTATGATCAATTATCTATGCTCAAAGGGCATAAACCCATTGAACAATGGCTTTTTCTGGGATTTTACATAAGAGGGAATACTCAGCTATTGTGGAGTTTCTTTGTCAATGGAAAAAGTTATTAACTCAAATTACCAAAGTTTATACTTAAAATAAAATATAGTTTATAATAAAATTAATAAATTGTTTGAAAGTTTTGGTCTTCCTATATTAAACATCCGCAAACAAAAAAACACACACAACACTTAGTCAAACCCACATGCACAAACACTATCAAAATTTGTTGAGTGATTTAAATAGTGCTCTAGTACTTATGGATAAAATTATATCTTTTAAGCTTGTTTTCCTTTTGTATTTTCATGATCATTTTATTACAAATGGGACAACCTGGGAAAATATTTCATGACTGTAATTCTTATTTGTGTCTTGTTATTATCTGGTCCTCATTGTTGCCTCCAATTTGATAGCTGACTGCTCTGAAGAAAATATAATAATCTATGTTGTCCTTAACGTAAAGATAGTTTTGTTTATTAATAATTTGTGTGTGTTTATTGTGCCTATTGGCAGATATGCATGTTTAATAATATCCTCATTGCTCCAGAATAATTTGAGAAATAATCCCTGTAAACTATTCGTACCAGTTTGAGTAAAATTCTTATTTATTAGGTATTCATTTAATAATATTCTTCTTTTATAAAGGAACAGTTGATCCTTTATAAAAATAAATGAATATAATGACTCCTAATTCTGCTGAAAAAGGTGAACATGGAATGATGGAAAGACTTAAAATGAGACTAAGACTAAATTAGAAATTAAGCCATTAATCTTCCCATTTTCTAATTTTTTAAGGGTGAAACTCTGGGGTTAAAAACATCAATCTTTATCTGTTACATTGCTTCAAATGTCACATTTGAATCATTTACTTGTAAAGCTTTGATAAATTAAAATAAACTCTAAACTATAATACATTCAAGTGTCCAACATAAGGATTTGTGATGTGCAGTAAATTACATTTATGAGCATACTAATATACTACATTAAACCCCAGCTAATTGTTTTATACTGTAAATATAGCTTTGCTTATTTTTTATTATCATGTCTACAGTTATCCTAAATTATGATTCATTGACAAAATTCAACTGAATTACAATATAGGTGATTTTTTGAGTAAATATAAAGCAATCAGTAATTATTTATGCTCTGCTTACCTCAAAAAAAATCAGATTAACACTCTTACAAACTTAATTTAGTTTATATATGCATATCTCAATACTATTGTAGACAGAAAAATCGAGTATCTATTTTATGAGTAATAAATCTACTGTCATAACTAGAATCACTGAAGTTTTAATTTTGATAATGTAGCTTTTTAATTAATAGACATTTTTAGTAATATACTGTCAGTAATCAAATATAAATTGATTCTGTGTCTGTAGTCACATTCACACATTACTTTTTTTTGAGATATAATTAATATAAAAATTATTATTCAAGTACAGCCAAAACCGATATTTTCTTTACTAAATTAGCTTATAAAAGCATTAAATTTCATGTAACAATACTTATTTGCTTTTCATAAGTAGTAAAAAATGCTGAAAGCAAAGCATTTTTTAAAATATATGTGCAGACACTACACATTGCTAATATTAATGGGTTATCACATTTAAGAAAGTATTTGAAAATTCAATGAGATCTTTCTTTTAATAATTACTTTACACGTTTAAAGAGTTTTCCAATGTCTTTTATTTTTACATGAGGCAAAATTTTTTTTCTAAAATTTACCTTAGCCATAGGTTTGACATAGAAAAATATTCAAAATATTACATTTTCCTCCACTGTTGTATGATTTATTTTTTACTTATTATCTATGGATTACTATATTGGGGGAGATTGTTGAATGGAAAGGGAAGAAAAATGTGAAAGGGTAAATAAAAGACAAATATTGATTGAACTATTAATCTGTTAGGACATGTATGCTCTTTAACAAGTCTCAGAGCTTCCCTGGTTACATCTGTTATTTTAAAAAAAAAAAACAAAAACAAAATAAAACCTCCTTATCTGCAGAAAACCTATACTATGTTGAATTATTCTCTCAGAAAACATATGCTCAATATGACAAAATAAATTTAGTGAGTAAATAATAAAGTTGTCTTCTACACTAAATTTATCATAATATATACATATATATTCAGTAACATCAAGTGCAAATGGGATTCATGAACATTGATTAAGGTGTGTAAAATATTTTGAAATATTCATATTATAAAATTAATTATTAACTATTTATGCATTATTTAATGAGCATGTACAACTTGTATTTTCCTTTAGATTTTCAAAGTACTAAAACTCTATTTTATGTAGGTGGGAAGCTTTAATTTGAAAAAGTTTTAGTGTTTTTTAATTGCTGTTCACTTCTCTGCCTTTATGGCCACTGCCAAATCAATAGAACAGGTTTAAGTAATTCAGACTTTGGGGTATAGCAATGTTATAAAAAAAAAGTCTAAAACTGTAATGACTAGGTATGCATATTTTTTAACTCCAAAATACAATTAGAGAAGATGAAAATGATATTTGAAGTTCATGCCTATTTATGTTCCTTCAATAAAATTAGACATAATTAGCTCCCTATAGTCATTAAAAAATATGAGAGGTAATTTAATTGTTTTGGGGGCTCCCAACCTGATGGTTATCCCAGAACTGCAGCTCAGACAAAGCATATTTATCATGTATCATAACAAGTGAACCTATAAAATCTATAGAGTGAAATAATATAAATCAGCAGGCAGTAAGTACTCACTGAACCTCAGGAATTTTAGAATTCCCACTTCCATTCCCAATGAAGCAATATGGACTCTAGAAGAATGGCAGGAGAAAATATTTAAGGATCTAGAATACAAATGACAAACTGGTGGATTATGGGAGTACATATTCACTGGTATTTTGAATATTCTCATTTCTTTAATGAAAAAAATGAACTCTTTTCATGGCCAAAATATACATATAAACATGATCTATGTTGGTGGTTGGACACCAGTGGCTTGAGGGATTTGGTATAATAGTGTAATAAATTTGCCCTGAATTGAGTGAGGGGGCAGCATTAATTTAGTTGCCAGGATTTAAAAATCCACAGTTTTTCTGTAAGAATCCATTTTCTGACTTATAAGTAAAAGGATCTGATAGCATGGGTACCTCATTTACACACAGTGACAATCTATTAAGTTTGAGGGACAGCTGCATCTTAGAGTACCCATTGTTTTCTTCTTCTCCGAATCATAAAGGTTAGATTTCACATGGAACTGCCTGAGAGCGTCCGTCACCATTTTCCTACTCAGTTTAATCTCCATCCTGATTCTTTCTTCTGCATTCATGGCAATTATCACTACTGGACATTTCTTCTTTGTTTAGACCACTCAAATGTTGGCTGTCAGGTTCCCTAGGGCCAAGAATAAAGCCTGTTGAATAGAGGAATCTAAATAATATTTATTAAATGAATGTCATGTGTCTAAGTGTAGGTTGTCATTTCTTTGTATAATGTTTCTGTTTCTTTGCTCACAATAGGAAATAGAAAATTCTTCTTATGATTAAAATTATATTAAAAGTAACAAATACAAGATTAACAAAGATCACGTTACAGGTTGCTTCACATTTTTTTATCTTCCTTTCTGAGGTTTTTTAAAAAGATTATTTCTTCTGAAAGAGAACAATTGTATCACTTTCATTAGTGGTCTCTATTTTTTGATAATTTATAAAATGTGTTTATTGTATGTAGGTTACTCTTTAAAAATATTACCTGTTTAATGGATTATATTCTTGAAATAATACTATTTTAAAATCATTATGGATTTATCATACATTGCTCACATTTGCTACTTTTTTTTAAGACAGTTTTACTCTGTTGCCCAGGCTGGAATGCAGTGTCAGGGTCTCTGCTCATTGCAACCGCCGCCTCCCAGGTTCAATCAATTCTCCTGCTTCAGCCTTTCATGTAGCTGGGATTACAGGAAGGTGCCACCATGCCCAGATAATTTTTGTATTATTAGTAGAGGCTTGGTTTCACCTTGTTGACAAGGCTGGTCTCGAACCCCTGACCTCAAGTGATCCGACTGCCTCAGTACTTAATACTTTTATCTTGAATTTGTTTTATATTACTACCTCTTTATCTTGTTAACTTTTTTCTAAGTGACTGCAACAATGACTGCCAGAATTGTGAAACATTCACTCATCTACTGGAAACAACTCATTCTATTTATGTGATATTATAGTACAGTTATGAATGATGTTATCAGCATGATTAACTGGCTGAAGAATATACAGGATATCTCTATTATTACTTACAAGTGCTTGTAGATCTGCAATAATTTCAAAATTAAAATATTAAAAACAAATCTAATTCCTGGAAGAATTCTCTGTATGAATTCAGAAACTCTTGTTAAATGACTAAATTGATAATTCCTATTCTATATATTCATTTAAAAAATCTAAATCTAAATTATATTGAACACTATCTTGATTGGATAACAAGAATAATTTGCATAGCTATGTGTTTCAATACAATCTCACTCCACTGGCTTCTATAGCTTCATCTGCCAGAACACAAAAGGAGGCTCGTGTAATCCTCAAGGTCCAGCAAGGCCTCCTTCTTTTTCCCCAAACTTCCCTGTTTCACCAGGATCATCTGTTTAGAAAACAAATCTCTAAAAATATATTTACAAGTAGAGCTGATAAACTATCTCCCACCAAGATTAAATCAGAATTAATCTTGTTATAACCTGCATCCCTTTTCACTTCTGCTACAGTTAGAAGCTAATACTCAACAGGTTATCTCCCATCTTCTACTCTTTTACAATCAAGCACCACTGTTTGACCTCACTAACTCTTTTACTGTCATCTTGACAACACCAGTAATTATCAGTAACATGCTCTATTAAAATAATTTTCTTTCTAAGTATTATCTCCATTATTTTTTTTCACCCAAAGCAAGTTAATAAAAATGGCTCAACTGGTCAGATATTAAGATGCATAAGTTGCAACTCTATCAAGTATGTATGTGTGAGCCAGTGAGTGAGTGTGTGTGGGCGGGTGGGAGGGGTCATTCTTTTGCAAACTGTATTACCATAACCCTATAATACAGTATACACCTTCAAGGCTTCTCAAATATCTCTTGTGTAAATATATTCCCTGTGTCTCTTAAAATCTTCAGAACCCTGGAGATGAAAAGAGAGAATTATAAGTCTATATATTTTTTTAGCTTTAATTTGTCTAAATAAAATGCAGTCATGAAAATTCAGTCAATACCACGAAAGTCACAAATTTACATTTTTGCATTTCTACGCTGCCATTCTTAACCAGAATACATCAAATTCTTACCTTCTTTTAACATCCTTCAAAAATGTTACAGTGTGTAAAAACAAGGGAGGTGAACTTTATTTTTTTACATGTAAACTTTGTAAGTAATCATACTCATCTGTTAAAATGACATTAAAAAATAAAACTGCTCAATATTCATAAATAAGAATTCATTTCATATGCTTTGTAAAATTTATAAAAAGGTCATATTGGATTGAATTATTTTACAAAACAAAAATTATCTAAAATTGACACAGAACTAAAAGCTGTAAGGCATTTATTTCAGTATTTTGTTTTAAAAGTTGCCTTTGCCAAACATTTTTCAAAACGTCATAAAATCTTACTAATGTACCTAATAAACTACATTGGAGGGTATATATTCACTAAGCCATTTGGAAAGTAGTTTCCTAAAAAACAAGAAACAATAGCCCCTTTATTTCATCCTGCTTGTTGCAGTTCTTTAAACCATTGTACAGCTTCGAAATTAGATATGTCAATGTTCACATGAGAATTAGAGAATACAAAAAGATAGCCATATTGAAAGCTCAAGGATCTAATATTCAACAAAATTTCTCATGCTATATACTGCGTATTGTTTTGTGCTGTAATTTATGTGAAGCGTAAAACAAAACAACATGGAATAAATCGAAATTTGTATATTTTAATAGGATATTTACTTGCAGTGTTCTACATATGTAAAGGTATACCTGTAGTCTACTAAATGTACAATAGCATAATGTCTACAAAAATTATGTATATACCTTAATTAAAAAATACTTCACTGCTAAAAAAATGTTAACAATTATCTCAGCTTTAAGCAAGGGGTCATCTTTTTGTTAGTGGAGGGTTTTGCCTCAATGTTGACTGGTGACTGTGGTGGTTGCTGAATGCTGGAGTGGTTACAGCAATTTCTTAAAATAAGATGACAAGGAACTTTGCCACATTGATTGGCTCATCCTTCTATGAAATTTTTTCAGCACTATTGATATGGTTTGGCTGTGTCCCTACCCAAATCCCGTCTTGAATTGTAGCTCCCACAATTCCCACATGTCCTGGAAGGAACCCAGTGGGAGATAATTGAATCATGGGGTCAGTTTTTTTTAACCCATACTGTTCTCATGGTAGTGTATAAGTCTAACAAGATCTGATTGTCTTTTAAGAGGATTCCCTTTTCGCTTGGTTCTCTTTTCTGTGTTGCCCGCTGCCATGTAAGATGTGCCTTTTGCCTTCCGCCATGATTGTGAGGACTCTCCAGCCACATGAAACAATGACTCAGTTAAACCTCTTTTTCTTTATAAATTATCCAATCTCAGGTGTGTCTTTATTAGCACTGTGAGAATGGACAAATACAAGCATGCAATGTTGTTTGATAACATTTTATCCATAGTAGAACTTCTGTCAAAGTTGGAGTCAGTCCTTTTAAATCTTGCCACTGCTGTATTAACATTTACGTGATATTCTAAGTCCTTTGTTGTCATTTCAACAATGTTCATCAGAATTCAAATCCACCTCAAGAAACTACTTTCTTTGTTTAACCATAAGAAGCAATTCCTCACATATTACAATTTTATCCTGGGGTTGCAGCAAATCAATCGCGTTTCCACTTTCAATTCTGGTTCTCTAGCTATATTCACCATATCTGCGATTATTTTATCCACTGAAGTCTTAAATCCATCAAAATCATCCATGAGGGTTGGAGTCAACGTCTTCTAAATGCCTGTTAATGTTGATATTTTGACCTCCCATGAATCATGAATGTTCTTAATGATATTTAGAATGGTGAATCCTTTCCAGAAGCTTTTTGTGTAGCAGTCAGAATACACTTATTTATCAACAGATTTGGCCATCTTATATGGGGGTGTTTTATTGCATACCAAAATAATAGTAACATCGAAGATCACAGATCATAATCTTAAAAATATATAATAATAATAAAGTTTAAAATATTGGTAGAACTACTGAAATGTGACACAAGACAAAAAAGGAGCACATGTTACTGGAAAAATCGTACTAATAAATTTGCTCAATGCAGATTTACCACAAATCTTTAATTTATAAGAAATATAATATCTCTGATGCATGATAAATTGAAATACAATAAAATGATGTATGCCTATACAAAATCTGTGTTGTTAAAGTATTTTTTTGCATTTTCCTTGTTATTATTTAACCAAAATCTGTCCTTCCAATAATTAGTATCTTTTTTAAAAACTCTCCTCTTTATGGCAACACATCCCCCTTACATTAACCCTTTTTCAGAAATCTAAAGAGTGTCATACCTCATTTGTTTACTTCATTTTCTCAAAATTTTCTCATGTTGAGCAGTGGCTAATGTCTTTAATGTTGATCTCACTTATCTCTGTGTAGTTCAGTTTATCAGTGTCTCTTATAAATGTGATGCTTTAAATTGACTAAAATGGTGCCCACGCAGTCAGACCAACATAGTCTAACTGCATGGGCACCATTTTAGTCAATTTAAAGCACCACATTTTTACATTTTTTTTTATTGGTAACCTTATTGTTAACTTTATTTAGGATTTCGTGTCTTGTTTCCATTAAATTTTCTAGTAGTTCAATGACTTTCTCTTCCTAGCTTCTTCAGTAAAATTAATTACCTCATCTTCGTGTATTCACCTCTGAATTATTTTTTTGGAAACTGCACATTCCTTTCTATACCTACAGCATTTTAAATTAATTGTCTACCTATTTGACTGTCTCTCTTATAAGATCTTGGATCATTGAGTATAAAGAATACCACATTTGTCTTGATATCTCTGTTGTTTAGTGAAAGAATAGATTGGTAAATTACTGGATGATAATTCAAATTTTAAAAGTTCAAGACCTGGAATTTCATGCCTAAATCCATATGCTTTATAATAAAATTCCCAGTCATAAAACTCTTTTCAACAATTTATTAAAAATGATTAACTACAAGGTAAAAGGTAGCTGCATTTTACTTCTATAATACATAGAAATATGAACATTTTATTCTTTTATTGTGAAGTACAAAATCATTTCAAATTTATAGTAATTCAAACAATGCTATGTGTATTCCTATAAATAATATTCTAAACATATTCAAAAATTCATATTTTTGTCTCATTTATAATGGTACATTTAAGAGAAATTACAAAGAACACTTTTTACAGCTCAAATTTTAAGAGTTACTAAGACAAAATAGCATTTGATATAGATAGTCTTAATTTCCAGAACAAAATAACAAATTACTAAAGCAGAAAACTTCCCATCTGTAAATGTGTCTAAAGAAATAATAATTGAATTAATAAGCTAGAGATCCTAGGTGTTTTTTTTAATTGCATCATAGCATTTACAGATGGGAGAAAATTTGGATTTTTAAGAGCCATCTGTTGATAAAAATTCCTAACTTGCTATTTGTTGGCACTTTTTCATGATAAATCTTTCAATTTTTATCTATTTTTAGCAAAATAATTTCATAAAATTCTCCCATGTAAGATGCTATCAAATGTTAATATAAAAAGGAGATAACTTTATTTTCAGTAATATTAGAGCTGGAAAATGTTTTGATGACAGATATCTATCTAACATTATTTATTTTTAGTATGGAAAATATTGTATTATTTTCCACATTGAGACTGAGTACATAACACCTAAGTAACTACCTAATTCATTTAATTTGACAAACTCAAAAAATTTTAACTGACTTCTAAAAAAAATCAATATATTCCTTTATCTTATAAGAAAAAAATACCAACAACAACAATAAACTAAGCTGATTTAACCAACGTTTGCATTTTTACAAATATGCAACATTAGTCTCTTTAAGTGTCAAGGACACTTAGTCTCCAGATACTGGAGTTTTATTTATAAGATTTCAAATTCTTTAACGACCTTAATTATCAATTGTTTAATTTTGACATGGCATTCTTAAGGTCATTAACGCTAATGCTTTTTTCTCATTTTTATCCTCCTGGATTTGCTGTCTTTTTTGATATAATGAAAAGTCAAATGAAAGTGGCATAAAAAAGTATTTGGAAGACATGTCCAAATATGTTTCCTAAGTGCTGGTTTTAGGCACTGAAAATTTATTGGACCCTTGAAATACCTTTTTAAATCTACTTATGGAAGAAACTTACTGACTTAGAGATAAGGGTCTTTTAGTACACACTGCTGCTCCTTTATTTCTAATTTGTTACTGAAACTCAAAATTTAAAAAGAAAATGAAGATATAGAGATCATTAGGCTTTCTACCTTCAGAACCCGGAGACAGTAGCATTCTCAATAAAATTTTTATGAGACACTGCTTTAAATATTAACCATGCAAACATAAGCTATTATTAAAATTCTACATTGAGGTAGCAACTCATCCATTGTTTTCTACTCCAGAAGCAAATTCTGTAAAATTTTAAATACTTGTTAAATAATTAAATAAGCCTTTATTAATTCAAAATGTTAGAAGTGACAAAATCCCTTTCTTACTCTTATATACTCCAGAGTTTCACAGCAGTGAATTCTATTCTAATGTTTTAAAAATGCTTTTCTTCAGGGAGTGGTTTCCTTTGTACCTCATACTTTATTCCCATTTTGCACCTCCTCAGTGATGACTTACCTGAACACTTCAGCCATACACATTTTCTCCCACCACTTAACTCATTTTGTGTTAATAATCTGCATGTCTTTTGAATCAGAGATCCCCCAACCTTATTTAATAATGACTCTACAAAGTTTTACAGGTTTTGCAATCCCCTTTCGCTTCCACTAAGCAGAGGCCACATAGTCAATTTCTTCATATTTGTTACAGCACCAGCACTGAGCAATGCACAAGTGACTTAAGAGTACTTTCTGAATTAACTCACAGTTTTGATGACTGTTTACTGAAACTAATTTTACCTCAGATAAACAAGTGTGCGGGGCAAACAGTATTTAGTCTCTAATAGGGATTGGCATACATGGTCATAACTCTGGCAAACATCATGCTGCCAGTCTAAAAGAAAACAGCTGGCTAACAACGATCAGATTAAAATTCTGTTTTTTTTTTTCCAAGGGTAAACTTAGGGTGAATTAAAGCTCTGAAGTCTACTAAAACATGTAAATTATACTTTTTTTCTCCTGTCAACTAAATAGGCATGGTTTTATAAGCACAATTTAATCCAAAAAGCAGATGTAGTTTTTTCCTTACGATACAAAATAGAGCCAACTGGCATGCCTAGTAGTTTTTTTCTCTCGTGTCATTATTGAAAGTGGCAGGTTGAAAGAACTAAGAATTATAATTTCAGGACATGGCAGTAGATGCAAAGAACAGAGTTCCATTTCTTCAGAGGAAATAGAAAAAATGGAGGAAGAAAAAAGATAAACTTTCATGGAAAAAGTAGTGGCATAAAAATAATGTCAATCAGAAATAACATTATGAAGTAAGCAAGGGAAACACTAGAGCCACAAGTATTATAAGTCCCCAAATAGTCTTTAAATATGTGTGTAAAGGAATATTATGTTTTTAATAGATACACTTCAATTCAACAAATTAGATACTTGCTATCATTTGATTAGTCTCCCTGCAAATAGCCAAATGCCTTCTTCAATGCACCCAAGAGATACCACATTTTCTGGTTTTATGGCCTGTGAGGCTATACTTGAATCTATATAATTTTCTAGATCAAAATATGGATTTTAGTTTTTAACATGAGAAAGATGATTTCTTATTATTTTCTGTACGTTTGTCACATAAATGAGTGCTGGCTGCTCTATAAGTGTTTTTTGGCATGTTTATATACAGAATTGCAGTAATCAGATGGGTAGACTACACAGTTTTATAGTCAGAATATGGTTATTCTGAATCCATTGCTGACACCTATAAGCTGTATGTTGTGGTCAAAGTGTCATCAATTTTAGACTCTTTAATTTTTTAGTTTTTGTAATTTAAAACTAAATATTAACTTTACAAACTAAATTTTTTATTGTATTTTTTAGTTTTATAATATTTAAATTAAATCTATGTAAAGCACTTCATTCTATACCTGGTGCATTTTAGAAATTTAATAAATGGAATCTATGTTATTAATAATAAAAGAGGGCATTAGAGAATTTGATCTCATATTGAAATAGAAAACATGTAAAATGCTGTATCTCTTCTGGATCACATAAGAAAGAGTTTAAAGTCTTGGTAAGCTGAGCATTTAAATTTGCTTTTGCTTTTCAGGTCCACAGCCTCTAAACAATGTGGAAAGTCAACAAAGTCCTTAATAGGGTGTTTTTTTCAACTTTAATTAGTGAAAGGAGCGAGGCATTTCCTTAGAAAGTTTTAATTATCACTGACAGCCTTACATGTTTTGATTCAGATCACTATCTAGACCTGATCCAGAACAAGTCTTTCAGTTTAGGTAGTCAAGGCACTAGTAAAGAAAATGAGAACTTGAGTATGTATTTAAGAATTTGTGACTGCAAGCAATAGACTGGGAATGAACTGAAATGTTTTATGTCTATCCTATGTATCCTATTGCATTATGCATCAGGATTTCCATAGTGTTTAACAAGAAACATGGGGTAGTTTTGTTTTAATTTGGATTTCATTATGTAGCTAAACCTAGTATGGAATGCATAATTACATTACATTTCAAAGTAGAAGCCAAGAAGCCAGTGCTCTCTGTGTCTTCTAAGATCTACAGTGTACCAGGAAAAAGAAGCCAGAACATGGGAAACTTTCGTATGCCCTGCAGACTCTTACAAGGCTCAGTAACAACAATGACAACAACAATTAAAAGAGCAGCTAGGGGCTCGGGCACGGTGGCCCACGGCTGTAATTCCAGCACTTTGAGAGACCGAGGCAGACGGATCACGAGGTCAAGAGATTGAGACCACCCTGGCCAACACGGTGAAACCACGTCTCTCCTAAAAATACAAAAATTAGCTAGGCGTGGTGGTGCGCGCCTGTAGCCCCAGCTGCTTAGGAAGCTGAGGCAGGAGAATCGCTGGAACTCGGAAGGCGGAGGTTGCAGTGAACTGAGATCGCACCTCTGTACTCCACTCTAACAACAGAGCGAGACTCCAACATCTCAAATAAAAAAAAAAAAGCAACTAAAATGCTGAGCGTTTACCATATATATTCCAATCACAGTTCTGTGTTATTTTCTTATATTAACTCATCTATAATCACAAAAACTCTATGCATTAAGTAGTCTTATTATCCAAATTTTACATATAGGTAAACTGAGGACTGGAGAGGTTAAATAATTTCCCAAAGAGTAACACTTGGTAAGTAAATATGTCTGAAAGGATTTTACAAATGTGAATACATCTTTTGAGATTGGGGTAGATAGCTTGTCTACTCTCTCTGGAGTGAAATGCTCTACTCCTGCCAGAATTCATTATGTGTTTATTTACGTTTGACAATATTTCAGAGGTCATGCTATACTTTAATAGTTAATATCTGATTATCCTAGACTATTTGCTGAATTTTAGATTTTGAGTGTATTTGTACCACATGGTATATCAGAAAAACTACAAAATATTTTCATCTCTTTACCTAACTTTGAGAGGAGAGTTGGGGCTTCACTTAAAAAATGCATATTGCTTGAGAAAAATATAGCACAACATGTGACCTCTATCATCTGATGGATAGGGCACCTCCCAGAGACTGCCTACTAAGGTCTGATTAAGGTCTCTTATGTGGCTGCATCTTGAACTGAGTCACTGCTTGTCTCCACTAGGAAGGATAACATCACTTCTCATTACGAGAAATGTTCTGATATCCACATTTTTCATAATCTACATAGTTTTTCACAGCAAGCACTGAGAGGAAGACATTATTCTATCTCTACAATTCATATTTTCTGTCCCATGATAAATTTATTCCTAGAATGATTGACATTGGGAAGGTTAACTCTCTTTGGAGGAAATCCCAAATTTATAAGGATATAGTTTACTTAGAAGGATATGGTCTGCTCAATCCCTGAAGAGAAGAATCACGTGGGCTATCACACATGGACCTCTTTTCACAAAATGGCTTTGAAATGAATAAAATAAAATACATAGAATTATAAGAAAACCTGATTATATTAAAATAGAAGGACTTTCAAATTTACATTTTTAATAAACAAATACAGTGGTGGCTCTAATTAAACCATGATTTCAAAGGAGTGACAAGGTAGATAGAATTTCAAGATTTCTACAGCATTTTCTTTCTTTCTTTTCTTTTTCTTTTTCTTTTTTTTTTTTTTTTTATAAAGACGGGGTTTCACCATTTTGGTCAGGCTGGTCTTGAACTCCTGACCTCAGGTGACCAGCCCGCCTTGGCCTCCAAAGTGCTTGGATTACAGGTGTGAGCCACCACACCTGGCATTTTTAAGATAATAAGAAGGAATAAAAGAAATATCTATTGGTGACAGAGTCATAAGTACTACTAATAGTTTTGAGGTTAGTGACTATATAGATAAAATTTTTTCCTGTAAAGTTTAACCAGATTCCAGAATTTTTATCTGCAAACGCTTTGAAGAAGCTTACGACTTAGATTACAACCTAGAACTCTAGTCTAGAGACAAATAAAAGAATCTAGGAGCCTACAGAATAAGGGTCCTAAGAAGAATTAATATTAAGAAGCAAAAAGGTTTTAAGAAAAAGAAAGTCTGTTTCAAATAATTTGAACAAGGTGAATGAACTGAGCTTCTCAAAACCCCAAGGAAGATTACTCCTCACACATACATGTGTTTTATTTTATTTTATTTTTGAGATGGAGTTTTCACTCTTGTCGCCCAAGCTGGAGTGCAATGGCATGATCCCGGCTCACTGCAACATCCGCCTCCGAGGTTCAGGCAGTTCTCTTGCCTCAGCCTCCCCAGTAGCTGGGACTACAGGCCACTGCCACCACACCTGGCTAATTTTTGTATTTTTAGTAGACACGGGGTTTCGACATGTTGGCCAGGCTGGTCTCAACCTTGACTTCAGGTGATCCGCCCATCTTGGCTTCCCAAAGTGCTGGGATTACAAGGCTGAGCCACTGCACCCGGCCTTATAAATGTATTTTAGAAGAGATAAAAATCAAGGAAAATGAGATCTGGTTTGTTACAGAGTAAAGAGAGAAGACTTAGGACAATTACATGCATTTGAAATTGAAATTCTACTGGAAGAAGAAACTCAAATCCAACAGGGAATTAGTCAAAAATTTCGAAGAATAAAAAAATTGACCCATGCAAAATAATGATATTGGAATATATGGGCCCAAACAAAGGGGAAATGAGGTAATCATTTTTGTAACCTCAAAATACAGAGGAAACATAACTGACATCTGAGTAACAAACAATGTGGTGATGAACATCTTTGTATAAAGCCTGTATACATCTGCGTATATCTTCCTGGGATAGATGCCTGAAAGGAAAACTTGGCATTCAAAGAATACACAGGACCAAGCGGTAGTATCATCATTATAAATCTTGTTAAGGAGATGAAGATACCTGTCAAACATTTGCCTGCAGGTAGGCCTTGTCACTAATCCCCCTGTTTACCACTGGGCCAGCTTTGCCTGATTTATCCCCAGGCAGTCACATTTACTAGCTTGTCATTTCACCTTTTTTTAAAGAGGTAAAGCTTAGCTGGGATTAAAACTGAAAATCAGTTTATACTGAAAAAAAAAAAAAGTAGCCTCACTGTTAACCAGGCTATGAGAACAGACATATAAAGCCAAGCTTCAAAGTTAACAGGAGACATAGTTTCTCCCAAAGTCATGCAGCAGCTATACAATGATGTGACTACTCATTGTAGTAACTGCTGTTTTCTTAACAGTGATGTTCCAAACCCACTTTCCCACACCTATCTCTTACCGGGGATACTCGCAAGTTGCTAAACTACTCTCTTTTCATGGCAGCAACCAAACCCTACTTAATTCCTCTTCTCCTAAACTCATCACAGAAACAGCGAATCTATGGTACTCTTAGTTAATTCCTCAGACACTTCAATTGGAAACTGAAGAAACTGAGGAAATCCAAACCTTACGAAAATACTTTCCCCTTCCTCCTGTTGAGTGACATTCCGTGGTTTGTCCAGAGTGGCTTTTTACATTGCATAGAGTCATTAAACTGATTTTTTTAGACAATGGGTTTTTGCCTGCGAATTTGTCCAAAGCACGTTCATGCTTCCCACTAACTCAGACTACTATTACTATTGAATAGTACTAAGCCAAGTAGCTACCTGTATTTTAGCCTCCTCTCTCCATTCTATCACTGTTTCACCCACTTCTCATTCTTCACTTCTGGCCACTTGCTTATACTTACCTCTAACACTCATGACCACATTGGATTATTGAAAGGCTTCTTGGCAAAGCCATTGTTTTTACTCTGGTATATTCTGAGGCTCCTTGGTCTTTTCTGCTGTCAGTCACTTTGAATTACCTATTCAACATCTAATCTTCAATATGTCTCAAGCACACGAAAATATGCCAAAAAGTAAAGCCTCAATTTTTTACACAGAACGTGGTATTTACTCAGTCTTTCTCATTTTAGTTCCACTCTGTATAGTTGGTCAAGCTAAAAATATGGAACCACAAATTAAACACTCAATGCTTTCCTATACCTCTCTCTCCCTTTACTAGCTCAAATTCGTCAGACAGTTCTACTGATTCTACTTAGAAAAGATACATCTTGAAATACCCTCTGTACCCCTCTTTACTACCATTGGCCTTGTCCAAACTACCATAATTTCTCACTTGATTTTCCACAAGGGGTCACCAATAATACTTTCAGTGTGTTTGATTATTTATGAAAATATTTTTCTAAGTTTTTATATTTTTATACCTCTTTTTATAATTGTCAAAATTATAAGCCTTTTTTTTTATGTTTCGATGAGTGTCTCTGTGCTAGATACTTTGATAGACACTGAAGACATGTAAAGAATTATACATCTTCCTTGTCCAGAGAGTAGTGGGGAAACAGACAAGAAGATCAAGGATCAGAGCAAGAGAAGGCAATGAAAATAACTGAAGAAAGTGTGAAAAGATGTGTAAAAATATAATATAGATTTTCATAAGGATATTTCTCATTAAGCCACAGAATTTTCACTTGCTTGAGCCTGGATTTTAAGGCCTGAGAGGGGACACTAGAAATGTTTTTTTATGGTCATACGTTTTTTCAGAATGTGCAGAAGTAAGGTATTTTAACCACACATGTAAAGACCACTGTCTTTTTCCACTTAGACCTCCCTCAGACACACATCCTTTCATCTAAGGTAGCATTGCAGTGGCCACAGACATTTTTGGGGATCTGGTAAAAGGAAGTTGAGTTGGAAATACATTTAGTTTTGGTTTAGTGGGATGTATTTTTGTGGTTCACAGTCATTTCAGTGTACAGTTATATTCTTGAAAGCCAGCATGCAACAGCAATGACTGCAAAGAATGTTCCTCACCTTCACTGTGCCAACTCACCCATCTCCTTAACAAGAAAGACAGGATCAGAGGTTCTATCACATATGTCATGAAATCTATCAAGTTACATTTAAAAAAAACTTAAATGTTTTCCAAATCTGATATGAATCATAAAACTTTGTATGTCACTACCAATATCAAATTATGAATGAAGTAGGGAAATTTTCAAAATATCAGCAATAATATCTTGAAAGAACTTCTTAATTCTTTTTCTATTCTTATTAGGGAAACTTGTATTATCAGATTATGAAGAAGCAACCAAAGAGACTGAAGCCCTTTTTTTTTTAAAAGTATCACCAAGTTCCACAGGGCAGTTAATAAAATTATTTTATTATTTTTATACATATTGTGATATTTATAGGATTTGATGCCATGTAAACTCTTGTTTCCATCTCAAGTAATTATGATTTTATCAAAAGATGCAAGAATTGGGGGAGAAAGCAAGGAATCCAAGGTGTCATTTCAGGAATGCTCCTTAGATACTTGTTATGGAAAAGAAGAAGCACCTAGTGGGGAACAAGGACAGGAGAGGAGTTTGAGGGAGTTCTTACTTGATGGCATACGATTTTGAGAGAAATAGACAGTGATTTCTATTTACTAAAAATTAAGAATTGTTAAGAGTAGGAGGAGAATATGGCATAGCACTATATTGGAATGAGAAATGCCTGATGAGTCAGGTCTACTATTATACAGGAGTGAGAAACAAAATCATTTCTGTGTTTGTATGAATTTCATCTGTAGAGCTTAGAAACTCTGGTATAAGATCCTAGCAAATATGGGTTAGAGAGCAAAAAAGGTAAAGTTTGAGCTAATGCATAATGAGAATGCTAAATATTTGAGTCTCAAGATGCTTAATTGTAGATACTGGGAATGTAAAAATGGGTTAGTAAAAGGAGAGGAGAATGTGGTTAAAAAATGAAACGATTTGATTTTCAGAGTTGATGAAATGAAAGTCATTAACACGATTGAAGGCATCCATAGACATTAACAATGGGTAAAAAGTTACTTGACTCAAATATTGATGGTGAATGAAGAAATGATATACCAAACAGACAAAATAGAATAGACAAAGGCTAACATGGTTAAATAGCTAATATCTAATATATAGAAGGAATTCAAACTACTCAATAACAGGAAAACAAATAACCTATCATAAAATATACAATTCTCAAAAGATGGACAAAGAGCCAACAGCGATATGAAAAAATGCTTAATATCTCTAATCACCAGAGAAATGCAAATAAAAACCACAATGAGATACTATATTGCACCTGTTAGACTGGCTATTATCAAAGAGATGAGTGATAACAAGTATTGGCAAGGACGCAGAGAAAAAGAACCCTTGTACACTGTTGGTGGAAATGTAAAATTAATAGAGCCATTTTGGAAAACAGTATGAAGGGTCCTTAAAAATCTAAAAATAGAATTACCATATGATCCATCATTTCCACTTCTGGGCGTATAGCTAAAGCAATTGAAATCAGTATGTTGAGTACATGCGTGCACTACTATGTTTAACGCAGCACTAATCATAGTGGCCAAGATGTGGAAACAACGTTAAGTGTGCATCAATTGATGAACGCATTAAAAAATGTGCTATATATACAAAATAGAATACTATTCATCCTTTAAAAAACAGAAAATTCTGTCATTTGCATCAACATGGATGGACCTAGAGAACGTTATGCTGAATGAAGTATGCCGGGCACAGAGAAAGTACCATATGATCTCACTTATACATGAAATATGAAAGAGTGGAACTTGTAGAAACAGAGAGTAAAATGGTGTTTACCAGAAGCTAGGAGCTGGGAGATAGATGGGAAAAGAGAATGTGTTGATCAAAGTATACAATCTTACAGTTAGACAGGAGAAAAAGGTTCTAGTAATCTATTACATAGCATAGTGACTATAGTAAATGATAATGTATTACCTATTTCAAAATAGCAAAAGGAATAGATTTTAAATCTTCTCACTACAAAAAAAATTATAGGCATTTGATACAATAAATATGTTAATTAGCCTGATTTGGTTATTTTACAAAATACACATGTATTGAAACATCACATTATAACCCATAAATGTACACAATTATTTGTAAATTAAAATTAAAATGAAGCTTTAAAAAAGTTGCTCCTTCCATTGGTTTTATTTCATTGTCCACTTAGAAAAGCAAACATTTAAAATATCTCTAAATTGTTTACTTCTTTAGTGAAGAAAGAGTTTAGGTCAATATTTTATTTATTGTTGTAAGATTAAACACAAATAGAATGGTCTATTTCAATAATATTTTTCCAAGAAGCCACGATTTGAATGACTATTTTTTACTCTTAATTCTGCTCTTATAATTATTGAAATTAGTATTATTTATGTTTCTATTGTATTCACTAAAAATGAATATAGCCTTTCTGAGCCCTCTGAGATCTAAAATTCATGAGAATTGCCTACTGCGTGCAAAAAATAGACACTTTGAAAGTCACCTTTCCCAGGTCCAGATGTAAGTCAGATCCTAAACTGTGTAATAGCTACAAGCAAGTCTGAATGATAAAGGAACGCTAAAAGAGGAAAGATAGAGATGCTATAAGAATTGAAAACTCAAAATTATTGCATTGTGTTCATTGTTATTATAATTTATATTAAAATCTTATATTTAAATTTGATTGTTTTAAAATGTTAATGTTCCCGCAAACTGCAACTACTTAATGTAATAGTGAAAATTTTGTCTAGAAAATTATTTCAAATCTTAAACTCATACTGTAAAAAAGTTAATGTATTTTGTAACTCTCAGATTCTGATCAAGCAGAAAAATAAGTTATAATGCTGAAAGAATTTAGGGCTGAGTAGCCTGTATGAATACAAATTAAGAGGAAAATAGTATATTCAATGCCTTCAGTTTCAGTTTGGAAGTAATATGAATGACAAGCACAAATCTCTGTGGAATTTCTTGTTACATTTCCTGCCAGTTGTCTTAATAAGAGTCTCCCATGATGTTAATTTTGTCTTTGAAGAAGTATTAAATATGATTTAATTTCTAATACGTTGCCATGGTGAAGAAGCCCTTGGGGTCTGCCCTTGTGAAGGCAGTTAAGCTGAAAGGGTTGTGTAGCCTTCTGATTATTCTTGATTTTATTTTAAAGTTTGCAGCTGGGAATAAAATCTTCCTAAAGGAAGTATGATATATGATTTGGTCCGGAATCAGAACACTTTGAAGTGGCTCCTGAGCCAGTGAAAGGAACCATCTGTCTGTGAAATATCTGTGAATGAAGTCTGACAGTAAATATCAGAGAAGTGAGCGTTACATGGCAACAGATTGCCACACACAGTTACAATACATGCTGAAATTTCCTCTATATGCACACTCATATGGACATCTAATTTTACCAATGAATAGCAATGATGGCTTGGCAGATTTAACCCATCATCAAATGCTTTTTGGCATCTTGGTCAGGATGTCTGTAATTTAACCTCTTTAGAATGAACTAATTGGGATGGACTAGAGTAAATGCAGAGAAATAGAGTCTGCTAGACCAGATTATTGAAGGAATTGTCCAGGTCAGCAGCATCTCAAGCAGTCCATTCCTTTTGATCAATAAATCCCTTTATCTAATTCAGTTCTTACACACAATGATGATCAGAATGCATCTTAGTTTTTGGTTTCCTTTAATTTTACTTTAACATTTTTAGTCCTAAATATGGAAAAAATCATTATGCTGCAATACAGGGATAAACCCTATTACTATGTTTGTGAAATGCTTTCTAGTTTTTATCTATTTACTTACATATTTTATATATATACATATGTATAATATACACTGTTTTCTGTAGGTAGACTAGAAAATATTGATAACTTTTTTATATGAAATGACTTATTTTTATTTACTATACTAACACTGTTTTACTTAAAAATATAATTGTAATCCCTACAAAATCCATATATGCAGTAATTTATTTATTTATTTTCAAGTTTTTCAATATTTTAAGTAGTATTTTATCAGATAAACTATTACATAAGAAAAATGGGGAGAGGATCCAAGATGGCCGTTTAGGAAGAGCTCAGGATTGCAGCTCCCAGTGAAAGCGCAGAGGGTGAGTGGACGCCGCATTTTTATTGCCCTCAGACTAGGAAATTCCCAGGTGGAGGAGCTCCAGAGGTCATCAGCGCAGCAGGCCGCTGCTTTGCCCCGCGTGGCTGCTTTGTCGGCGCTCTGGAGCAGCGGTTCTCCATACAAAATACACCGGTCCGGGTGCCCTTTTGGCTGGCGATTGGAGCCATGGGAAGTCGCCCATTTGTTGGTTTAAAAAGGGGACTGAGCAGAGAACCAGGACAGTAGATTCCAGGGCAAAAAAAAAAAAAAAAAAAAAAAGCACCACAAACCTCAGTGCTGCTGTTTAAGCCAGCACAGTGAGTGGCCACAGGGGAAAACAAACAGACCCGGGCGCCTCTTCAACAGGCAACTGGAACACCAACGTAAAAAAGGCTCTGAGGCAGGGAGCCAGGCAATCAGTCTCGGCTGGTCCCACCCCCACAAAAGAACAGCAACCAGAAACTCTGGATTGAGAGTTTCACAGCAAGCTCAGCTGAACCCGGGACGATCCAGCTCTGTGGGGGAGGGGCCTCCGCCATTACCGAGGCAGCCCGCCACGACTGAGGTAGTCGGCCAATGCTGAGGCAGCCCGTCGTTGCCAAGGCAACCTGCCACAGCAGAGAGACTCCACCTCAACAGAGGTGGGCCACCATTGCCAAGGCAGTTCTAACTACACCCATATAAACAGGACTGCAGGGAAGTTCACTTGGCAGCTGGGTGGAGCCCACAACAGCTCAGCAAAGCCTCTACAGGCAGACAGTGAGTAGGCTGCCTCCTTGCTGGGCTGGGCAGCTCTGAAGGAAAAAAAAAAAAGAGAGAGAAGGCAGCAGCATAACCAAAACTCATAAAGCCCTTAATCATTGGGACAGAGAACCTGGGAAAAAAAAGCAGTTTATGAGTTCTGCTGCAGCAGACCTAAACGTACCTGCCCGGCAGCTCTGAATGAACAACAGAGCTCACAGCTCACCATTTGAGCTCCTATAAAGAAGAGACCGTCTCCTCAAGCAGCTCCCTGACCCCTATGTATCCAAAGAGCCACCTCATAAAGGAGAGATCAGATTGACACTAGGCAGGTATCCTTCTGGGACAAAGATAGCCGAAGAAGAAAACTGGTAACAACCCTTGCAGTTCAGCAGCTGCTGCAGGTGAACCCCAGGCAAGCAGGGCCTGGAGTGAACCTCAGCAGACCTACAGCAGAGGGGCCAGACTGTCAGAAGGAAAACCAAGAAACAGAAATAACCTCATCATCAACAAACAGAACGTCAATCTGAAAGATTTGAGACCCAATCTGAAAGCCAGCAACTACAAAGTCAACAGGTGGATAAATCCTTAAAGATGGGAAGAAACCAGTGCAAAAAGGATGAAAACACCTGAAACCAGAACACCTCTCCTCCTACAAGGGATCACAACTCCTCACCAGCAAGGAAACAAGGTTGGATGGAGAACAAGTGTGATGAAATGACAGAATCAGACTTCAGAAGTTGGGTAGTAAGAAACTTCTGTGAACTTAAAGAACATGTTCTAACCAAATACAAAGAAACTAAGAACCTTGAAAAAAGATTTGACGAAATGCTAATGAGAATGGACAAAATAGAAAGGAATATAAGTGAATTGATGGAGCTGAAAAACGCAACACGAGAACATCATGAAGCATGCACAAGTATCAACAGCCGAATTGACCAAGCAGAAGAAAGGATGTCAGAGGTTGAAGATCAACTCAATGAAATAAAACGGGAAAGCAAGACTGGAGAAAAAAGGGTTAAAAGGAATGAACAAAATCTCCAAGAAATGTGGGACTATGTGAAAAGACCTAATCTATGTTTGATAGGTGTACCTGAATGTGACGAAGAGAATGAATCCAAGCTGGAAAATACTCTTCAGGATATTATCCAGGAAAACTTCCCCAACCTAGCAAGGCAGGCAAACATTCAAGTCCAGGAAATACAGAGAACACCACAAAGATATTCGTCAAGAAGAGCAACCCCAAGGCACATAATCGTCAGATTCACCAGGGTTGAAATGAAGGAGAAAATACTAAGGGCAGCCAGAGAGAAAGGCAGGGTTACCCACAAAGGGAAGCCCATCAGACTCACAGCAGATCTCTCAGCAGAAACCCTACAAGCCAGAAGAGAGTGGGGGCCAATATTCAACATCCTTAAAGTAAAGAACTTTCAACCCAAAATCTCCTATCCAGCCAAACTAAGCTTCATAAGTGAAGGAAAAATAAAAGCATTTGTGAACATGCAAGTACTCAGAGATTTCGTCACCACCAGGCCAGCTTTACAAGAGCTCCTGAAAGAGGCTCTACACATATAAAGCAACAACAAGTACCAGCCACTCCAAAAACATGCCAAAAGGTAAAGAGAATCAACACAATGATGAATCTGCATCAACTAAAGGGCAAAACACCCAGCTAGCACCAAAATGGCAGTATCAAATTCACACATAACAATATTAACCCTAAATGTAAATGGACTAAATGCCCCAATCAAAAGACACAGACTGGCAAATCGGATAAAAAGCCAAAACCCATCTGTGTGCTGTATCCAGGAAACCCATCTCACATGCAAGGATACACAAAGGTTCAAAATAAAGGATGGAGGAAGATTTACCAAGCAAATGGAGAGCAAAAAAAAGCAGGAGTTGCAATTCTCATCTCTGATAAATTAGACTTTAAAGCAACAAAGATCAAAAGAGACAAAGAAGGACATTACATAATGGTAAAAGGATCAATGCAACAAGAAGAGCTAACGACCCTAAATATATACGCACCCAATACAGGAGCACCCAGATACATAAGGCAAGTTCTTAATGACATACAAAGAGACTTAGACTCCCACACAATAATAGTGGGAGACTTTAACACCCCATTGTCAATATTAGACAGATCAACCAGACAGAAAATGAACAAGGCTATCCAGGACTTGAACTCAGGCCTGGACCAAGCAAACCTACTAGACATTTACAGAACTCTCCACCCCAAATCCATAGAATATACATTCTTCTCAGCACCACATCACACCTACTCGAAAATTGACCACATAATTGGGAGTAAATCACTCCTCAACAAATGCGAAAGAACGGAAATCATAACAAACAGTCTCTCAGACCACAGTGCAATCAAGTTAGAACTCAGAATTCAAAAACTAACCCAGAACCACACAGCTTCATGGAAACCGAACAACTTACTCTTGAATGTTAACTGGATAAACAATGAAATGAAGACAAGAATAAAGATGTTCTTTGAAACCAACGAGAATGAAGACACAACATACCAGGATCTCTGAGACACATTTAAAGCAATCTCTAGAGGAAAATATATAGCAATAAGTGCCCACATGAGAAGCCAGGAGAGATCAAAAATTGACACCCTATCATCAAAACTGAAAGAGCTAGAGGAGCAAGATCAAAAAACCTCAAAGTCTAGCAGAAGACAAGAAATAGCTAAGATCAGAGCAGAACTGAAGGAGATAGAGACACAAAAAAAACTTCAAAAAATCAATAAATCCAGCAGCTGGTTTTTCTAAAAGATCAACAAAATAGACAGACCACTAGCCAGATTAATAAAAAAGAGAGAATAACCAAATCGATGCAATAAAAAATGATAAAGGGGATATCACCACAGATTCCACAGAAATTCAAACCATCATCAGAGATTATTACAAACAACTCTATGCACATAAACTAATAAACCTGGGAGAAATGGATGAATTCCTGGACACTTGCCCCCTCCCAAGCCTAAACCAGGAAGAAGCTGAAACCCTGAACAGACCCATAACAAGGTCTGAAGTTGAGGCAGCAATTAAGAGCTTACCACCCAAAAAAAGCCCAGGTCCAGACGGCTTCACAGCCGAATTCTACCAGACATACAAAGAGGAGCTAGTACCATTCCTTCTGAAACTATTCCAAACAATACAAAAAGAGGGAATTCTTCCCAAATCATTTTATGCGACCAATATCACCCTGGTTCCAAAACCCGGCAGAGACTCAACAAGAAAAGAAAACTTCAGGCCAATATCCATGATGAATATAGATGCAAAAATCTTCAATAAAATACTGACAAGCCGATTGCAACAGCACATCAAAAACCTTATCCACCATGATCAAGTAGGCTTCATCCTGGGGATGCAAGGCTGGTTCAACATATGCAAGTCTATAAACGTAATTCACCACATAAACAGAACCAAAGACAAAAACCACATGATTATCTCAATTGATGCAGAGAAGGCCTTTGACAAAATTCAACAGCCCTTTATGCTAAAAACCCTCAATAAGCTAGGTATTGATGGAACGTATCTCAAAATAATAACAGCTATTTAAGACAAACCAACAGCCAATGTCATACTGAATGGGCAAAAACTGGAAGCATTTCCCTTGAAATGTGGCACCAGACAAGGATGCCCTCTCTCACCATTGCTATTCAATATAGTATTAGAAGTTGTAGCCAGAGCAATCAGGCAAGAAAAAGAAATAAAGGGCATTCAAATAGGAAAGGAGGAAGTCAAATTGTCTCTATTTGCAGACGACATGACTGTATATCTAGAAGACCCCATCGTTTCAGCCCCAAATCTCCTGAAACTGATAAGCAACTTCAGCAAAGTCTCAGGATACAAAATCAATGTGCAAAAATCACATGCATTCCTATACACCAATAACAGACTTAAAGAGAGACAAATCAAGAACAAACTTCCATTCACAGTTGCCACAAAGAGAATAAAATACCTAGGAAGAGAACTAACAAGGAACGTAAAGGACCTCTTCAAGGAGAACTACAAGCCACTGCTCAACGAAATAAGAGAGGACACAAACAGATGGAGAAACATTCCATGTTCATGGTTAGGAAGAATCAATATCGTGAAAATGGCCATACTGCCCAAAGTAATTTACAGATTCAATGCTATCCCCATCAAGCTACCAATGATCTTCTTCACAGAACTGGAAAAAATCACCTTAAACTTCATATGGAACCAAAAGAGAGCCCACATAGCTAGGTCAATTCTAAGCAAAAAGAACAAAGCAGGAGGCATCACGCTACCAGACTTCAAACTTTATTACAAGGCTACAGTAATCAAAACAGCATGGTACTGGTACCAAAACAGAGAGATAGACCAATGGAACAGAACAGAGGTCTCGGAGGCAACACAATATATCTACAACCATCTGATATTTGACAAACCAGACAAAAACAAGCAATGGGGAAAGGATTCCCTGTTCAATAAATGGTGTTGGGAAAGCTGGCTAGCCATGTGCAGAAAGCAGAAACTGGACCCCTTCCTGACACCTTACACTAAAATTAACTCCAGATGGATTAAAGACTTAAACATAAGACCTGACACCATAAAAACCCTAGAAGAAATTCTAGGCAAAATCATTTAGGACATAGGTGTAGGCAAGGACTTCATGACCAAAACACCAAAAGCATTGACAACAAAAGCCAAAATAGACAAATGGGACCTAATCAAACTCCACAGCTTCTGCACAGCAAAAGAAACAGTCATTAGAGTGAATCGGCAACCAACAGAGTGGGAAAAAAGTTTTGCAGTTTACCCATCTGACAAAGGGCTGATATCCAGAATTTACAAAGAACTAAAACAGATTTACAAGAAAAAAACTAACAAGCCCATTCAAAAGTGGGCAAAGGATATGAACAGACACTTTACAAAAGAAGACATACATGAGGCCAACAAACATATGAAAAAATGCTCATCATAACTGGTCATCAGAGAAATGCAAATCAAAACAACATTGAGATACCATCTCACGCCATTTAGAATGGTGATCATTAAAAAATCTGGAGACAACAGATGCTGGAGAGGATGTGGAGAAATAGGAACACTTTTGCACTGTTGGTGGGAGTGTAAATTAGTTCTACCATTGTGGAAGACAGTGTGGCGATTCCTCAAGGACCAAGAAATAGAAATTCCATTTGACCCAGCAATCCCATTACTGGGTATATATCCAAAGGATTACAAATCGTTCTACTATAAGGACACGTGCACATGAATGTTCATTGCAGCACTGTTACAATAGCAAAGACCTGGAACCAACCCAAATGCCCATCGACGATAGACTGGATAGGGAAAATGTGGCACATATACACCATGGAATATTATGCAGCCATCAAAAACGATGAGTTTGGGTCCTTTGTAGGGACATGGATGAACCTGGAAACCATAATTCTCAGCAAACTGACAGAAGAGCAGAAGATCAAACACTGCATGTTCTCACTCACAGGCGGGTGTTGAACAATGAGAACACATGGACACAGGGAGGGGAGCACTACACACTGGGGTCAGTTGGGGGGAAATAGGGGAGGGATGGTGCGGGGTGGGGAGCTGGGGAGAGATAGCAAGGGGAGAAATGCCAGATGTAGGTGATGGGGAGGAAGGCAGCAAATCACACTGCCACGTGTGTACCTATGCAACTATTTTTCATGTTCTTCACATGTACCCCAAAACCTAAAATGCAATAAAATAAAGGGGGGAAAAAAAAGAAAGAAAAATGATTTCAATACATTTTCAACAATTGCTTTAGATTCCTAGAAATGTAATTTTGAAATAATTGGCACTGGGTGTCAATTTTTAAATAAAATAAAATTTCCAATATCAGTATGAGCTATTATTAATTTACATCTTCATTATCACTGTATTAGTCTGTTCTCATGCTGCTGATAAAGACATACCCAAGACTGGGTAATTTATAAAGGAAAAAGGTTTAATTGACTCACAGTTCCTCATGTCTGGGAAGGCCTCAGTAAACTTGCAATCATGGCAGACGGCACCTCTTCAACAGGGTGGCAGGAGAGACAGGATGAGTGCAAGCAGGAAAAATGCAAGACCCATAAAATCATCAGATCTCATGAGACTCACTCATTATCACGAGAACGGCAGGGAGGAAGCTGCCCCATGATTTAATTACGTCTACCTGGTTCTCCCCTCGACATGAGGATTACAGTGCAAGGTGAGATTTGGGTGGTGACTCAGGGTCAAACTATATCAATCACCAAGTCTAACTGTATTATAAATATCCACCAAATAATAAGATAAATATTCATTCATATTATGACTTGCATTACTATGAATATGAGTGAGGTTGGATAATCTGGCTCCTTTACTTTGCTTTTATGGCCATTATTAAGCCCTTACAATATATTATATGGCTGTGGATATCATGTTATAATATGTAATATAATACACACAAATATTGCACAAAACAGCATTTATTTTCTAAACATTTTTTCTGTTTTATTGTAATACCCTTAAATATTTGTGATGATTACGAATGCTTTGCTTATATAGTTACAAATTTTAATATCTGTTGATGCAATTTCTCCTCAATGCTCTTCTTTTAAAAAACTATCTTGGATAGTTTTACTCAACTTTTTTCTAGATTTCATTAAAATTCAATTTTATTTCTTATTTAAGCAGATATTTTCATTCATCTATTGAAAACAGCTGTTTACAGTTTGGGTTGTTATGAATAAAGCTGCTATAAACATGTGCAGATTTTTGTGTGAGTAATTCTTATTTCATTGGGGTAAATGTGTAGGAATGTAGAAACTGGTCATATGATGTTCGTATTTTTTTAATAAACAGCCAAGTGATTTTCTAAAGTAACTGTAATATTCTACATTCATACCAGCAAATGTATGAGTAATATGTTTTCTCTCTTTCCCCAGCAGAATTTACAGTTGTCACTACCTTTAAATGTAGCCATTCTTTTAGATACATAGTGATATCTCATTATGGTTTTAATTTTCAATTTTCTAACAGCTAATGATGTTGAAAACCTTTTCATGTGCTCGTTTTTCATCTGTCTTTTCAGTGAAACTAATCTTCATGTTCTTGTACCATTTTCCAATTGGATTTTTGTCTTAATGTATTTGAGTTTTGATATTTATTCATATATTCTAAATAGATTTTAAAAGATATATAACTTGTAAATATTGTCTCCCAATCTGAAGCTCATTTTTCATACTTTTAATGTCTTTTATACATTTGCAAAAATTAATTTTGATTAAGCATAATATATCAACTTTTCCTTTTATGAATTGTATTTTTGGTGTAAATTCTAGGAAATATTCGCCTAGCCTAAGGTCCCAAATATTTTGTTATGAGTGTGTTTTTTCTGAAAAAGTCATAGTTTTATGTTTTACATTTCAATCTGTGATATATTTTGAGTTAATGTTTGTATAAGGTGTGAGTCATAAGTCTGTTTGTTTTTGCTTGAGTGTTTTGCCTGAGGATTTCAAATTGCCTGATGATATTTAACAGTTAATTTTTCCTCAGTTGAATTACTTTTACAGATTTTTCAAAACTCAGGAAGTCATATTGATGTGTCTATCTCTGGGTTATCTGTTGTGTTCCATTGATGCACTGCCAGTACCACCAAGTATTGGTTATTGTAGCTATATAATGTCTTGAATTGGTTAGACTGCTTCCTCCTATTTTCTTTCTTTTTCAAAACTATTTTAACAATTTTGGTTCCTTTCCCTTCCCAAATAAATTTTAGAATATTCTTGTATATATCTAAAAACAATATTATTGGGAGTTTGATAGGAATTATGCTGCATCTGTATATCAGTTTGTAGGCAAACAGCATCTTTATAATGTTGAATCTTCCAACCCAATACATGGTAATTCTCTGCATTTATTTTTATATTTGATTTCTTTTCTCAACATGTAGTTTTCAGCATATAGAACCTATATGTATTTCATCAGATTTGTACCTAAGTTTTTTTTTTTTTTGGAACGAATGTAAATGATATTTTTCTGTGTTTAACTTTCACATCCATATGTACATTGTTAATACAGAGAAATAAAAGTTGTAAGCTTATCTTCTGTCTCGTGACCTTCCTCAACTTACATATTAGGTCTAGAAGGCTTTCTTTGAAAATACAGTGGAATTTTCATGTTATGTCTTTTTCTTTTCTTCTTTTTTTTTTTTTTTTTTCACTATATTGGCCTGTTGGTCAGGCTGGTCTCAAACTCCTGACCTCAGGTGATCCTCTCACCTCAGCATCCCAAAGTGCTAGGATTACAGGTGTGAGCCACCGTGCCCAGCCTTTTTTCTTTTTTTTTAAAGAGTCTCACTTTGTCACCCAGGCTGGAGTGCAGCAGTGCCATCTCGCCTCACTGCAACCTTTGCCTCCTGGGTTCTGGCAATTCTTCTGCCTCAGCCTCCTGAGTAGCTAGGAGCCAGGTGCACACTACCACACCTAGCTAATTTTTGTATTTTTTTGTAGAGACGGATTTCACTATGTTGGCCAGGCTGGTCTCAAACTCCTGGAATCAAGTGACTCATCCACTTCAGCCTCCCAAAGTGCTGGGATTACATGTACAGGCATGAGCCACCATGCCCAGCCCACTTTTGCCCCAGATACCCCATTTCTTTCAAGTCTCTGCTCAAACCCAGAGGTCTCAAAGGGGCTTAGGCTGGCCATCCTTTGCAATACTGCAACCTGCTCCCTTCCACCCCTGCATCCAACATCTTTCCTACTCTATTTTTCATTTTTCCTCCCCTTTCTTTCTTTCTCTCTTTCTTTCTCTCTCTCTTTCTTTCTCTCTCTTTCCTTCCTTCCTTCCTTCCTTCCTTCCTTTCTTTCTTTTTCTTTCTTTCTCTTTCTTTCCTTCTTTTTCTTTCTTTCTTTTTCTCCTTTTTTTCTTTCCTTCCTTCTTTTTTTTTAAGAAGAAAGAGGGAAAGAAAGAGAAAGAATAAAAGAAAAAAAGAAAGAAAAAAGAATGAAGAAGAGGAAGAAAGAGGAAAAGGAAGAGGGAGAGAGAACAAGGGTGTTGCTTTATTGCCCGGGCTAGAATGCGGTCTAAAAATGCGTATGCCTGTAATTGTGTTTAATAATAGAGACATGAAACAAAGAATGAGGGAAGAAAATAACAAACAAGCAGCCAATCAATATTTCATTTAAACCTGTAAATAGGTATGATGTGGTACTGATAAGAGTGTATATTTTGTGTATTTAAAATGGACAGTTCTATAAATGTTAATTAAATCTACTTGTTCTGGATCTGAGTTCAAGTCCTGGATATCGATGTTAACTCTCTGTCTCATTGATCTAATATTAATGTTGAAGTCTCCCACTATTATTGTGTGGGAGTCTAAGTCTCTTTATAAGTCTTATATATCTGGGTATTCCTGTATTGGGTGGGTTTATATTTTGTATTTTTAGTAGAGACTGGGGTTTCTCCATGTAGGTCAGGCTGGTCTTGAACTCTCGACCTCAGGTGATCTACCTACCTCAGCCTCCCAAAGAGCTGGTATTACAGGTGTGAGCCACTGCACCCAGCCTGGAATTTTCTATTTAAACAATCGTATCATCTACAAATAGGGGCAGTTTTACTTCTTACTTTCCAATGGAAATGTCTGTTATCTGCCTTTTTTTATTCTTACTTCATCGGCTAGAACTTCCATCTTGCTTATAATTTATTGTAAGTGTCAACTTAACTGGGCTAAGTAGTGCCAACATAGTTGACAAAACACTATTTCTGGGTGTGTCTGAGGGTGTTTCTGGAAGAGATTAGTATAGGAATTAACAAACTGAGTACAGAACTTTTCCCTCACCAATGCTGGGGGGACATCATCCAATCTTTTGAGAGCCTGAATAGAACCAAAAAGAAAAGGAAGGGTGAAATTGCTGCATTTGAGCTGGGACATCCATCTTCTCTTGCCTTCAGACATCAGTTCTGTTGTTTCTTGAGCCTTCAAACTCAGACTGGAATTCAACCATTGTCTGCCTTGTTTTCAGGCCTTCGGATTTATACTGAATTATATCACCAGCTGTCCTGGTTCTCTAAGACAGACAGCAGATCACGAGATTCACAGTTTCCATCATGCATAGATCAATTACTACACACACACACACACACACACACACTCATGTATGTACATACGTATGCATATATATGCATATGTACACACATATAAATTGATTTATTAAAATAATAAACATGATTTATTGTTAAAGTAATAAACATGATTTTTCTTCATTGGTCTATCAATATGATGGATTATACTCATCAATTTTTATTCCTTAAACTAGTCTTTCATGTCTGAAATAAACACTGTTGATTATATTGTACATGAGTTTTATATATTGCTTAATTCTATTTGTTAATATTTGGTTAACATTTTTGCATCTACTTTAATCAAATATGTTTGTAAAATTTTGTATATGTGCTAAGTTTTTCTAGGCTTTGCATTAGGGTAACATAAGCTTTGTATAATAAATTGGAAATGTACTACATAAGAAAAAGTAGAGGCTGAGTAACATACACAAGTATGAATTATTCTGGACTCACCTTACTTAAAAGAAATTCATCTAAAATTATATAGAGAAGTGGCAGTTTCTTTTTGTTTGTTTTGTTTTTAAAATTTAAACTCATCAAAAGCTTTCATAAAATAAAATAAAAATTAATTACCAGCAAAATGAAAGACACAATATATTAAAGCATTATTATATCATTATTAGTTTTAACAGATATAAAATTGCCTTTTCTGCAGCTTTCTTGGGATTATTTATTGGTGTAGTAATACCCTCTCATGTGGTCTCCTTGCTTGCAATCTTGTCATCTTCAGTATCTCCTCAATGCAACAAGTGAATAATTCTCTAGAAATGTTTATCTAGTCATATAACTGCTCTTCACATGTCATTAAGAGTAAAATACGAAGTCCCTGTCAGAATTAAAGCAGAAGTTTCTTCAATGTCTTAAAGTTACTGCATAATACACCCCCTTCCCTTGACTCTGACCTCATCTCCTGCTACTCTGTTTCTCTCTTTGCTACAGCCACACTGGGTGCATTGCTGCTCATCAAACACATTATGCAGGCTTCTGTCTCACATTTTTACTGCTCTCTCCTTTGCCTGGAGTCCTTCGTCCTTCAAAGAGCGACATCATTATAAATACTTGCTCAAATACTAGCTTTTAATGAGGATTTTCCTGTTCACCTATTTAAAATTTAAATCTATACCCATATATACTTTGATCTTCCTCATTAACCTTTCCTTTTACATTTTATTCACAATGCTTATACCATATGAAATGTCACATTATTAAATTATTTTAGATGTGTTCTATGTAATTCTATGATAATATAAACTCTTTGCTTCACTAATACCTTCCTGGGGCCTCATATGATGTTTTGTACATATCAAAAAATAAACATGCTAATGAATAAATTTATAAAAGCATTTTTATAAAAACTAATGATGATAATAATTTTTATTTAATGAAAGCTTTTGACAAATTTATTTATTTCTTTTTTTTTGAGACACAGTCTTGCTCTGTTGCCCAGGCTGGAGTGCAGTCTCATGATCTTAGCTCACTGAAACCTCCATCTCCTGAATTCAAGCGATTTTCCTGCCTCAGCCTCCCAAGCAGCTGGGACTACAGGAAACACGCTGCCAAGCCCAGCTAATTTTTCTGTTTTTAGTAGAGACGGGGTTTCACTATGTTGACCAGGCTGGTCTTGAACAACCCCTGACTACATGATCCACCTGCTTCAGCCTCCCAAAGTGCTGGGATTGCAGGCATGAGCCACTGTGCCCAGTGACAAATTAAAATTTTAAGATGATGAGCAGTTAAAAACTACCTACATATAAATCTTATAGTCTAAATACAAGTTTAAATTGTTTTTAAAACTAACACAATTTTTGTTGTTGTTCTTGAGACAGAGTTTCACTCTTGTTACCCAGGCTGGAGTCCAGTGGTGCGATCTCGGCTCACTGCAACCTCCGCCTCCTGGGTTCAAGCGAGTCTCCTGCCTCAGCCTCCCAAGTAGCTGGGACTACACGTACGCGCCACCATGCCCAGCTATTTTTTGTATTTTTAACAGAGGTGGGTTTCACTATGTTGACCAGGATGGTCTCGATCTCTTGACCTCATGATCCACCTGCCTCAGCCTCCCAAAGTGCTGGGATTATAGGCGTGAGCCACCGTGCCCGGACAAATTTTTAAGATTTATCATAGATTTGAGTGTTATAGACTAAATGTTTCTGCATTCCCCAAATCCACATTTTGAAACTTAATCTTCAATGGTCAATAATATTTGACATAGTCTAAACAATACCTGTGATTATAGACTATATTATTATGTTTAAATAATAATCTGACATGAGAAAGAAGGGAGGAAGGAAGAAAGGAAGGAAGAAGGAAGGAAGAAAGGAAGGAAAGAAGGAAGGAAGGAAGGAAGGAAGGAAGGAAGGGAGAGAGGGAGGGATGGAGGGAGGAAGGAAGGAAGGAGAAGGGGAGGGGAGCGAAGGGGAGGGGAGTGGAGGTGAGGGGAGTGGAATAGAGGGGAGGGGAGGGAAGAGAGAGAGAGAGAAAGAAAGAAAAAAGAAAGAAAGGAAGGAAGGAAGGAGGCATTAAGAAAGAAAGAAGAGGAGAGGATAAAATAAGACATTTAAATTTTTATTTAACAGTAATCAAAAAGAACACAATTATTTTGTATGCTAATTATTTATTATAAGAATACACTGGGAGATATCATTTCTTTAAAAGACGTCACTCTTTTGCCTTTTATTATATCAAAAACTAAGTTAAATAGACAATAAACTAATAGTGTGTAATTTTATGTCACACTTTATGCCAGATATTTTTCTAAATATGTAATTTCAATTAAATCTTTGTATCAACATATGAGGTAGGTGCTTCTTTATTTCCTTTTCGAGTGCCAAGGTCACCTAGCTGGCAAATTGAGAGACTTGAGTAGAACACATCCAAGCTGGCCCCAGAGTATATGCCCTTATCCGCCTTATCCACTTATATTATCTTTTTATACCCTAGGGAGCTACTAACAAATAAAAATAATAAATATCATTCACTTTGTACATATTCCTATTGACAGTAAAGTTAAGAATAAGGTAATTTACTTAAACTAACTTGATGACAATGAGCTAAGGGATCTCCTGTTTTTGTCCAACTATGGACATTTTGAATCTGACTCTGTGTATGGGCATGTGTGCCCGTGTTTTGCTTATGTACAGAAAAGCCAGAATTCTACAATGCCATAGAAGGTGATGAAGTCCAGGAAAAATAGTGTAAAGACTGCAATCTAAAAGAACATTTTTGGAAACTTTCCAACATGTGTTATAGCTAGGTTAATACAATAAGAATTTCATATGTAGTTTTCAATTCCAGTTTTATTTATCATTATTCATACATTTGATTTTTATCATATAACTAAAGACTCCCATTTCTGTGATTAAAAAATGTATTCACTAGATTTATAGGAGAAATTAAATTTTATTCTTATAACTAATCATTCTTATATTTTAGTATCAAATTCTTATCATGTACATTATATGGAACTGACACATCTTATTCATGTGTCATGAATAACATTTTTTTTTGAGATGGAGTCTCTTTCTGTCACCCAGGCTGGAGTGCAGTGGTGCAATTGCTCACTGCAACCTCTGCCTCCTGGTTCAAGTGATATCCTGCCTCAGGGGTTTCTAAGACAATAAGCTAGCTCTGATAAAATATATTGACATAATTTTCATAGTACATTGATTTATAATTATTACAATGTACAATTCATTTTACATAAATAATAGGAAATTTTAATCATTTAAATGCACATTTTATCTCTACTGACATTGTTTATATCACATCGAATCAAATAAATATTTTCTCACAATGTAATTACAGATAAAAATGTGCTTTTTAAAAAAGTTCTTGTTTTGAAAGAACTCATATCAAATATTGAATTGCCAAAATATTCTAACCACCTAATTTTTTTCATTCTTAATAAAATTCTCCTACTGAAAATTGACAGAATAAGCCGATGGAAGTTATTCATTCTCTATATGTTTCCATTTCATGTATATTCTCTTAATCTTAGTCTTCTACCATTTCAAGGAACCATAACTTTAAATAGCTGTATGTCATGTTTCCTTATTATTAAGACAAATAATAAATGAAGTATGACACAGATATGATACAATGTATGTAACAAATGTGAAACATTTTATATCAGTCCTGTTACATTTAATTATTAAAAGTTACATACATTTTTGGCCACTTAGGAAATTTTAAATTCCAAGTATTGTTACTCAGCACTTTTTATAGATTCCAAAATCTCTGCAGAATACTCCAACTTAGGGAAAACCTGTGACACTAAGTATTTGATATATGTTGCATGTATCATATTTTCTACCTCACTACTTCATATCTCTAACCTTGTTTAACAGAGAAATTGAGAGAGTTTACAGAACACACACACACACATGATATTGACACATTGGAAAACAAATATTTCAAATCACAAACAACATGCTGGTTTGGAAAATAATATCAGAGCTATGTTTTAAAATACAGATAAAATTCTCTATATAATTGCTGTAGTGAGCTTTGAATTCAAGTCTGAGTTTCTTGGCAACCAGTGCAAAATCAGTGACATATTTTATTGTCAAAATAATTAAAGCATACTAGTGCTTCAAAGAAAAAGTGAATTCAAAATACAGTTTATTATGTGGGCTCCACATAGGAGAGTACTGCTTAAATAGCACAGTTGTGCAGCAAATGGAAAACTGAATTGTGCCTCACTGCAATTTGTTTCAGAGACCTTCAACATAAAACATACGGTAATAACATCAACACTCAGCCCAGGAAAAAGATTATTAGAAGCTTATGGAGTGATGAAGGCGTTTATTCCCATGGGAGTAATTCAACTCCTTAGGACATTTTTAAATTTGTTGAGGTGAGGGAGGCATTACTGGTGCTTAGCAAAAAGAGGCTAGGAATGGCAGATATGATAATGCATGTAATGGTCTGGCACAATACAGTTAATTAAGACTTATCTGAATTTTAAATGCCCTGCTGGACATTCACCTTGGTAGAAAACATATTTATGATCATTTGAGCTTAGAAACTAGTTTACATTTTAAAAAATGTAAAACATTTCTTAATTTTACTATGCACAGAAGGTAATTAGTAATAGAGTGAGAAGATTTTATTTTATTTGGTTTGGAAATTTATCCTTTTTTTTTTCATTTGGGGAAAGTCGTATCACCAATATCAAAGTATTTGAATTGCCGTTCTCAAATTTGCATAAGTCTGTTTCTATAGCTGCTGCATTTACCCTAGTTTGAGGTTCAGGTAATAGATTTTCTTCCTTATACCTTCCAAGGTAGCCTCATGCCTGTACATTTTCATATTTAAAATTATTAATTTATTAAGAAGTACTTTCTTCTTAAATAACGTTTACATTAGCATTAGGGTATTTTATAGGTTATGTCTGTTTTTAGGTTTGAAGTTTTATGTTAGAATAAAATTGTTTTGTACTAATTTCATTTGAATGTTTATTACAAAATATTTTATTTAAAAAGAGAAGGAAGGTTTTCTTCTGATATATTTTGAAATCACTAAATTAATGTAATGCAGGCATACTATTCATTTTTAGTATGCTTAGCTTATAAGTTCAGAATAAATAGAAACTCTAGAAATAAATAGAAACAGAGAAAAGTGCATATTCTTCAAATGAATTCCCCAAAGTATCACATCTCTCAGTTTCTAATGAGAGTTACGTAATTAACAATTCAAGCAAATATTTTCTCATAAGTCTAGTGTTATTTCTTGCAATTGAATAAAGATTCATCTCATTTAATAACAGTAGAATTGGTTCTATGAGGGCTAATAACCAAATTACTGCAAAATGAAATTCTAATAAATGAAAATATGATTAATGAGATTTGACTCTGCACACTATATAGTGGATTTTAACTAGATGTTGGAATAAAATAAATCACATAATTTGATTGAAAATTATTTCTTCCCTAAAATTTCCCTTATTCAGAACCAGCGTTTTCTCCCTAAAAATAAGTAATACACTAGAAGTAAAATAATAAAGAATCATGGATAACTGGTAAGTATATTTAGGAGAGCAAGTTTCATTTCTGAAATATCTCAGCTCCTTTTATCCAGACATAAGTTTAAATCTTAAACATTTTCTTTGTCATTTTCAAGAAAATCTTATACAATGTCTTATTTATAGTAATTTTAAAAAACTAGTCTACAGGAATTATTAAAAAATGCAAAACAGAATAGCATCAATGTTCACTCATAATGACACCTGTAACCAATTTAATTAATACTACAAATAAATATTCCATGCTTCTTTTTTCATATTTTTTCTCAATTGTGGAAAAACATGGAATTTTTCATATTCAATTTTAAAATTCATTGGAATGTTTAATTAGACAATGAAAAGAAAGAATAAATCTTTCACCTAGACATGCACAGATGTTTTCAGTAGGTGTACTGACATTATTAATGACAATAAAACTTTCTTTAGGGGGAAGGATTCCTATAGTATGTTACTACTATTGTTTGATAGTAGTTATGTTTAGGTCCTAGGGCCAGAAAGATACTCAAGACGCATTTTGAGTAATTGAGCCATGCATAGGTAACTCAGTTTTCATGGATTTTATTTTTATTTTGCTTCGAGTTGTGAAGGTAAATACATATGGTATGCAATCACATACCAGGTGTAATTTTTAATTTTTCAAGCAACAAATATGCCATTCTTGAATCAAATCAACAAAAAAACACAATTATATAAAGTAGAAACTTTCTTTTCTCTAAATTATCTTCCTCTTTACCAAGGGATGAGAGGTGGTCACATTCTTTACTTTTGTTTAATATGTTCCTGTCTAAGCCTCTACACAGAGAGCCAAACTCTCTCATACATGTAGACATGTGCATTGACATATTTATAGACAAAGAACTATACTATATGATTTATTGTGGCTAATATTTATAATGTAAATTTAAAGTTACACTCTACAACTATCCCCATATTTACATAATATAAATTGATTATAGTTAATTTATAGTAAAATGAAATTAATAAAAAAAAATAACTTTGTTTAGTGTTTCCAAAACATGATTAGTTTTCATAATATAATATAACTCATAATTTCTATCAGAAAATAATAGGTGAAACAATATCTGGAGTTCTCTTGTGGATAAGAATTGTTTGTGTTCCCACAAATTTGAGTTGAATGGCATCTTAAGGGGATAGTCATAGAAAAGGCACTATTTAATAGTGGATCCAAATTAGTTATAGAATAATAACTAGTCTGAATCTCCCTAAATAAGTTTCAAGGTAACTAGTAAAACAAATAAAACGATTCTAAGTAATTTAAGTGCATCTTAGAACAACAAAAAATATTTAAAGTGATACAACAATAAACAGTGTGTAGTCAATCCAAAATTCAGCAATAAACAATGTGATTCAAAATGTCTGGGATTTAATACAAATTACCAGACATGAGGGAAGCAGGAAAAATGGTCCATAGGAAAATAAAATTAACACAGGTGATGAAATTAGCAGAAAGAGAAGTTAAAGCAGCTACTATGCATACACTCCATATTTTCATGGAGGGAGAGGAAATTATAAATAGGATGAGAAAAGCAAAAAATATAAAAGCTAATTACAAATTCCAGATGAAAACATAATTTATGAAATAAAAGATACACTGAATGGAACTACTGTAATATCATGTTAGAAACTACAGAACATAAACCAGTAATATAAAAGAAAGAACACTAAACTATCAAAAAAAAAAAAAAAAAAAAAAACAAAAGACAAAAGGCTAAAAAAAAAAGAAATTCTGAGGACAATATCAAGCATTCTAAACTTGTTTAGTTAAAATGTCTGAAAAGGAAAAGTGAAAAGCAGGACATTGAACTAACAAATTAATGACAAAAAAAACCTCTTTAAATTTAATGAAAATTACTATCCTTTAGATCCAAATATTTCAACTATAATTAGAAAAAAAAAAATAAAGTGCATCGTTACAACGTAATCAACCTACTAAAAACCTATAATGAAGAGAAAATGTTATTTTAATAAATAGTAAAAATAGACCCATTATTTAGCAGAACAGACATGGGCCTACTGGAATACACATACAATGATGATGAAAATATTAATGTCACGACTACTTTGGGAAACAGTTTGGCAGGTTCTTTAAATGTTAAATATGCACTTATTATGTGATTCAGCTATTTAACATCCAGGTATTTACTCAAGAGGAAAGAATGTGTGTGCCTATAAAGAGGTTAGTAGATGAAAATTTATAGTAAATGTATTGGCAATAGTCTACAAGTGGAAATAACCCAAATGTCCATCACCAGTTTAATTAATACACAAATTGTGCCGTACTCAACAGTGAAATGCTACTTGATAATAGGACTATTGATACATGCAAAAATGTGAGTAAATCTCAAAATAATTATACTAACAAAAATAAATTCATAGGGTAGAGTTGGGGTAAGCAGAGAAAGAAATACCGAGGAGCATCAGAAAATTATTTGGGGTCATAAATATTTTCATACTTTGAGAAAAAAGTTCATGGGTTTAACATAAGTATACATGTGTCAAAGCTTATTAAACTATATAGTTTAATATGTACATTATATTATTTGTCAATGATAACTGAATAAAACTACGTTTAAATGTTGTCAAAGATATACCACTACACACCCCAATAGAATGATCTAAATTACATATACTCACAATATCACACATAAGTATGGATGTGGACAATTGGAACACTCTATCATTCGTTGCTGGTTGGAGTACTACATGGAGTACAGATAATTTGGAGGGAAGTTTATATTTCTTAGAAATATAAACATACACATAAAAGAACCCAGCAATCTTGCTCCTAAGTTTTTATACAACTTAGTAAGAAAACATATATTCACAATAAGACTTGTATTTCAGTGGTCAAAGCAACATTATTTAATTTTTCAAACACTGGAAGCAATCAACTAGTGAATGAATAAACTAATTGTGGTATATCAACACAGTCAGATGCCACTCCACAATTAAAAGCAGTGAACTATGAATACATACAACAATCTTAATGAATCCCAAAAGCAATGTGCTAAGTAAAAGAAGCCAGACACAAAAAGTTACATAATGTAGGATGCTATGTATGTGACATTCTCAAAAGACAAAACTATCAGCTAGAAACAAAGTCAATGGTTCTCATGGGATGGAGTTAGGGGAGTAGATTGACTACAAGATTATACATAGGACTTTTTTGGAGTAATGGAATACTCCCTATCATGATTGTGATGATGGTTATATAGCTGTATACATTTTAAAAAATTGTTTGAATCATATACTTAAAAATGATAAATTTTATTTTATTTGTAAATTTTACCTCAATAAAGATGATAATAAAAACAAATAAACTGATCTCTAAAAAGTTGCCTCCAAATTTCACATAGAAAAGAACAAGAAAGATTCCAGTGTAAACCAGCCAGTTAAAAAAAAAAAGATTAAAAAACTTAAATTGTTAGGAACTTTTAGAGATATTCCTCATCAATTTCAGTAATAAATTTACCAAAAGAGTTCTTCATTTATCTATAGCTGCAGTTTTATCCTTTTTTGAAGTAGTATGTAAAGGTGAAAACACTTTAGAGTAAATGATCAAAAATGAATTAGAAAATACAAGAGCTAATTGCTGCATGAAGTTAAATTGATTCAACCTGGTTTCCTCAGAGAAGGTAACATCAAGTCTTATGTACTTCAACTTCCTAAGCAAAGTCAAATTCTGTAAAGAGGACAGAGTCAGTCTAGGGGAAAAAAAAAGATTATTTAGTATGTACTTTGGCAAGATATTGGTAGCATTCTAGAATAACACTATCTATAAAACTGGTTGGCAGTGTTTATAAGGAAAAATGTCTGCCACTTTAAATATGTTATACATTTCTTTTAAAAGGCTTATAACAGAATGTAATACAGCTCGTCTTTCAGAAATTGCCGAACAGATGCTTTTTATTTATATTTTATCCAAGTACAATATTTCATTCATTCTTAATTAAATGTTTATATGACTCAAATTTAAGTTAACTTGAAATTATGTGTTTTATTTGAATTCTGAGAACAGGCAATACCCTATCCTATCATGGAATAATGTAAAAGGCAAACTATTTCAAAATCTTTTTTAGTGAAACTAATCCCTGTGTTCTGAGCAAAGGATTTTATTAGTGCTCATCGAGTACTATGCTCAGCAAATAAAATTCCTATTTTTGTTGGCATTATTCGGATTATAATGAATATTCTAAACCTGTCTTCAACAAAAGATTATTTTTATATGTGATTGTTGACACTTAAACAATAAAGCTTCTAGAACTGTAGACAAAATTTCTACACCATGAGGCACAGTTTATCTAACTTTCAAAACCTTTAACTTAGAAGGACTAATATGGGAAAATGTATGAGTGGTCACTATTTAAAAGCTTCATGACAATATTAAAGTAGTGGGCTCTATAAATAGACTTTTCTGAGAATTTGAGGAGAATTAGAGAAGGGAAAAATAAAAGCAAATAGTGGAAGTAGCCATGAGGGTCCTCATAGCAAACTCGGTAAGGAATTTTTTTTTTTAAGTGGATACTTATAGTGTGGTTCAGACATGCATATAATAATTTTATTCTAATACTTTAATGGAAGATACTTGAATAAACTTTCCTGGACCACTAATCGATATTTGCTATGGTGTTTCAAAGGGAAGCAACAAAAGGAAAGATGTAACATATTTTAATCACCTTTCTCTTAGAACCGGAAATTGTTTCTCTTTTCCGAGTCAAAATAAGCAAAACATAGTGAAACATAAAAATGACAAAATTCAGCATCATTAAGGGGGTGATTGAATGTGTTGTGCTCAGTCCAACAGGGAAAAAATGTCATTGAGTTTAACATATCTCTCTCTATTAGAAAAAGAATTTTTTTCATTACCCTTCATACGATATTATTACATATTTCCTTTCATGTGCATAGATCTGCCATTTTAAACTTTGCTTTAGATAGAATATTACTGCAGTCATCTGAAAAAAATAGTTTTAAAATATTTGTGCCTCAATCCTGATGAATGGAGATGTTTATTACTGATTAGAAACAGGAAAAATAACATCCATCTTTCTCTCTCTCTCTGGGGTGTGTGTGTGTGGGAGGGGGGTATTTGTGTTTGATAAAAATATACAAGCTAATCACTTGCATATAAAGGGAAACTTTTAATATAAGAAGGAAGGTACCCATTCCAAAGGTGTTTATTAAAGGACAAGCCTCCCAAAGTTCTAAGGGACAAGGAGTAAGACGCACATGCCGCTGAATAGTGAAGCAAAATACAAATCACAAGTTCAGTAAAAGGGTTAGATGCTAAACTCAGTATGGCTGGTAACCTAGTGTAAACATAATTTGTAGAACTAAAACAACAAACAGATAAAAGCAATGAAAGGAAAATGCATTGCTTTTTTGACAATCAGAAGATATAAAAAATAAATTCATGTTTGATTTGAATTTCTATTTGATTTGAATTTTTATTGATCTCATACAATGAATCTTCAGAGTCCTTGTAGACAATTTAGATTTCCTTTCAAACAAAAATCAAAATGCTCTGTTGTTACTGTTATCAGCCTTTAAAAATAGAAGCACATAAAACTTCTTTAAAAAAAAGTCTTTCTTAAATTGATATTTTAGATGAAAAGTTTCAGAGAAAGAGGCTCAGGTGACAAGGTTGTAATGTTTCTAGTTATCACAAAAAACGAGAGAACCCTGGGTAGTGGTTAAGAGAAACAGAGAGGCTAACTAGAGACGAACTAGACCTCAAGAAATGCCAAATTTTTATTATAGCTCTGGATACTTTTCTTAAAATAATTTAAGCCTTTTTTTCTCAAGTTGATGAGGAAAAATATTCCCTGCATTATTTTTATTTCTCTTAATATTGATATTCTGTATTATAGGGGTAAATTCACAATTATTACAAATACTCAAAATTATTTTTTCAATTAATCAATTTTCTCTAAAATAATTTTTTTGATATGTGTTTTATTGTTGCTAGGCTTTCTTTTTTCCCACACCTCTGGGCTTCTGTAATAGAAAACAAAAATTGAGAATAAACCAGATAATAAACCAAATATTCTTTAATTAGAGATCGGGAAAAACTTTTTTCAAGATGGTAGTGCATTTCCTCATTGCTTTCTACTTAAATTTACCTGATGCTTCCAAAGTATTTTATTACTGAAAAAAGTACACAAAAATAATAACACTGCCAAATACAATGTAGGAGAATAAAGCAGGTGGGGAGATTACCAGAAGGTAACATTTGGAAACATGATGTTTTCCAGACAGAACAACAGCCTGCTGCTATTTGAGAAAGAGAAAACACATTAGTCATATATGTATCGCTACATACAAAAATATCAAGAATTACATCTTGTTGAAAATTGGTCCGGGTAGTTATTATTATAGAACAAATGACTCTGAAATTTAGAGGTGTAAAACAACGAAAATCTTTTGTGTCATTCCTGGTTTCCGTCAGACAGGCTTGACTGGGCTCTCTGGCTAAGTGTCTCTCATGTGGATGTCAGGTGAGCCCTGGAGCTGGGACAGGGGAAGATGAAGCAGCCTGAGCTTTCCCTGGCACCTTCGCTCAGAGTGTCTCCATGGGTCGCTCTGTAGGAGCTGGTTTGGACAATCTTCATGTTGGAGCCACCACAGGGCAGTCAGACTCCTTACCTGGAGGTGCGGAGCTCCAGGAGGAGTCTTCTGGTAAACAAACCGGCAGATGCATGGCTTCTTTAACTTGCTCTCAGAAGTCACCTACTGTTACTTTCACTGTGCAGTCAGTGGAAATAGCCACAAAAGCCTACCTTGCAGCCCATGGGATGGTAGATATCACTGAGATTATCTTTGGGAAATATAACTTCACTGAAGAATTATTCATTCAGTTTTTGAATAAGCGTTTATTAAAACTGATGTAAATGTGTGAACTATTTTACTTAAATCTAAAATTAAGTGAGAAAAAGACAAATGATGTCAAAGAATTAAAAAGACGTCACAGTGGACTTCATATTTTTTTAAACAAATAATACCAGGAGACTTTTTTGGCTATGTACTAGATTAGCATGTGCTGACTAATATTTTCATATTTTCATTTCATGTTCTATCCTCAACAATTATGATGGCTACAAATTGCTGCAGAAACTGTACATTACAGCTGCAGAACAACATCCTTGTTCAGTCCCCATTGTTATATTCTAAGATAAGCAATGTTTTTATAGATAAGAAAGTGAAACTCAGGCAATTGTGAGTTATCCAAAAACGCAAATTACAAAAGTGCAAAACTGGGTTTTAAAATCAGATGCCTCTGATTTCTAAAGTCTAACACCTATTTCAGGTTACCAAAATGTGAAATGGAGAGATGATATTACATAGTGCATAGCCACAGACTCTAATGACATTGATCCAGATACTTTGAAAGTTATTTGCTTTTTACTTCTACTTACGTTTTTCTGTATTAGTCAAGGAGTGAGCTACAGTTTGGGAATAACTTACACTGAATACCTCTCTAGTACTTGACAATTCCGTTTTCAGTTAACAAAGAAGGCCTCAGATCAGAGCCTTTCATAGGCAACAATAGCTATGTAAATTTTTGTTCATCTTCTCCTCATTGTATTTATTTTTAGTTATATAATATGTATTAACATTAATCTTTCACTTCTTTTTTTAGATGGAGTCTCACTCTGTCGCCCATGCTGGTGTGCAATGGTGCCATCTTGACTCAGTGCAATCTCTGCCTTCCAAGTTCAAATGATTCTTCCACCTCAGCCTCCCTAGCAGCTGAGATTACAGGCAGCTGTCATCGTGCCTGGCTAATTTTTGTAGTTTGTAGATATGGGGTTTCAACTTTGGCCAGGCTTGTATTGAACTCCTGGCTGCTGCCTCTGCCTCCCAACTTACCGGGATTACAGGTGAGTCTTTCGATTATGAATAGAATGTTCATTAAAATTTTCAGGTGTCAAACAAACCAAACCTAAAGAAAAATAATAAATAAATAATACTTAAGGTACTTATATGTATATGTGAGAAATGTATTTAAGATGAAGTAGTCACCTCAATGACATTTAAGATACTCTGTTGCCGCCGGGCATGGTGGCTCACGCCTGTAATCCCAGCACTTTGGGAGGCCGAGGCAGGCAGATCAGGAGGTTGGGAGTTCAAGACCAGCCTGGCCAAAATAGTGAAACCCCTTTTCTACTAAAAATACAAAAAAATCAGCCGGGCATCGTGGTTGGTGCCTGTAATCTCGGCTACTTGGAGGCTGAGGCAGGAGAATCACTTGAACCCGGAAGCAGAGGTTGCAGTGAGCTGCGATCGTGCCATTGCTCTCCAGTTTGGGTGACAGAGGGAGACTCCATCTGAAAAAAAATAAAAAAAAGAAGAAGAAGATACTGCTCTATTACCTTACACAGGATAAAGAGGAAAATTACTTTTAGAAAAGATTCTGTAATTAAAGCACTTCTAAACTTTCACATATGTTGTCAAATATCATTTGATATTTTTACTTAACCCTATATTCTATATCTGATTTTGTATATTTATGTAGTATTTCCCATTGTCTCCCCTCTTTGGCAATTGCACATATATCGTCTACACTGCAGCCTGGAGACAGTTGGATAAAATTATTCTCACACTGCAATAATCATAGTGAATAGTGGTCCCCAGATGGAATGCCAGGAAATTGAGAAGTCAAGTATCATGTTTACACTTCCTCATCTAGCAATCTTCTGAAAGTCAAAGACCATTACCAATTTCACAGCCATGGAGTTGGCTTTTTAAGTATTTTTTTAAGCCATAGATTTAAACAAAAAAAAAAGGAGAGGAAAAAAGATTTTTTTAAAAGAATATAGCTTGTACCTGTCCATGATCTCTGTTTTATAGAATAATAGTAGTAATGATAACAATAATTTTAAAAAAAAGCAAATAAGTCATATTGACTGCTTGCCAAGGCAGCAGTTGGTTTGAATAAAGGGTTGGCTATCCCTTGGTATGATCATTATTTACACTTTTGCTTTCTAAAAACAATTGTTTGATATATTAGTTTTAGAAGTAATCTCTAAGGATATCATATTATGCAAGTCTTAATGCATATTTATTTTCAGAAAAGAGGTCATTTTCTATCATTCTTTATAAAATGGTTAATTGAAATAATTTCTAAATTCCACAAGAATGAACACCAATTTTGAGTGTTCACAAGTTTAAAATATGCCAAGCTTTCACAACTATTACGGATGCCTAGGAAAGTCACTTTTTTCATAGTCTTTCATATTTAAAATGCAAAAAAATTAAAAATTCCCTGCTAGACATCAAGATCAGAATGTGGACTTATTGAAATCTTTTAAATGTTGTTGGTTCTTACTCTAATTCTACTTTAAAACTACAACAGCAATGCCAAAATACATGTGCTAGAAAAGTATGAATGACCTATTTATCAATGTGGCAAAATTATGTCAGGGAAATTTATGGATAATTCCAAGTAAAAGCTGTTCACTCTGTGGTTTCTCATTTAGCATATTTATAATATACCCCTACCTCACTCTTATAGCAGAGAAAATATGAGATGTCAAAACATCTCACGTAAAAAGAATTTAAATATTCTAAACATATATATCTATAAGATATATTACACATATTCCACATAGAGCATTTTGAGAATACTCTCCTGTTGGACATCCTGAAATGTTTACAGATTATCACTGTAAAACAGTCTTAAATATATAGAACATAGGTGGTCAATAAATTATTTTTCTAAACCATGTGAATGACTTTAAAAAATCTGCCATGAAAGACCAGATGGCTTAGCAGATTGGCAATTTATGAGCTAACTTTAATTTCTCACTGGCCAAAATGACTAAAGGTCATTGTCATCCTCCATCTGCCATGTGGCATGTGAATAATGAATGGTGGGCTTAGTCTTGTTACCATAGACAGGTGCCTACCTAGAAAAGATGAGCCTCATTCCAATTGGAAATAATTTATGTTTCATGGGATAAATGGCAAAAGCTGTGTTTCCTGACTAGAGTTTAAAACATCTCCAGTTAAAATTATTAGAAAGTAAGGAACTAATAAAAGTGTTTCTAAACATTATACTTTGAAAGAGGATATCTATGTTTCCACATATTTCTATGATATTGAGTCAGTATGTCCTCAGAATAAAATGTTATATTCACCTTTCAAACTTCTAGCTTTGTGGAAAAGTCTGCAAAGTAATTATATATAAGCATTGGATTTATATTTAGAAAATATCAGGTATCTTAATGTAGTTGGCATAAAATATGCTTTTTAAAAATTTTTCTAAATGTGCATGTATGTAGGTAATTGAGATTCCTATATATGATTAAGAAAAGGGAATAATGTAATCTTAGAGAGAGAGACAAAATGATTAATTTGCCAGAAAATTTTTTATAAACATAACATTGTTATTTAAATGTGAAAAACCCAACCCAAGCATTAAATATTCTTACCACCATGTAAATTTTTATGCTATTGGTAAAGACAATACGCTCTGAATATCAGTTATAAGACAGAATTGGCTAATGTTTGAAGAAATGTTGAGTAGACAATTTGTGGTTAGGATATCTTTATCTGTTATTCATTTTTCTTTGAACTTAGGGTGATTAAAATTTGCATACACCAGGGCATCTTCACTCTATGAACATCTTGTCAAAAGTGAGATTCTGTTGACTGTAGGAGATCTTAGGTGCAACAAAGTCATTGAAATTAAATAACTTTAAAGCACAGAACTTTGAAATTATTCTCCTGCAACCATTTCGATTACATAAAGGAGAAACTCAGTATCCGTTTAAGCACATGCTAATCTCTTATAACAGGACAGAAACAAGCCAGTGTGGTGAGGACATTGGCAAGCACATAAATCAAGCTAAATTCAATAATACTATTGCTCTTTATTACATTTATTTCCACAGCTACTTACATATTTCTTACTTTTTGTAGTAATATAATATTTTAAACATTGAAGCTTTATTTGTAAAGGTATTCAATTTAAAATAAAGTAATATGTAATAGCCCAAGTGCTGCTTAGATATAGGAAAAGACAATAAGAAGATAAGTCTGTGTATTAAGATTATGTAGCTAATATGCTAACTGACTCAGTAGAGATTACAAAATATGATTATATTATTCTATGATTGTGATAGTATTTAATACTATTATGATATATAAAGTATTTTAGTCAATATGTTTATAATTATTTCAGTTTCTGCCAGTTTTGAAATGTGAGGACGTTTTTGTCCTTCAGCAATACCCTCACAACTCATTTTGTAGGCCAAGAGAATAAATTCTATAGCATGGCAGGTGATCCATTGGCTCTTCCAGACTCCTCTGTGGATGTCTATACCTAGTCTCTTTCTGCTCTTCCACTATTAACCTAATAATCCAGTCTGATATATTAATGTTGGACTGGTTCCTGAAACTTTAATTCTTAGCTTTTGCCTTGGGGTGGTAACAGGATTTCTTATTTAACTCACGGCAAATGAGTTAATGTCTATGTTTGCCAATTAATATGATGCTTATAGGCACCTAACAGTCCTGATGACACCTGTTACCAAGAGAGGAACTTCTCTTATACCTATCACTGCCCTGTCTGTGGATTTTTAAATAGTACATTTTTATGGATGTCCCATCTTTATACTGATGTTGGAATATCTTGCTATTATTAGTTAGGCTGCTAATGTCAGGGTTTTTAAAAATTAGAATAAAACACTTTGCATATCGTATTTTAGACCCACAGGGGCCTCCCTATATCCAACAGTGGGCAGGTCCCAGGCTGACCCTCTGGTATCCTCCTTCAATTGACTGATCTTCTTGGCATTCTCAATTATAAAAAGGCAACACATACTGCATTTAAAAGTATAAAGTATTTAATTATTTACTTTATTTGCATATATTTACACTATATTAATTTTCAAAACGTAGGTACAGATACCTGCTTCAAAGACTCTAAAGTAATGTGGTAGAAAAGGAGGAGAAAGGTAAGAAGAAACTGATTCAGCTAGTGTGGTCACACTGAAATGGTGATTTATATAATATTTTTTCACCGAGGAACCTTACGGAAAATAGCTTTTATGTATATTCAGATGAGCGCTAACAAATTTTTATTGAAGGCAAATATTTGGCATTTAACAGATGAAAAATAAACAACACAAGAGTTTTGCACATTATGATCTAATAGAGGAGTTATCAATACACATAATTAGAAAAAATACCAATGTCTTAAGATAATGTCTGATTAATTATTTGCACACATATTCACTTAACCTTACATCTGAACAATCTAAGGTTTAAAAAAAGTAGGTTAAAATAAAGGTGGTACAAAATGCTAAGGTAGTCCAGAGGAAAATACTATACCCTACAAGAGAGAATAATGAATGCTTCACATACAGGTTAATTCTAAGTAGCAGAGACACAGGGCAAGAATGAAAACACCCAAGAGGTAATTGCCAAAGATATAGAAAAAAAGCATAAATTATTTCCACAAGGTTTATGTAAGATGTTTAGAGTTTTTTTAAAGGATCATATGATTGAATGTGAGACTTAAGGAAAGCAAAGTAAGTTTCATCACACTAGTGCTTTAAATAGGTCCTGCATATGTATTTGCATACTTATTTTAGATGCAAATGTACACCAACAATAAAATTTGAAGCCCCCGCCACAATCATCTGAATGGACTTTCTCCTCAGCCAGGGCACTCTAAAATTTAACTTGAAAGTGTGGTGTAGGCCATGACAGGAAGTAGGGCTTGGACTTGCCTCATTATACCCCATCCAGTGTTAACATCAACACAAAGCTTAAGTCTGTTAAGAAATATTTGCATCTGCTAAAACCTGCTGCTTGAAGGCTTCATCTGCTTGATAAAACCTAGGTCTCCACTACCCCTTATCATAAATCAGATATTCCTCTCTACTGATAATAAATCTTTCAACCAATTACCAATTAGAATATGTTTAAATCTACCTATGACCTTGAAGCACCCCCAACTTCAAGTTGTCCCACCTTTCCATATTGAACCAATATAAATCTTCCATGCATTGATTGATGTATTCTCTCTCCTTAAAACGTATAAAAGCAAGCTGCACCCCGACCACCGTGGGCACATATCATCAGGACCTCCTGAGGCTGTGTCACAAGCACCTCCTTAACCGTGGCAAAATAAACCTTCTAAATTGATGGAGACTTGTCTCAGGTACTCTTTGGTTTACACATCTGAGAACATACATAGCTCAAGATAATCACATGATTCAAATTATTTAAAGATACTTTCTTAAACTCTAAAATTTATAAAACTTATATTTACATACAGAAAGATCTGACTTTAGAAGATATAAATTAATGCCATTATATAAACCCATTAAAAGCAAAGCCCAAAGAAACCCTGCTGAGCAAATCAGCATACAAATGAAGTTCAGGTGACTGAACCTCCAAGATTCAGTGGCTGTGTATATAAAGTTGTCTACCACTATTCGATTTTAAATAAGCAGCCACAGTAATCTAAAAATGGTCATGTAACAAAGTAGGAGAATAATATACTATGGAAAAAATACATTTATTTTACCTAGACCTCAAAATATGCAATCAAATATTATAATTAGTATTCATTCTAAGAGTTCATAAGGATTACTGAAGAGGAAGAAAACATGTTATTTGCATTGTTAAGAGACAATCTAAGTGACTTCAGGAGATTTTAAGGAAATGAAGTGGTATTTTTATGAATAAGAATAAATAACGGCTTAACCCATTATCTATAGAGAGCTTTTAGGACCTCATTAGATGCTTATTTACATACTAAATAACACACCCGCCAGTGTCATGACAGTTCTCAGAATACCCATATTTGATGTAAAATGGGTGACACTTCAGTTCTGAGAAATGTCCACTTATTTCCAGGAATTTCATGAATGTTCCACCTATTGTTTAAAGAAACCCATAATGGTAACAGTCCCCAAACTCCTTGCTCATGACTCTCTATTGATTCTGACTACATTCCCATTTATTAGTGTGTACTTTTCGATTTTCAATAAATCTCTGTACTTTCACTATTTTCTGACTCGATCTTAAGCTCCTTCCCACGATGATTTGAAAGCCTGGAAGCAAGCTGGTGTTGAGGTTCCATTGGCATTAGGTGATCCTCCTGCCAGCCCCCCCACCAGTATTACGTGGAAGTGATCACAATAGTTGAAACTATAGAACAGGCAGAACTAGATGAAGAGAAGTGGATAAATTCAATGAGTGTGTTGCAGGTGGCACTAAAAAGATTTCTAGGTATAGAAACTTTAGAGCAATCTGAAGAACTGTTATAACCGTCTTTATAGCAGTTCTTCCTTTGGAGAAACACTGTAACCACCAACCCCGTTTTCAAGCCATTCGTATATTTTCAGTCATATTAACATAAAAAGGAATTCCACATTTAGCATTCTATTATGCGTTGATTCCTGAGCACAATACTATTCCAAAGAGATTCTTGGACGTGAGTTTCTTACTATACATTTAAGTAGCATTAGCTACATTTTCTTATAGATAGTTTAGGGAAATACTTTTCTAATATTTAAGAAAACTGGTTCATAGATGCAACATGAACAGTGGAAGAGGGCATGTTGCTCATATTCACTATCACATGGAGAGACTTCTAAGTAGATAAAATATAAAAGGAGACCCTTTTCAGAATTTGCTATGGTAAATTTCATATGGAACAAAGTTATTTTTGAGAAGAACTATTGCCCAGAATTTATAAAGTAGTTTTGTGTTTATAATATTATTCTTAAAAACACTATCTGAACATAACACTATGATTCTAAATCTATGGGAAAAAAGAAAAGAAATGATCCATCAAAGAGCTGGAAAGCAAGCTGCAGGGAACCTCCCAACTCTACTCTACAATAACAAAATGGTCAAATTACTTCTTAAAAATTATAACAGTCAACATTGTTGGATAATCTTTTTCACAGAATATGCAAAGCTGCTCAACATTTTCTTTTTCATTTCAAGGACATATGAGCCAACTGTTACGATGATGTATCTTGTAGGGATTTTGAGACCAGCATGACTTATGTTCATAATATTTGGATGTTTTGTATTTTTCTTGGACTTATCTACACATTTGAATAAGTGCCAGCACAAGAAGGGAAAGAAACAAATTTGATCCTCGCTCTCAAATATTTAAAGCTATAAGTGTTCTTGTTCTTTGCTCCCTTGTTGCTGAACAGAATGTCTATCTTTCTCATCGAGTGATCCTGCTATATCTGTGACTTTAACAGCCTCATTATAATCTGGAATACACACCTAACAGCAGCACCATGGCAAGAAGAACATGCTCATGACTGACAATAGCAGGAAGCTAACAAACCATTCTTTTGTCTAGACACTCTCTTCCTCCCAAGCTTAAGAATAAACAAATCCAGGACTGCAGCTGCATTGGTGTTACATACAGACAAGATGGATAAACAAAACTTGACTTTCTTCCTGTTCAAGTAGGCACAGATACTGACAAACACATTTCCCACATCTTGTACACATATTTTTGTCTGCCAGAAGAAAGGCCTAAAGAACAATGTGTGTATGCCTCTGTGTGATATGTGGATAATGCAACTTTTCTACAGAATCTATTCTCTCCCATTTAGCATAGAAACAATAACAAAAATTATATAGTTTTAATTCACTAATATTAACCAACGATCTATCTAGAATCAACACTGCCTTATGGTTTTCTGACATGACCCCATTTGAAAGGAAAGAGTGATCAAATTGAATTGGGCAGAAATTTCACCTAGATGTTTGCAGAATATTTTAAAGAAAATGCTCTGACATAAAGCAAACTAAAAATATTTTATTCTGATTTTTTTCCATTCCATTGTTAATTTAAAAACATTTATTTATACCCCACATCACAAATGCCCATAAATGAATTCCACAAACCCAGGCTGAAGCGTACTTGATATTAAAGGTTTGGGATTATATAGGCTCAGTTTATTGTTTTACAGATTTCCATTTATAAGGAAATCCATATATGGACACCCCATGTTCCATAAAATTCAGACCTAGAACCTCTGCCACAACCTTTTTTTAAAATAATTTTTAAACATAATATTTTATATATTTATTTTTATCTGCTTCACTTTATGTTTTGTACATAAATCCTTGAGCACAATGTCAAGGGCCAGGTTTTGGTAAAGTCAGGCAAAAGGATGGCAGCATGTGGTCCTCTACAGAAAAGGCCACAAGGATAATCTCTCTTTGTTTCCCTCCGCCCTCTGTATTTCCCAGCCATTGGCAAACCATGTGCTTCATAATCCTTCCTAAATAGAGTTTAAGACAACATATTCCCAGGAATGCAGTGCACCTCAATGGACAGTAAAGAGTTAATTAGAATTATTATATTTCCCTTCACCTTAAAAACCCTGAGTCAAAACTTAAAAAAAATTATTTGGAAGGTTGAGAAATAAATAAAGTCATCTGCATAAAAAACAATTATGTACTGCCAAGATGGCATTCTATAGAGGAATTTAATTTCCAAGGTTAATGAAAAGTGACATCCCCTTCCTCAAACTTGAAGATTGCTTGTAGCCAAAAATTATAAACAATCACATTACCTGTATTCTGGTACCAGGTTATGATAAGAGTATAATATTTTTCTAAGAATTTCTCTTGGTTCTGGATAAAGACCAACATTATTTTCTTATAGTAAAGATGCAGTCATTCCAAAACATAATTGGCCTCTGTAGTAGCCACAAGCCATTTGACATGTTATCATAAATGAAACTGTAAAAATCAAATATAGCTAGAAAGATGTTCATCCGTCTGTTCACTATAGATTTAGTTATGCTTGCCGTTCTTAATATCCTCTAATCCTTGAGAGGATATATGTATTTGTGTGTGTGTGTGTGTGTGTGTGTGTGTGTGTGTGCTTTTTCATTCAAAGTTTTCAATCCAAAGTTACTTGTTAAATACCAGGAACAATTATAAGAAATTCTGAAAATCACCAAGATATAAGAATATTTGATATTCAAGGTTTGGGCTGGTGCAGGCTGCAATCAACTGTTACTGCAGAGTGAACAACCCAAGTTGGGTAAAATGTTACACTAATAACAGTAGGGATCCGCTATGGACTGAATGTATTGCCACAAAATTTACATGCTGTATTTCTGACCTCCAATATGGTGGTATTTGGAGATGGGGTCTTTGGCAGGTAATTGGATCATGAGGGTAGAGGTCTCATAATGGGATTAGTTCCCTTGTAAGAAGAGACGGGAGCTTGATGATTCTCTGCTCTCCACCAAGTGAATTTGCTATCTGTAAATGAGCAAGGGGGGCCTTCAGCAAAACCGGAGTGAGCCAGAATCTGTACCTCAGACTTTCCAACTCCAGAACTGTGAGAAATAAATGTTTATTGCTTAAGCCACCCACTCTATGATAATTGGTTATAATAGTCTGAGCTGACTAAGAAAGGATCTTACAGAGATTCATATCCAGATGGGTAAGATGAAAAGTGTCCCAATAGTTGGGGGAGATTAAAAAGGTAGAAAATTATTTTAGAGTTAGGCAGATCTGAAGGCAAAGAAGGAAGACTAGTGTTATAGGAACTTTCATATGAAACACATTAAAAAGAAATTATCATCCTATATAATTATTCCTTTTAATTACATGAAACCCTTGATTAATGTCTCATGCAGTTGTAGAGCCAAGTGCAAATTATTTTGATGAATAAAGAAATTGAATGTTAGAGGAAAGAATAGTCTGTAATGAATCAAGGGAATGAATATTACAAGGAAAACTAGCCTGTGCCACTATTTTTCTTCCTCAGATTCCTCTGGGGAGAAATCACCATCCTATGCAGAGATGGGACCAGGAGTTTGAGGCCATGATAAGCACCAATGTTTTGCTTACAATCAACAAAATAGTTTAGGTCTAGAAGTCTTTCAATGAATAAAAAAATATTTTTCACTTTTAATTCTTAACTTGAAGGAAACCAAGGGAGGAAAGAACAGTGATTCATACTTTAATCATACAGTATGGTTAATTAACCATTAAACATAATGTTTTAATTAACCATACTGTATGGTTAATTAAAATTATCCCCTTTGACATCCATCAGACTTAAAATGAAAGGTCGGAGAAAAAGTTTATTGAATAAATATTGAAATAACATGCACCTGAAGGGTGGCAAATGTGAGGGACCACAGGGAAGGCACAAATTTCTACTTTTCATTGTTGTGAATGGTCACTCTACCACTTGATTTCTTAAAATTTGAGACTTCATGGGTCATTAATTAAAGGAATCTTCCCCTTAAAGTTACTAACTTTTAATTTTGTCAAATTAGGATGTTAAAAATCAATATATCATTTAATTAATTTAATTAAGCAACCACTTAATAAATATCCTCATTTTATTAAAAAAAATGCTGTATTGGGCATACACACACATACAAACACATAAACATACATATACACATATGTACATATATATATGTATGTGTACACTAGGAAACAACTTTCCAAATTAGTCATTAGAATTTACCTAAAAATGTCACTGCATTATCACTGTCCACATCTGTTGTATAGTTGCTAAAAAAAAATCACTGTAGATCAACATCTCTTCTCAAACAAAAATGTAGGAATCATTACAGGAGCTTAAATTCTATCTTAAATTACAAATAAGCATCGTCTCCTTCAGCATTTCACCTCTTGGCCATGTCTATTCCTACTCTAAATGGATACTTCATAAACTGGCTCTTACACAGCTTGGGACTATTTCAGGGACTTCAATAACTTGAACTTAAGATGGACCAGATGGACCTTTCTCATCGATATAGAATGAAGGTCATGAACTCTTGTTGCATTGAGCAGTTGGAAAATTTAATTCAAATTGTTCCAAATTCTTAAAGTCAGCAGGTGAAAAAGAACTTAAATAGGTTTGAAACAAGACATATCTTATATCACATTGTAAGTTTTTATTATTTAGAAATGTATAAAAATGAGATGGGAGAAGTACAGGTAGATACACACCAAAAACCATTGCCATACTAATTATTAGCCAAAGCTGTTGTCCTTACAGATGCTTTTGTAAGAATTTTCTCTAAGTACCCTGTAATTTTAAGAAGTACTTTAAGAAATGTCTGTTTATACTCACCTCTGAAGAGCTCATTTATTCACGTATATTAGAGCATTTCTCTGATGCTTTCCTTTGGTTTCATGCCAGGAGATCTCTAAATAATAAAAGCACCTAATAAGAAAGCCGATTTTATACATCTACAGCCAAACCCTCTTCGATGAATAACAAATGGCCCCTTCTTATAGCAAATTTTGAACATAAGGAAGATTGCTATGATGGATTTCCTGTGGTTGTTTTATCCTCTATACCCCATACATATAATTTTTACAAGATTCAAATTACTTTGAATAATAGAGGTATTGGCTGTTCATAAAGAAATCAAACACACTAAGCTGCTATTTTCAACGTTATTTTATTATTTTACAGCTCATATTTCTTGTTATCCAGAGTAACTCAAGCCAAAAATTTCAAAAGCACTTTTGGCAGATATGTAAATAATTTGGAGAGCAAATATCCAATTAGTAAATTTTGGCAGATAGTCTTTTGGATCCACATGAGAAGAGATTATTTTAATATCCTTGACCAGTTCATTACTACTGACATAGCTCTGCTCGCACATGGCAAACACTCTAGCTTTTATTTGAGAGGAATGTGATCAGCGAAATTTGTTACTAAAGCCTAAATGTTCAGATAACATTAAAGTGGTTTCTTCCTCTCAAATTGCTATTTTCTAAAAATAGATTAAATAAACTTTGTTTCCTTTTCTTTTCTATGAGCAATGTTTTTTTAAGTTGCATATTACAAAAGATGATAGTTTGTTTCAATTACAATGATCTTGCCTTCACACAAGAGAGACAATGGAGAACAGGAACCTGACCATTTGTTCTCAGGGCACTTTTACTCTTCATAAACCTGCCCTTTAGTTTCATTCATCCATTCACAGCAGTAACTGTGAGCTGACTCTGATGGACTCAGAAAAGCCATGTCAAACATTCATGAGCTGGAACAAGGTAACCCAGTCCAATTGCTTTCTTTCATAAAGGAAATAATGAGACTTGGAATAATTCCTGAAATGGAAAAACCAAGACTTACCATTTTAAATGAAAGGATTTCAAGCAAAAGCTTAATTTACAAAGCAAGTGTCTATTATTAAAAATAAGTTTTAAAACTCAAGCCTCTACTTTAAGTCACACAAAACTTCTTTCATAAATGTCCACTTTATTGGAAAGCATCTATCACAGTCTCAGTTTGCCATATTTTCCCCTTTCTGCTGCATGAACCGCTTCATAATTTAAGATATCCATGTTGTGTTTTATTATTATAAATAATGACTTTAAGCGTTTCTGGTTACTTTTAAAAGGAAGAGAGAAAGAGACATAGCCACACAGAGTAGTGAGAACTTGCAGAAGCCCCATGTGCTGTGTCTTCAGTGGACCATCAATCTGAGCAGGCTTTTGGTTATTTAACTGCTTCACTAAGACTACAGAAGCACCTTTTCATTAAACCTTTATTCTTCAACCACCATGACTGCATTTAGGGACAATGGATGGGCAAAACTCTTCCCTGTAGAATCCACTGTGGCAATGGAATCTTGGCTTTTTTGTTGTTTCTTTTTGATTTATAACCATGTCTAAAACGTCACATCACATAAATATATTTTAGGCTCTTTTGTGTCTTATAGTGCAATATATATCCTGGGACTGTAGATACATTTATATATATGTGTGTGTATGTATATATGTGTGTATGTATATCTGTGTTGTGTGTGTATATATGTATATGCATGTACATACACACATATATAGACACATTCTGTATAATATATATTTTTGTATAAGTTTATGTATATTTTCACACATATTTCATAGGTCAAATACATATAAATCCATAAGGCATAAAAACAAATCCGTGTGTTTTTTCTTCTGAAGTTGTAGTCATTACTGTGTAAGAACCGTAATTAATTATGTTTTCATTCAACAAGTATTTAAGTCCTACTTTTTATCAGAGTCTGTTTCATTAGCAATTTTTTGAAGTCTAATTTACATTTCTTAAAATCCCACTGTTTTAAATGTACAATTCAATGATTCCTAGTGAATTTATATAATGGTGCAAACATCCCCACGACTCAGTTTTCAAACATTTTTATTCCACAAAACATCTCCAGTCCACTTGTAGCCATTTCTCTTTTCCATCCCCAGCCCTAGCTAACCTCTAATTAACTTGCTTTCTCTTTTTTGAAAAGTTTATGTCAATGGAATAATACAAAAGGGGTTTTTTAGATTTGGCATTTGCAGCTTAGCATATGTTTTTTGAGGTTGATTTATGTGGTAGAATATATTAATAATGCAATCTTTTCTATTGCTGAATAGTATTCCACTGTGTGGTTATAACACATTTTGTTTACCCATTTACCAGTTGGTTGGCATTTGGGTTGGTTTCAGTTTGTGGCTCTTGTGAATAACAATGCTATTAACAATCATATACGTATCTTCATATAGACATATGTTTTGATTACACTTGTAGTCAAGTGTAATCTGAGTCAAATTCCTGGGTAAATGTATGTCTTTCTAAGAAATTGCCAATCTGTTTTCCAAAATGATTGATTGTACCAAGTTACATTCTGACCAAAAATGTACGAGAATTTCAGTTTTGCCACATCCCACCAACAATTGTTTTATGTGTCATTTTGATTATAGCCATCCTGGTTGGTGTGAATTGGTACCTCACTGTGATTTTGAAATGCATTTCCCCAATGGCTCAGTATGTTCAGCACCTTTTCATGTGCTTGCAAACTATTCATTTATCTTCTATAGTGAAATGTCTATTCAAATAACTGGCACTGTTTTACACCAGGGGATATAGTATGGAAAATAAATTTCCCACACTCAAGGGCTCACATTCTAGTAGTAGTAAGAAAACAAAATTAACCATTTCAAATAGTGGTATATCATATGGAGAAATGCAAAACAATGCAATGGGCACAGGGAGTACTAGACTGTGTGGGTTTGATATTTAAATAAAGTCGATAAGAAAACTTTCACTGATATGTAAACTGCAGAAGGTCTGGAAGAAAGTGATGGAGGAACCCACTTGTACTTCTGGTGTATAGAATGTATACGTATTTAGTATCATATTGTTATTAAAGCAGAGAGTATCGTGTGCAATTATTTAATTAAGAGAAGCAATAACATATTTTGTTCTCCTGTCTAAACTGTTATTTAAAGAAGACCTCGTATCAATGATTCAAATATTGTGACTTATAAGATTCAGGATTTTGAGGGTGCTTTTTATAATCACTCTAAAAATGGCACAGAGCAAATTATTGTAATATTTATGCAATCTACATTACATAGTAAACGAGGTGACTGATTTTTACCAAGTTATTGCAGCTGCATGTATGCTTTTTAATCTTGTGACATAGAAATATAGTAGTATACATTCTGTTTGATAGGAATCCATATTTTTATACTACAGGAAATTGACCTTTTCTCATTAACACAACTAGAAATTTGCTTCCTGTGCCACCACAGCATCATGATGAAGGACATCTTACATGACGAGAAGAATGCAGGCATGTAGGTTTCATTTTAGGGAATATTAGAGCACCTCACATTTTTTGTTGTTTGTTAAAATATATCAGGTAGTTGCAATTTCAAGAATATATTGAGGAAGGCATATTTTTCCATGATAAAAGCTGAGAACTAAAATTATACTTAGAATAAGTATATAAGCAAAACATATCCATGTAGCATAAATAAGAGACATTAGATACTCCAGCACAGACAGAAGCTATGTGGGGCCTAAAGGAGAGACTACCTTCTTGAACAAAAACAGCTCTATCTTATTATCTTCATCCAAAAAGTAACTAGAATGGTTAATTTGATATGCAGTTGCTGAATTTGAACCCTTTTTCTTCTATTTGTTATCTGGGATTAGCGGTGATTACTTCTTTTGTTTTGTTTTCTGTGGTTTTGTTGTTGTTTAGATTTTGTTTTTTGTTTGCTTGGTTTGGATTTGAGAAGGGGCATTCTTGTAGAGAATAAAGAACATTTTCATGACATACTGATTTTGTGGTTACTTGACCTCTGGGCAGATTTTGGCATAAGGCTCTGGTTGTCAGGCGGCAATTCCTAGCACATGCCAACTTTCTGGTTCTTGTTTTCCCTTCCCTTAGGGCTCTCCATATGAGTATCATTGACTGGAAATGCTTGATGAAACTCTGCTTTCATTTTGGACAAAAATGCCTACAACAAGAGGATCTGGTGAGAATTAGCTATACAGACTCAACCACTGCCCATGCCATGAAGTTACCATTGCTAAAAGCATTATCCACATTGGATATATCATATCTTAAGGACTGGGGGATAAGAATAGAAAAGATAGAGATAGGGTATATGCAGTAAAGCACTAAATATTTTAATTAATAAGGCTGGGACAAGGTTGAAATTAACTAAGGTGGCAGAAAAATGATATTACAGAAAAAAAATTAAGACAAAAATTCTAAAACACACTGGAGTCATGCCAAGTGCTGAATGCATGCCATTGAAAAACATGGCCTTGGTTTCTGGCTTGATAAAGCTTGACAGTAATCCAAGGGGAATCCAAGAGGGAAAAACATATTAATGCTGCCTGCATTATCTCTTCTAAGAGTAATAACTGAGTAATATAAAAAGAAATAACAAAAGCCACCTAGATTAGACTGTGAAGTCAAGAAAATCCTGAGTCATAATGAGATTTAACTGGTGAAGTCAAGGGGATGATTGAATGCAAAAGGTAGAGCATGTTCAAAGGTCTTGAGGAAGAAGCACTTGAATTTTGCATGAACTGAAAAAAAACCAGTGTGGCTGAAACAGGGAAAATATTGGTAGAGAACAGCTAGAAACATGCAATGAAAATTAAATAAGGGATGAATCCTGTACAAATGATTAGCTAATAATAAAAATTTGAGATTTTATTATAAATTCAATAAATAATAGTTTTATGATTTTGAACTGAGATTAATATGACCTCCTTTGCCTTTGAACAAAATCACTTTATCTCCTGGGTGAAGAGTGCATTAGACAGAGATAAGGATGGATACAACAGACTGGATTCTAATACAAAAGTATAATGATGTAGACTAGAATGAAAGCAAGAAAATGTGTCAACAGTATTTGGAGATGAATTGTGAGTAGAAGATATGCAATGGATAGTGAAATTTTCCAATTCCTGGCTGACACCATTGAAGCCAATAAATTAAATGGGTCAACTCTGGAGAAATAGCACATTTGGAAAGAGAGATATTTTTTGTTGTTGTTTGTTTTTATAAATTTTTTTCTTTTTTTTGCCATTTTGAATACATTAATTTTGAGATGTTTGTCTCCAAAATTGATAATGTTGAGTTGTCATTTGGATAGAGGAGTGCAGAGCTCAGAGGAGAAATAAAAAATAGAGATAATAATTGGGAATCTTTCACAAATACATTTTTTTCCAGACATAAAAATTGATGAGATTGCTTTGAGTGAAGGTGTGTAATGAGTAAAAATCTCCAAATGTCCAAAGATTATTTAAAGACTGGGAAGGGAAGAAATTGCAAGAGAAAAATGAAAATTACTAATGATATTTGAGAAGAAATTAAGAGAATTTGGTGTCATAGGAAGCAATAGAATAGATTGCACAAAGACAGGTATGGAGAGAATTTTTTTCAAATGCTTCTGAAAGGTTAAAATAGCCATAGAGGATTAAAAAGTTTACATTGGTTTTAGCAGCATGGTAACCAGAGCCCTTTCAGTAGACTGGAGGAGTGAGAGGCTAAATGGAGTGAATTAAAATTAATGGAAGTGAGGAAGCAAAGGCAAAGAGAATAGACAGAGAGAGCTTTATAGAGACTGTAATATGTGGAAGTGACTTTGTGGAGATACTGGTGAAAGGGATGTTTTAAGAATGAAGGGTAGTGAATTTGTTTAAAATGATGATGGAAATGACCCAATAAGGAATGTGCAGATGAAGATCCAGAAGAAAAAAAAATAGCTAATATATTTTGGTTAGAGGAAGTAGGTTTGGCACTTAACTGGGCCAGAATAAATGTGAAACGTCTTACACAGAGTGAATCTTCAGCTTGGGATAAGAAAAAGGCAGATAGTGGGTTAACATGGTTTGTATGACAAGCGTATAAACAACCTTAGCCATGATTTTACTAGCTATCATGAGATGGAACTGCTGCAAACTTCATCAATTTTCTTAATCCCATCTCTTTACTGAAATCTTAAAAATCATTAAAACATGAAAAGGTGGTCATGTTCTTTGTGCAGAGAAACTAGATACGAATAATAATTGGAAAGTACTGTCTGGTCCTGTAGAAGCCCTAAGGGGAAAAGATATCAGAGAGGAAATGAGTATCACAATGCAGGTCAAATCAAAGACTCCAGGGATCAAAAAGGAGGTGGGCCATGAATGTGCCCAGGGAAGAAACCTCACATCACCAGTCAGTATTGAGTCTTTCTTGCTTTCACACACACCCTGGTGGTCTTTCTGTCTTTATTCCAAGCGTCCATAATATCTATCATTTTCTGCTCTCATACGCTAAAAAAAAAAGTGGACAAAACTAAAGAATACGTTATCTGTTTTCTCTTATTACCAAGGCCTCCCCAAACTTGGAGATGAAGTAAACATAATTTACAGTAGGTATTTCAAGAGACTGCGGTTGTAGAATACTTTAAAAAACTAGAGAACTCTTTGTTCAGAAATGGTTAGATTTGGACAATACCTTTTATGAAACAAATTTATTATAATGATATGTTCAAAGATACAGAGAAGAACTTCTTTCAGAAGTAATAATAAAGCTATCATTAGTGATGAATGATCTTGAATCACCTGCTGACTCAAATGATCAACTGAAGTTCTTAAGAGTGAAAACCTTATAGAATGTTTTTTTCCCATGACATTTCCAGTAGGCTTTGGTTTGCGCCTGACTTGGAATTCCAGTACAAAAGGCTTTCTTGTGGTAGATCAACTCTGTCTTTTTTGGAAGCAGTCAATGCCAGGAAATGAACTGAGATGAAGAAATATAGTGAGGCTTTTTGTTTTTGTTTTTGTTTTATGGTTTTGTTTTATTTCCCCACTGAAAGCTCACACTAAGAAAATGAAGCATGTTCTGTCGTAAAAGAGAGTTTGCAAGTGTTAAATGGGTTCATGTACTTAAAATAGTTCTGTATTATTGAATTTGTAAATTAAAAAATAAAATATTGTTTGCCCAAGAGCAGACTCACAAACCCATCAGAATTTGTGGTTGCCAAGACTCTGGAACTTTGTACTAGATTCAACCGTGGGAGATTTGTGACCTCTTGAAATTGCTATTTGCATATTATTGTTTAGGTATAGGTAATAGAGAGGAGTTAACAGAGTTCCTCAGGGTGCCTCACTTAGATAAAAAGGTAAAGAAGGAATACATTCCTTCCCAGCATCAGGGGATTCTGAAATGCCTTCTGCTCACTACAATTTGTGATTCTGCTTATTTAAAGTGAGAAGAAATTTGAGTTTACTTTCTGTGGTCTGGAGCCCTCTCACTTTGTTCTGGGACCCCATCAGCAAGGAACTTATAACCTGAAAGTGTCTGTGGCACCCTTTGGACACCCAAGGAGAAGTCTGCTTAGAAAGCGATGTTAAAATTTCAGTTACAAAGCCACTTTGCAAATAAGTCCTTAGCTTACGTCCCCAAGCAACTTGAGAAGAGGTCACAATGTTGCTTTAGGTGTTGGCTTTTGGATAAAGGGTATAATTTGAGGCCCTTTTTGATTTTGCTCTTTCAAGAAAAGTAAGGTCAGCTCTTGGTTTTCTAACCACAATCAGCCTCATATTAAATTCCTTCCTGAACCTTCACCTTCTAAAAATGGAGTGCTCTGAAACAGTTTTAATCATTTTTTAGGTTAAAAAATGTTGCACATTTTGAAAATTAATTCTAATTCAGAGTCAACATTATTATTTTAGTTCATTGTACTCTAGAAAACATTCTTCTATAGATGTCACAACAATATTTTATTTGGCTGATTTTGATCTGTAATTATTATTTTATGTACCTTTGAATTTTCTAGTTTTAATTGGGGAAAAAAGTAGCATTTTAGCTAACTTGTTATTAAGTTAGCACACACATACTTGATATCTTGTCAAAGGTCTTTCATTTAAAATTTAGTCTAGGTTCATCAAACTAAACTGCTTAATGTAAGTTTGGATACGCTAAGAAAACATGAGAAGCAAATTGCGGGTGATTATATAAACAAATCTTTTCAATCATTTTAGTATTCACTATCTGTATATGTAGATCTTATTCTCATTTAGTAAAGCTTTTTTCAAAAAGAAAAGAAATCTAAAAGTTTAAGGGCTTCATATGTGTATCAAACAATATAGTTATTTTCCTACAGAAAGTGAGAGGGAAGTGAATGAGTGCTATGTGATCAAGGAGCCCATGTAGGATTGTGTGTCAGTATATCTGGGTTCATATTCCTGCTTTACTTCCACATACAAACTCACTTCAGTTTTCTGAACAAAAATTTCTTAAACAGAAAATGAAAAATTTTGGACGAGAAAGTATCTTCCACTTATTCTAAGCCTGAACATTATCTTAATCTTAACAATTAACAAATATTGATTTCTTTGTTTCGCTTAGTTTTTCTTTTCATTTTGTGTTTTTTGGACCACATATAGGTTTGTTGATTTAAATTTAAATGTGTTTATTTAATTTTATGTTTCATGCATTCCTGGCAAATGTGTGCTGTTTGTGAGCATATGATAATTTATATCAATGGTGTTGAGGGAATGTATTCTCTTCCCGGGTCCACAAGGGGGCGTAGTTTCTAGGGCAGAAAGTTGCCAGCACCATGCCTTGTTCCCCCACTCTCCTTCTGGGAGAATTAACGGTCTCTGTTTAACTTTGACAAGCAGGAGAAAAGGATCAAACTCAATCACTCCAGTGGACGTTTAAAGGAACCCTTTTTATTGGTCAGGCGGCTTGGAGGAGGTGGGAATTCCTCCCAGGTCAAAAGTCCCTGTCCCGGCATTTGGCCAGATTCCATCTTTTGGTCCCCTTCCACCATCTTCCTGGAAGCTTTCTCTCTCTCATCTGCTCGCCCTCTCTGGGATTTCCCCCTCAGGGGTCCCCTTCCACTCAGTGTGGAAGCTGCTTTCTCCCGGATTCCATCTTTCTGGATTCTCACTCAGTGTGAGAGGAGCTTTCCTTCCCTAATTTTCCGCCTCTGGAAGCCCTTCTCCCTCACTGTGAGAGCTAGCTGTCTCTCTCTCTCCCCTTCTGCTTTTTTCTCTCTTTCTCTCTGCCTAAATATATCACTTTCAGCAAAAACTTTTTGGGTCCAGTATTTACTTGTGAGTGCACCGCTCCCAGCGTGGTCCCCTCTCCCATTCTTGGGTAAGTGAGGGACCAACAGCTTGGAAAGACAGCCCACCGGGGAGCAAGCTGAGCGCTCCTCTGCACCCCAAAACCCAGAAACAGTGTTATAATGGATATATCCTTTATTTTTCTTTCCAGCACTCTGTTTTTCAGATCTGATCATGTTTCCATGTGTGCATCTGATTTTCTGTTCTAACTCCTGCATTCACAGTACTTCACACGGTGAATTCTAATCATCGTAGTTACTTTATTTCTTGATGATGGCGACTTCCCGACTCTACCTTCAAAAGCATTTCCACAGCACACAGCTGTGAATACTTTATGAACATGTTTGAAAATTTCTCTCAGAAAAATACCTAGGAATAAAGTATCTGGGCCACTTATAGAGCATATCAGTAATTTCACATAGGAATGCCATGATGCCCTCCGTTATGATAAAGCTAGGATATACTACTAGCTGTTCGTAGGGGTTTCTATACCCTGCATATATACCAACACTGGCATTAGCCAGCTTTCTAGCTTTTGACAGTTTAAGAGTATAAAGGGAAAGCTTTTGTTTAAATTTTTACTTCTGCCATTTCCAACGGCCTTTAACATCATTTGATGTGCATATTAGCTTTAATGTTTCTGTGATCCATCAAGTCATATCCTTTGCTACTTTTTGGGGAGAGGAAGTGGTGCTTTGGAAAAAGTCTCTGAATATTCTAGATATTAATTCATTGTGGATTTTTTAAATTGCAAATGTTCCTCCATTATTTCAACTATAGAACCCTTGACCAGGATTCTTCTTCATTGAACATAAATATTTAATAATGATATAATAAAATTAATTATATTTTCTTATGGTTCATAATTCTGAAATTATTTTTTAAAGTCCTTTAATTTCCTAGATGACAAAGGTAATCCTTTTTACTTTTTATAAATTTTATTGCCTCTCAAAATTATGGCTGTGATCAATTTGGAGTCTGCTGTACATATGGTGACATATTAATAAACAAATATTTTCAATACTTTTACTTTGAAATAGTTTATCATGTTCAGTTTAAATACACGACTAAAGCATTTCAATAATACTGCTTCAGAAGGTAAATGCTAATCTTTTTCATGTCTTTTATAGTATTTCTGTAAGGACTTTCCATGTCGCAATGTAAAACAATATTTTCTCTCTGAAATCTTCTTTCCCTAGGGCTATGTTCTTGCTTTAACAAGTGTCATGGAGCAGAGGAAAAAGGCCCTAATAGGTGCAAGGCACAATGTGTTTAAAGAGCAGAGAGGTGATGACCCATGGGCAAAAAGCCTTTGCTTCCCCTAAGCATCATAGGTTACATGCCTTTGCTGACACTAGCAACCAAAAAACTCCAGAAATGGTCAGGGTTTTACTTCCCACCCTCAGGGAGAAACAACAGAGTATTTTGAATAGTAGTAGAGGAAACACATACGGCTTATCATGTTGCCTGTTTTTATTAACTGTCCCCAACAAGGTCTGATTCCCTGATATGATCATGGTTACACTGGCCTGAAGGCCTGGCAATAATTCCTGATTTCTGCACATAAGAGACCAGTGACTACTGTCCCAGGTCAACCTAGGAAGTGGGCAGGAGCAGAACATAGAAGGCTTTCCTTCAACTCCTTCAGCTTATTCACTTCCTGCTGCCCCCAAATTACCCCATCCCAGTTCACAGTCATCAGCTTCTGAAAATTATCAGTTTAAGACAGACTTTAGTCTTCCCAGGTGAGATATTCGTTTCTGGAATCCATGTTTCTCTTTTTTCCCATCACTTATCCAGAGCTAAATTTAATGTGAAGGAGACACAGCCAGGGCTAGTTTACTATCTGGAATGAAGAATGACTTTTAAGCACTTCCAGTGGAAAGCACTTTCTGTTCATATATATATATATATATATATATATATATAATTTTATAAAGTGACTAAACAATCTTATGTAAGAAAAATTTAAGCATGCTTTCCCAGTTTCAAACAAAGTTGGTCCATGATCAAGATAATATAACCAAATATCTGACCAAATTTTCTCTTACAAATGTGATTTCCTGTCTGCTGAACTTTATATAGAAGACAGGGTGCTGAGCATAAATTTCAGCCAAAGTTCTGAATTTCTCATTTTTATGGTGTTATAAGGCCCTTATTAGTAATTTTTTAAGTAAAACTCATAGTTCCATAAAATAGCATCAGTATTTACACTTTAGAAGTGCCATAAAAAGAAAAATGTTTGAAAAGATATTATTGAAGGTGTAAATCGAAAACAGATTGTATATGCTGTCTGAGTTCCTGCAGTAGAGCTTGACCTCACACTTTATTTCATTTTAATGGTGTTTCTAGAAAAAGGCAGTATTAAATAACATGAAAGAAAAAGAGGTAACATCATAGGACAAAAAAATTCACACAATATACGTTTATTGTTAAGTTAAACTGTGTATTAATTAATTAAAGCTATACTTGGCTGTGTCTAGAAGAAAAAATTTAACATTTGCTTAAATGAGACAGAAGTTTAAAAAAATTAACATCATATTACTAAAGAATCTACACCATATTTATTTTAATTCCCTTAAACTATTAGTTTGAGGTAGGTTTGGCTACATATAGAAGAAAAAATTTACAATGCTTTAAATAAAATAAAAATTTATTTCTCTCTTATGTAAAGAAATTTGGAGGTGAGCAGTGCAGAAATGTACTAAATTACATTTAAGATTACATTAAGATTCCATGCTCCAATCTGCCTTCCCTCTCTCAAATGAACACATGGTCTTGATTTCTTACTGTTTCTTCAACCATCATATCTAAAGAAAGCCAAAACAAGAGGAAAGAATGAAAAAGTGACCTTTCCCCACCTAGTTAGATCCCCTTGTGCAATTTCCTGAGAAATCTGATAAAAGATTTCCACTTCCACCTCAGTGGCTAGAGCTTCATCACATGATTGTAACTAGCTGCAAGGGAGGCAGAGAAGCAAAATGTTTTATTGTGCATGAGTAAAGCTAAACACCAAGCTTCTAGTACAAAAATGCAAGGAAGAGAATTAATTACCATATAAGAAACTAGTTATCTCTGCCACAAGCAGTAACAGATGTGGCTTAAATCTTAAAACTTAAAAAAATAAAACAAGGAGTGTGAGGCATATTTGTACTCAAGTGCCCCTTCTGTTATTTTAGCCAAACTAAATGATTGTCACAGAGGCCATGAGGCTCTGATCATGGATACTTCAAAGTCCTATAGCTGATAAACGGCTGTATACAAATTTAAACCATAGATATTTGCAGTGACCACTCAATTGGTTAACTTATCCAAATGACTGCTCTCAATGCCACAAAGGTCATATCTTCCTAGACCCCACACTGAACTCTACAGAACTCTAGCAAATAGATTTCAAAATTGAAGAGTAGGATATATTATTAGGATTCTTATTTTATAACAATAAGAGGCATTTTTAAGGTGGAACCCCAATAATATCTTTAAAACAGTCATGTAGGCTTTGAAAGGCAAAGGAGAAATATGTGATCTATTTTCTAGTTCTATTAGGAAAAATCTAAATTGCCTGTGTGTGACAATATTAATCCAACTTAAATATCTCACATAATTACAATTTCTACCATGAGAAAGAGAATTGATGATAAGGGTAAACACAGTCTTGGTGGCTAGCATTCTAAAATGAAGAGTAGGAAAGATAATCAAAGATCAACTCAGACAAGTAAAAGATCAATTTATATATAATCTGTTTCCATAACATTTCCAAAAATGTTTGGCTAAAATAAAATAAATTAGTTTCCAGTTCCATTAAATTAAAGCACTAACACATGAATGAGAGATCAATAAAGACTACACTTTAAACTGTAAGAATATTTTATAATGGTGGAAATCTTTTATGTTTCTTCTTATTTATTGGCATAAATTATTTGTCTAACTTATTCTGTCTAGTGCTTCCTTTCATCAAAAAACATAATTATGTAGAATTTGAATTATATAGAGAAAAGAAAGCCTCATTTCAAAACAATCTATATGTATAAGTGATTTTGATACCTTTACCTGATCTTAGTTTTATATTTCTAACCTTAGTTTTTATATTTGTCTTAAGCCATTCCATGTAGGCTTTATTTTAGCATAGACATGGCTAAATTATTTTATATTCAAATTTAGAGTGTTAAAATGGAAAAAAAAAAAAAAAACATCTGATTTAGTCGATTTGTTGTTCTCTTGGAAACAGTAACCACTCGTTAACCCAGGTAACACTAAGACTTAATCACCATTCTTAATAACTTAAAAATATTGACCAAAAATGCATTACATCTATAATGTAACAGGTATGAAATCTACACATGCTTACATAATTTACATTATCATTCACTCTGTAAATATTGTCATCAATCTCAGTTCAAAATAATGAATAACTTTATTTGAATAAAAAAAGAATGTATATGCTTTTATAGTAATGGGGTTTACTTCAGAATCAAAAGGCTTAACTTTTATGTCTATAAATGTAAACTTGTGTATATATTTTAATCTTTTTAAGCTTTTTTGTTTTCATTTTTAATGCTTGGAATAACAATATCTGCTACAATTACCTCATAGCATTTTAAAAATGAAACGTTAATATATTAAAAATAAATTGCTTTGTAGAATTCAGAAGACCATATAAATTTCAGGTATTGTTATTCATCAGGTTACTATTCTTATAGCCTTTATTATTGGTAATGATTTTATTATTATTTTTATTATAGCTATTAGTTGTCTTATAATTAAAATATTATAGGACACATGTTAACCTTCAAATTCTTTTGAATACACTTATTCTAATGGATATATGGGAAAGAAATATCCCTAAAGAATTGCCTATTATGCACAAGTGGATGAGAAAGTAGACGATGAATGAACAGAAAGAGGCAGAGCTTGATATTTTATTTGGTATTCGGTACATTCATCTAATTGTTTATTAATTTACTCTTCATATCCAGGAATTGCAGTCTTACTACAAATTTTAAAGTAACTTTGTAGTGATTAATGTATGTATTCCCATATATTGCTTTGTTTCACTACATTTTAATGAATGCTATGTTAGAATTGGCTAAAAGGCCACTGTTGTTAAAATTTATGTCATCTAGGATAGTAAATATGCAAATTCAGCAGTAAAACTGTTTATGACATTATAAAGAAAAATGTGTGTATTTTGTGTGCTGTGTTATTCTCTCTATGTCTTTCTTCTAGCTAGCTAGCTAGATCCATCGATCTACCTAACACTTACTATACTTCATAAATTAAAGAAAACCCTTACGTTTAACATCTTGAGAATGAAAGCCTCTATTTATATTAGGCCATTCCAAATATGTTTGAATGTGATAAAAAAAAAATCACTGTTCCTTTTGTCATTGGTTTTGATTACTGGAAATTTATTCTTAAGACAAAGCTAAGTTTCCCTTATTTAATAAATTTATTACAGTACCAGTATTTAAGAAGGGAAGACCTATTAAAAACTATGTATTCAATAGGAAGAAGACAAAGATGCCCATTCTCATCAGTTCTATTAAATGTAGTATGGAAGTCCTAGACAGCAATTAAGCAAACAAAAGAAATAAGACATTTCTGACTGGGTGCGGTGGCTCATACCTGTAAACTCAACACTTTGGGAGGCCAAGGAGAGTGGATTGGTTGAAACCAGAAGTTGGAGACCTGTCTGGGCAAAGTGGCGACACCCTATCTCTACAAAAATGCAAAAATTATCTGGGAATAATGGTGCACACTTGTGGTCCCAGCTACTTGGGAGGCTGAGGTGGGAGTATCACTTGAGCCCAGGAAGCAGAGGTTGCTGTAAGCTGTGATGGCACCACTGTACTCTAGCCTGGGCAACAGAGCGAGACTCTGTCTCTCTCTCTCGCTCTCTCTCACACACACACGTTCACACACACACACACACAATTTCCAAATCAGTAAGAAAGAAGTAAAATTGTCTCTATTTGCAGATAATGATTTTATATATAGCATATCCTGCAGACCCCACCAAAATACTGTTAGAATTAATAGATGAATTCAATAAATTTGCAGATACAAAATCAACAATAAAAAAATTAGTTACAATTCTATACACTAATGATAAAATATCTATAAAATTAAGTAAACTATTAATTACTTAAATAATTGCATAAAAATAAAATAATTAGGAATACATTTAACCAAGGAGGCAACTGTGTTTCTATTGGTTAAGGTAATTTTGAATATCTTTAAAATAGAATCTTTTCTGAAACTTTGCTTTGAAAATGGAAAATATTTTGGAAACCTCACAATATTTAAAAATATATGGAAATTATTATATTATTTAACTCTGAGTCATGCCTTTATTTGAGGAAAAGAATAAAACCATCATAAGAGACTTAAAGGGGCCAACTGTACACCCTCTGGTTTATTGCTTCCATAAAGTCTAATGACTTTTCCTATTGAGAAGTAATATATATCAAATTTATATAGCCTTCTGTCATTATCAGTGATGGCATGCCAGGTGTTCACAGTTTATCACTGCCATAATGTTTTAATGATATATGTGAAAACATGCATTTAAAAAATTAGTCTACATAGGTTGAATTTTAAAATTCTAATTTTAAATTCATATGTATGTATGCATGTAATTTTAAAATTCGTATGTGTATATGCATGTATGTGTCCATTTACGTGTGTTTCACTATTGTGCCAAGATATATATTTGTGTCCATTTTAAGCCAGATGAATATTTTAAGTATAGACAATGATTTGGTGTCATTTGTGGTATGTTTTTTTGTAATTATTTTTAAGACTTCTGATATGTTCTTTACTCAGTCTAATATCTATAAAACTGAATCAGGACTTAAGTACTTGATAAACACAATGAAATATGTTTGTGCATTTTGATATTTCCATCATTATCCTTATTTCATAATTTCCAACAAATTTAGTAAATGGCATTTAAAAAAATTTCATTTAATTACTATTCAAAAACTTGCTGAATGTGTGTGACTGTGCGGTATGTAGAGGTGTAAATATACCTAGAGCCAATGAAATAAATCATAGACATAAAAAATAACTCAAGAGAATATGTAACTCAAAGTTTAAAAGACTGAAACACAAGGACAGCTTCTTTTAAGTGACTAGAAATTTAAGTATAAATGGTAACAGCTATACATTGAGAAAGCTCATAGAAAGACTTTACTCAATCGAATTTGGATCCAAAGGTTTCTGTGGTTCAGGTTTGGATTGGAATGGATTCCTCACAGATGAAAAATGTAAAATAGTGGTTATCCTTCACTGATTTTCACTCACTAGGCAACCAGTTTCTAAATTAGACTGTAACACCCTTTGCTATATTTCATTCTTTCCAGGTTACTTTTGTGGTACTATGCATCAGCCCTCCTTTAATAACACTATTTTTAGAGGAGCCAAAGAATAAATAATCATTTCCCCAATATTCCCCAAATAATGAGTGTCAGCAGTCATGACTTTTAAGCAGGTAAGACATGGAAAATCAGAATAAACTTTTAGAAATACATTTTATTCAATTCTACAAACATTAAACATTCAAAATCTGGCCACAATCGTTGGAATACAAAAGCTAAATCCTAGTCCTTTCTTCCTTAAAATGTTACAGAGCAATAGGTCTAATATTGTGTATATTTCCAATGTGATGAAATGTTGATATATATTCTCTATCATGCAAACTACAGCTCTAAAACTTTTCTAAGATAGTACATGTATTATGTTTTCTACAATACAACATCATTATAGTTTTACCTTTTATATCTCATATTCTACTTTAATTATAGAATGGTATTATTACATATCCCTGATAAAAATATGAAAACGTGCTATGGGAAAATTAAGAAAAGACATATTAAACCTTATTATGTAGTAGCACGGACCTGGGAAAGCTTTTTGGAAGAAGTGAGGTTCATCATTCAGAAGTCAACCTATTTAATACAGAGATAAATAAGAGAATTTAAATCTGCAGCTACCCTCTCATGGCTTGATTGTTGCTGGTGACTGTTTTTTAAAAGAAGCAAGAACTATCTGACACAACTCAAGTTTTGTTTCTTTCACATATTGTTTTAAAATATTTAGATTTATCTAATATAGCAAAAATCAGAGTATTGTACTAAAAAAACTGCATTTCCAGCTTTCCTTAAAATTGTGAGCATGTGGCCAAACCAAGCTCTCAATTTTATTAGCAACATTTGACTAAGGCACATCTGTTTCCATTTGTCCACGTTGTCTACATCACGCATTTCACTCTCCTGACTGGGCAAATTAGTTATTTGCACTTTTACTCCTGCTTGAGAAATGGAAGAAGTGTTTCCCTCCCTTGTTCTACGTGAAGTGACATATTCCTTTCTGGAAAGAGGAAATTGTTTTCCAGAAAAACAAACAGAAAGTGAAAATAGCCTTATTCAAGCAAATTGGCAAAGAATAAATTTAACACACTTATTCATAAATTCTAAATCTTTAAGCTAAGAATCCCATAATAACTTGACCATAAATAGTTTAATGAGGGTAGCAAAGTTGGTTGTAAACCCTAAAAAATCTGCTTAAAGAGTGTAGAGGTGGAAGGAAAAGAAAATATATGAAGTGTCTGTTAAAATCAAGTTAGGTGTAATCATCAGAGAGTTTAATATGATTGGCCTCAGTTTATATTCCCATAGTGGAAACAGGAAGCAAACTCAGAGTTATCCAACCTTAAAAGCCTGGGCACTCTATCTATTATTCTTTCTATTCTACCAATTATTTTCAACTACTGGCATGCGGTTTATTAGATGGAAGATGCAAAAGAAAAAAGGCAGAAGTTTTAAAATCATCAGCAATTCATTATATCTTAACTCATCTGATATGAAGGCCATTGTCTCGGATTTTTTATGAATTACCTAATTTAAAATTAAAAATTTTATTTTTAATTTTTTTTGGCATGAGTAATTTTAATAAATAAAAATATGCCTCTGAGAGAAAGTAACTAAGCTCACTGGTCTACAGTTTTTTAAATAAAGCAGTGCAGTGCTTAGCTGAGGGTAAGTACTGCAACTGTCAGAGCACCTTGTCTTCCACACAGTTGGGTGACTCTCTGTTTTGACACAAAGATAAGCCTTGTTCTTGTTCCCTTTTGGGAGGGATATATCCACTGAGATGAGAGGCCAAACTCTTGTTTTTCATGAGATTTTTTTACTTCGGGTTCATTTTCTTCTTGTCAGGATCATGTGCAACAGCATCCCTAGTGAGACTTTGTTTCATTGCAAATGTTCCGCCACAGCCAGCATGTTCACACAAAAAACATCACCTTTCCTCATGAAAGGAGAGGATACGGCTTTGGAGATTAAACATTGTTGTGTAGGTTCTTCCACAGCCCTCTCTTGGCCAGCGACATACATCCCTTACTGGGGCGTGAGTTTTCATGCTTAAGGTAATGTTTGCGTTTAAATGTTTTCCAGCCTATTTCACATAGTATTTCCTCTTTATGGGTTTCTCTCATATGTTTCAGAAATTCTGTCCATGTTTTTGCCACAAAGAAATATCCTTTTTGATATACATAGCCCTCGTGGGCCTTGTCATGTCATTTCAGCTTGCTGGGTGATGCAAAGTGTTTCCCAGATCCTTTCTGGGTACACTTGAATAGAGGTTCGTTGGTATGCTGGCACTGATGGATCTTCAGCTGCTGATGTTTCTTACAGGTTCTTACAACCTTCAAAATTGCATACATGTTGTTTTTGTTGATTTTCATGTTTGCGTTCAAAATGTTTCTTCAAGTTCGATTTGTGTTGAATTTTTGATCACAGCCATAAGCTGTACAAACAAAAGTCTTTATGGGCACATGAAGTATTTTCATACCAGCAGACTGCATAATAATCACATTAAGTTAAGTGGGGTATCCATCATTTCAACTATTTATTATTTCTTTGTACTATGAATATTCCAATTATACTTTTATTTTTAAATGTACAATAAATTACCATTGACAATAGTCACCTTGTTGTGTGATCAAATTCTAGATCTTACTCATTTTATCTAACTATATTTTGTTCTCATTAACCGTTCCCACTTCTTCCTCCCCTCCAATCTACCTGTCCCAGCATCTGTTCAACTAGTATTCTACTCTCTATCTCCACGAATTCCATTGTTTTAATTTTCAGCAAACGTAAAAGAGTGGAAACATGCAAAGTTTGCCTTTCTGTGCTTGGCTTGTTTCACTTAATATAATAAACCCTTGTTTCATTCATGTTATTGTAAATGTCAGAATCTCATTCTATTTAGGGTTGAATAGTACTCTATTGTGTAAGTCTACCATATTTTCTTTATCCATTCCTCTGTTGAACACTTACCCTGCTTCCAAATTTTGGCTATTGTGAATAGTGCTGCAATAAACATGGAAGTTCAGATACCTCTTCAACATACTGATTGCATTTCTTTTCGGTATATGTATGGAATCCATGAGCCCCACACATTGGGTGCCAGAATGTAGGGAGTCCATGAGCCCCACATTGGGCACCAGAATGTCCGAAGCCAGCCCTACATCACTTGTGAGTACCCTGTGTTCAGTAGTGACAAAGGAATGAGAAAAAGACAGATTAAGCGAGACAGTGGGACCAGGGGACCATCACTTTATTACTCTGGAGGAGGCAGTGAAGGCCCCAAGCTCTGATTATCCACACTATTTACTGATTACAATCACTTTGATCTAGAGGGTACGGGTAGAGTGATGATGGAGTGAATCAGTGAGGTGGCAGTGAATCAGTGAGCCGGAACTGGTGTGTCATCCTAAAGATTGATAACAGTGGTGGTTTGGGAGTTTCACAAAACAAGAGCATGTGGTTATCTTTAACTTATTATCTATGTGCAGCTGATGGAACGTGGGCCTTACAAGGAGCCTACAAGTCTGGCTACGTCATAGTGCTACGAAGGGGTTTTATGTCTTTGAGCACAATATTTATGGTAACAGATCCTAGGTCACCCTGCACCAGAACATGAGGCATGGAGAGGCCTTTCTCCTCAGAGGCCTCCTGTGGCTTTCCGTAGTTTGTTGCTCCTTGTTTATGTGTTACTCATAACCCATTTATGTAGGCACTCTGTCAATCCTTTCTCCTCTGATGTTTTTCCCAACAGGTATATACCTAAAACTGGGATTGCTGGATCATGTGATAGCTCTATTTTTAGTTTTCTGAGGAATCTCCATACTGTTCTCATAGTGGCTGTACTAATACACATTCCTACCAACAGTTATGAGAGTTCCCTTTCCTCCACATCCTCACCAGCATTTTTTATTACCTGTTTTTAAAGAAAATCTATTTTAACTAAGATATCTCACTGTAATTTCAATTTGCATTTCTCTGATTATCAATCATGTTGAGCCTTTTATCATATAACCATTTGCCATTTGTATGTCTTCTTTTGACAAATGTCTATTCAGATCTTTTGACCATTTTTAAATCAGATTATTTGATTTTTCCTGTTGAGTTGTTTGAGCTGCTCATATATTCTGAATATTAATCTCCTGTCAAATAAATAGTTTGCAAACATTTTCTCCCATTCTGTGGATTGTTAATTCACATTGTTGATTGCTTCCTTTGCTGTACATTAGGTTTCTAAGTTAATGTGATCCTATTTTTCCATTGTTTGATTGCCTGTGCTAATGCGGTATTACTCAAGAAATCTTTCCCCAGTCCAATGTCTTGGAGAGCTTCCCCAGTGTTTTCTTTTAGAAGTTGCACAGTTTGAGGTCTTAGATTTAAGTCTGCAATGCATTTTCATTTAATTTTTTAAAATGGTGAAAGGTAGTGGTCTAGTTTCATTCTTCTCCATATGGATATCCAGTTCTCCCAGCACTTTTTGTTGAAAAAATTGTCCTCTCCTCAATGTATATTCTTGGCAACTTTATAAAAAATGAGTTCACTGTAGATGTAAGAATTTGTTTCTGGGTTCTTTATTCTGTTTCATTGGTCTATGTGTCTGTTTTCATACTAGTACCACGCTATTTTGCTTGTTATAGCACTGTAATATTCCTTGAAGTCAGGTAATGTGATTCCTTCAGGCTTGTTCCTTCTCCTCAGAACAGTTTTAGGTATTCTGAGACTTTTGTGGTTCCATAGAAATTTTAAATTTATTTTTTCTATTTCTGTGAAGAACATCACTGGTCTTTTGGTAGGGATTGCATTGAATCTGTAGATTGAGTACTATGGATAATTTAAAAAAATATGGATTATTCCAATCATAGAACATGCCATTTTTTTTTTGGTCTCTGTCATCTTCAAGTTCCTTCAGCAATGTTTTATAGAGTTTTCATGATACAGATCTTTCACTTCTTTGATCAAATTTATTTCTGGGTATTTTATTTTGTTTGTAGCTATTGTAAATCAGATTTCTTTCATGATTTCTTTTACAGATTGTTCACTGTTGGCGTTTAGAGCTGCCACTAATTTTTACATATTGATTTTGTGTCAAAATTAATGCAGTATTGTATTTGTATCAGCATTTGTTCATCAGCTCTAATAGCTTTTTTTGTGTGGAGTCCTTAGGTTTTTCCAAATATAAAATCATACCATCAGCAAACATTAATAATTTGACTTCTTCGTTTCCAATTTGGATGCCCTGTATGTATTTTTCTTTTCTGATTGCTCTTGCTAGGACTTCCTGAACGATGTTGAATAATAGTGGTGAAAGTGGTCATCCTTATCATCTTCCACATCTTAAAGAAGACTTCATTTTTCACTGTTCAGTATGATACTAGCTGTGGGACTGTTCTGTATAGCTTTTATTGTGTTGAGGTATGTTCCTTCTATGCCCCATTTTTCAGGGTTTTTATCATGAAGGGATGTTGCATTTATTAAATGTGTTTTCAGTATCAATTGAAATGATCATGTTTTTTTCCTCCATTCTGTTGATTATGAAGTACTATGTTGATTGATTTGCTTATGTTTAACCATTCTCGCATCCCTTTGATGAATTGCACTTGGTCACAATGGATGATATTTTACGTATACTGTTGAATTCAGTTTGCTAGTATTTTGTTGAGCATTTCTGCATCAAAGTTCATCAGAGATACTGGTCTGTAGTTTTCTTTTTTTGATGTGTCTGTCTGGTTTTGCTATTAGGATAGTACTGGCCTTGTAGAATGCCTTTGGAAGTATTCCCTCCTTCTCTGTTTTTTGTGGAATAATTTGAATAGGATTAGTATTAGTTCTTTAAATGTTTGGTAAAAGCCAGCAGTAAAGCCATTAGGTCTGAGCTTTTCTCTACTACAAGATATTTTAATCATAGCTTTGTTTTTGTTACTTGTTATTGGTCTATTCTGCTTTTGGATTCCTCCATAGCTGAGTCTCATTAGGTTGTATGTGTCTAGGAATTCAACAATTTCTTCTAGGTTTTCTAATGTATTGGCATATAATTGTTGCTAATAGTCTTTAATGATCCATTGAATTTCTTCAGTGTCAGCTGTAATGTCTCCTTTTTTATCTCTGATTTTATTCATTTGGATCCTCTTTTCTTGTATACTTTCAAAATTTTAACCAATCAGCCACATTTACTGAATGAATCCTCTCTTTTTTTTATAGTCTGGCTAAAGATTTGCCAACGTTTTTTTCTTCTTGAAAAATCAGCTTTCATCGCATTGATCTTTTGTATTTTTTTGTTTGTTTGTTTGTTTTCAGTTCCAATTATTTCTCTTCTAATCTTTATTTCTTTTCTTCTAATAATTTTGGGTTTTGTTTGCTCTTGCTTCATTAGTTCTTTAAGATGTATCATTAGGCTGTTTAAAGTTTTTATACTTTTTTGATGCAGGTTATTATTGCCATAAACTTTCTTCTCAGTACTGCTTTTGCTGCATTCCAAAAGTTTTGGTATATTATATTTACATTTTCATTTATTTCAATACATTTTTTAAATGTTCTTCTCAATTTCTTTATTGACCTGCTGACTTTAATTCTTCATTCTTCTGATATAATGTTTCACATTGATAGGCTAATTCATAGGTACTTGTGGCAACAGCAAGCAGTTTCAAGAATGAATACATAGCTCAAAGTCAAGTGAGTAGGATATAAGTGGCAGTCACATTTTAATGCTTCTCTGGGCCTGATAATAAAAAGGGCTTGCATTCCTTAGATAACAGTGCTTTTCCTTTTTTCATTAGAGAAGAGCAGCATATTGCTTAAATTCAGGAGCATATTATTTAATTTTCATATGTTTGTATAGTTTCCAAAATTGCTCTTGTTATGGATTTTTAGTTTTACTCCTTTTGGTCAGAAAAGACGCTTGACATGATTTCAATTATTTTTCAATCTTTTAAGACTTGTTTTGTGAACTAACATAAAATATATACTTACAAATGATCCATGTGTTGAGGAGAAGAATGAGTATTCCATAGCCTTTGAGTGAAACGTTCTGTGAATATCTATTAGATCCGTTTGGTCTAGAGTGCAGATTAAGTCTGACGTTTCTTTGTTTTCTGTCCCCAATAATCTGTACAATGCTGAAAGATAGGCTCTGATGTTTCCAGCTACTATTCTATTGGAATCTATCTGTGTCTTTAGCTCTAATAATATTTACTCTTCCTTCTCCTTTCCTCAAGCATAAAGAGTCTCTCCCTGTGCCCACTACACCTAGGAATGCTCTGGGTCACACCTGAAGGCAGCAAAGTACTTGGTCTTCCCTGAAACCCACAGTGACTACTGCCTGACTACCACTGATGTTTATTCAATGCCCAAAGGCTAACCTTCACAGGTAATAAATTCTGCCAGGAGTGGGTCTTCCCTTCATGCCAGTGGGTTCCCTTTTGGCCTAGGGTGTAACTGGAAATTTTCAACCAGGAGCTATGGCCTAGAATAAGGGATTCATGACTGTTTCATGCTTTATTTTACTATGGCTGAACTTGTCGCCAAGGTGCAAGACAAAGCTCTCTTTATTCTTCCTTCTCCTTTCCTTAGTAGAAAGAGTCTACCCAAGAGCTGCAAGCCGTGCTGACTGGTCTTGGAGGAGAGGTGACACAAGCACTCCTTTGGCCACCCCAGCTGTGTCTCACTGAGTTTCATGCATCCCAAGTCCACTTGCTCCAAGCACAGCATGGCACCAAGACTTGCCCTGGAATTGCAGTCCTTGTGGCCTAGACTGCCACCCAAATTTACTTCGGACCCCAGAGAACTTTAGCCAACAGTAATGGGGCTAGCCAGAACTCAGGTTCTGACTGCTGGGATAGATCATTTCTCCCGTAGGCTAGGGCTGATCTAAGTGCTCGCTCTGTTGCTGGCAGCAAAATTCTGCCCTATTTGCTTTCCCCTGTGACAGGGCAGCGCTTAGTTCCAATCTGGAGTCCCATATTCATTGCACTGTCCCTCCCCCAAACACACAGATTCTCTCTCCATTCACCACATGGAATTGCCAGGAGATAGAGGAGAGGTGATATAGGCAATTCAAGACGGTCTTTCATATCCTGTTCAGTACCTCTTTCCTTAAAATGATATTAAAACCAGATGCTATGATCACTTATTTGATTTTTGGTTCTTGTAAAGATGACATTTTGTGTAGACAGTTGTTTAATTTGGTGTTCTGTTTGGGGAATGATCATCAGAGGGTTTGACTCAGCCATCTTGCTCTGCCTCCATAGATCTGGATTACCTATTTTTTATTTTTTGTGCTTCCATTAGCCATGGACATTTTTTTTTTCTAAACATAATTCTCCTATCATCAAAAGGTTGTTGCTGTTTGTTTTTAGCACAGCTTCCTGCCAAACCTATCTTCCAGGTATTATACACTGGACTTTTCTCCCTGCCTTTTTCTGTACTGGCCAGTCAACAATTAATTTCCTACCAAAGCTGTATTTTATATTAGTATGCAAGAACTTGCCTAAACATTTTCTATTGTATTATAATCTATTTATTCCCAAGTTCATAACTCTATTTTAAAAGTATTTTATTTTTTCAATATATCATAGTTCTTGTAATTTCCAAAAAGATATTTAGTATCCAACTAAAACATGTCAGTTAGAAGGAGATTTATGAATTATCAAGATAATACTCATTAATGCAAGAAAACTCAAAGCCCTAAGCCACATTTTTTCTGATATTTTTCTCTTAATGGGAAGGATTCTGAATTAATTTAGATTTAGGTTTATACAACAAATATTTTGCTTTAAAGATTTTGTTGTTTTTATTTCCTTAAGTAAATATTTAAATTTAAATATTTCAAAAAATATTAATTTGTGTTCCTCAAATATAAGGGTTTTGTCCATAAAGTAAAAAGTTCTGCCAACTACTTCTTATTCTAAATACAAAATAATGTAGCAGATATTGTCATTTTCTTCTTTAATTTAAATGAAATGAAATAAAATTTTTACCACATATGTGTGTATTAGAGTTTCTTTCCTACCCCATCTGAAGTCTACCTTAAACACATTACTGAATGAACTTGACTCATTTTTACCGTATTTTAAATATAATTCCAATTGATTCATTCAGCATCATTTAGAGGATTCAATAGAAAAGAAATATTTGATTAAAATGAAATGCCAGACCACCTCCACAAAACTTTCTAACAATCCAAATTTTAAAAAATATCTCATAATGGAGTGTTCCTACACAGTGGAATTATCCTTTTACCCTTACACTTTCTGAAGTTACAGCATTGTATCACTTGTGTTTAAAGCCACAAAAGAGTAGGTTTAGGTATTGAAACATGATATGTAGTATATATGGTTTCTAAAAGAGGTCGATATATTAAATATACGATGGAAAAAAGAAGTGTACAAGCTGGGTTTTCTTAGTAGGATTAAGGAGAAATACACCTAGTGTATATTTTCTAGTCTTATTACATTTTGGAGTTTTTATTTCCTCCATTATATCATGATCCTAGATAGGTATCTAAACATAAGGAAGGCTGACTGTTTTCACAGCTGCTCTTACAAAGTTATACCTATGCACTGTAGACCACACAGGGGGAACACAGTTGCTCAACTATTAAAGAATCACTAAAAGATGGTTTACTTAAACTGATTTAATTACAGCACTATGTGATAATTTCTGTGTACATATGTACATCAATGGAGTATATATCAGTAAATGAAATTTATTTTGAAGAATTGTGTTTCAGAATTACATGAAAGAAACAGTATATAGTAACACTATAAAATAATTAAAATCTCATGCCCCAGAAAATAAAAATGTGATTTATTTTACAAATTGTATCTAAGCGTATGCCCATGCCATCTTAAACAGATTTGAAGACAAGAAAGAAATAAGTACAAGTAAAGGCAGCACTGTCATCAAAAAAGATTATGTTCTTCTTGCCAAAGTAATTTCTCAATACACTCCGGTAAATCCTACAACTCCCTATGCATTATTTAGCTGAGATTATCACAATATACATCTATATCTATATATATTATATACATGAAACACAAACATACACACTTCTCTCATAGCCAAAATCTGTCATTTATCAACAGAAAAAAATGAGATGAAAGAAAAAAAAGCAACATAAATATTGAAGCTAGTACTCTCAGACTATGATCATCTCTTAAGTCAATGTCCACCCCTGTGATCAATTACATCTTCAGTCATAAATAACCTTTGAACCAACATCCTCCATCTTCAGGAAAAGAAGATATTTAAAGGTGCAATGTATCATGTTCTATCATTTTTTAAGCTTTTAAGTTGAGAATATAAAAATGAAGATTTGATATTTCCATATGTTGTTTGCTTTCTTAAAGCCTCTCTTTAAAATGACTTTTAAGAAAAAAAAAGAGATTAATTGATTGGTAGCTCTGAAATATAAAAACACAAAAATTAACACTTTTTCCTCTAACAATTTTATTGAGTGTTAAGACTGATTTAGTTAATTTCACATATAATTGAGGCCAAACCACTAAAAAGAAAAATATCAAGTCACTTATTAATGCCAGATTGCTTCCAACAATCCTCAAAGATAATTTGGACTAGAAATGTGCAGCCAGACCCTGTTGCTTTTTAATTAAGTGTCACATTAAAGCTCCTAGAACCCAGTTAACTATAATTATATAAAGTTTCTTCCAGAATATAACTTCCTTTTATGAATCTATTTCTTCCTTTCATGCAGTTTATTTTTAACCTATGTACTTTTAAGATGCCTGATACTAATGATGTTTATTTTTAATAAAATAATGATTATATGTTATATTCTTACCCTTTTAAAAGTGTTTTAAATGTGGTAATTTTAAATTTGCAGAACTAAACTATGAAATTGATAAAATTAAAGATATATACTTAAAGATGAGAACATGGATTCACAGTAAGCTTAGGGTCCTTCTCAAAATTATGCGGCTGGTAAACTTGAAAAGTAATAACTTTAACCCAAGTAGAATGGCCTCTGAGTCTCTCCTCATAAACAAAATGTTAATACTTCCTCTCTGCTTAGTGTCCAGTCTTCCTTTTAAAACCCTAAGCGAAGATAATGCTGACTGTGATCAACAAAGTAAAGCTGTTTGATTCATCTATATTTATCCTGAACATCAAAGGGATTCTGAATGGTCATAGATTTTTATAAAAAATAAAATGTTCTGGTTTATGTCTCAAAATAAATATAAAAGATTAGGCTAACCAAAGTGTGGAGCAATGTTAAGCCTCTATTTGAATTTAGAAGTTTTTTGCAAAAATATTTTTAGCAAAACAAAAAATGATAAATATAAAATAGAGAAAAATAAAGGTAAAAAGATAAGTGTTTCCCTAAAACAGGTTTATAAGACAGTGTTAATATCTTTCAGACCTGAAAACTATGCAGTGATAATATTTAAGATGGCACATGTAGTGAGCATGACATTTAATAGTTTTCTGACTTCATTCACACACTGTCAGTTGAGCTTCATAGTTTCATAATGTGGGAGGATCAGGATAAGCTTTCTTACATAGGTAAAAAAATAAATATAGAAAGTGTAATTGGTCCATGGTCTGATAGTTACTTAGTAATATATTTTACATCTTTTGTCATGATTTTTTTCAAATAAAAGTACTTAAAAATAGAATCCCATGCACTTTTAGAAAATGTATGAATTACTGAACACAAATTGGGAAAAAATAAATAAAAATAAGTAGAGCTTCAGTCACAAACATCATTTCAATTTTAACTCCAACAAAACTTTTTGAATGCTTGTACTTCAGAAATACACAACATTTTCTTAGCTAACTTTCATCAGTATGTAATCTTAACTTTATCTCTAGCATTGTCTTTCATCTTTGTCTAACATAATTGGTTGTTCTAACAAAACTCAATTTTATACAAAGACTTCTATCTTTAGAGTTAAAAGCATCAGAATATTGGTTGGCCTGAATGAAAATATCTGCATTATTGAATTTTTCACTTTCTTCTTGGATGTTTTAATGTCATATAGACATAATTGTATTCCAGAGACATGGCAATATTTTTTCTTTTAAATAATTGACTTTCTTGGAGGTCAATTCTTCAATTCTTGAGAGATAATTTTTTTTTTTTCCTTTTTGGCTAAATTGAAGGGAAGTTTGTATTTTCACCAAGTCAAGTCAGATTTTAATTGCAAAAACTATTATTTATTTATTTTGGAAAGCTCAAGATAACTTGTGGGTGTCATGCAAATGAAATTTTGCAAAATTAGCACTTATTTTTTGAGTTTTGAGATAAAATTTACCTACAAAGAAAAGCAGGAATTGCAAATGTATATTCTGATAAATTTTGACAAATATATATACCCAAGTAAAAGTTTAAGATAGATAACATTTCTATCACACCAGAAAATTCCCTTCCCTCATTTTCACTCTCTGTTACCCACCATTAACTCAATTCTATCACTATTGATTTGAAACATCATATATGGTTATTGAATTTATAATTGATCCTTTTAAAATTAATATTTGTGTGAACTGTGAAGGAGTGAAGTAGCATTTTTTTCCCTATTAAGTTCTTTTAAAAAAAAAAATATGTAAAAAAAATTTTCCTTCTCTTCTGAATCGACCTGGTGCCTAAGCCAAAAATGTTTATATTTATAAAATGTCTATTTAGTATTTTTGATCTATTTTCCTACTATTATGCCAAAAATACAGTCTCATCATTACTATAGCTTTACAATAACTCCTCAACTCAGGCAATATAATTCCTCCAATGTTGATATTTTACTTTATAAATGTTTGAATGATTATTGGTACCACACTTTGGCACATATATTGTAGAATATGCTTGAGAATATTTACTGAAAAACCTGTTGAATAGCTTTAGAGTTTTAGTTTTGAAAATGAGAAGAGTTCTGTAGATGAATCGTGGTGATGGTTGGACAACAATATAAGTATATTTAATGCTATTGAACTGTACACTTGAAACATGGCACATTTTAAGTTTTATGCATTTTGCCATGATTTGAAATATTGCTAAATGAATGAATGATAGCCAAACAAAATGTAGTCCATCCATTCAATGGAATTTTTCCACCATAAAAAGGAATGAAGTGCTGATTTATGCTACAACATTCATAAATCTTCACAAAAATTATGCTAAGTGAAAGGCACAAAAGGACACATAGTACATAGTTCCATTTATATAAAATGTTCAGAATAGGCAAATCTATAGAGATAAAGTAGATTTGCGGTTGCCAGAGACTGGGAGGAGGAAGGAACTGGGAGTGACTGCTAACAGGTACGGGATGTTTTTGAGGGGTTATGAAAATGTTTTGGAATTATATGCTGGTGATAGTTGCAGCACTTTCTAAATATATGATAAAACACTGAATTATACACTTTTTTAAAATTGGGAATTTTATGTTATGTAAAATTTCTTGTTATATGATTTAGTTTTCATTTATAAAATAAATGAACAAATGAAAGAAAAAATTTAATTCGAATTGATTTGAATCTTTACATCAATATGGGAATAATTAATGTTTCATTCATTTTCCGTGTAGAAGTTTTGCATATACCTTCTAAATCATACCTAATAAATTTCATTTTGATGTACTTTAAAAATGTAATTTAAAAAATTATTTTCATTTTTTCTTTAATTGAATACAAAAATAAAATTGATTATTGTTTTTTTACTTTTTCTCCTATGAGCTTGCTAAGTTTGCTTACTAATTCTAGTATATCTGGTGAACAAGGGAGAGTGAGAGATTCCTTAGAATATTTTTGTTCAACAGTGTATAGTCTGTGTATAAAAAGTTTTTTAACTTTTCTTTTCTTCTCACTGTTTATGTCATTATTTTACTTTTTGTCTTATTAACTAGGATATAACTTTGAATACAATGTTTAATAAAATGTCAAGAGCAGACATTCTTCAGAGAAATAATTCAGTATTTCACTTATGATAATGTTGCTATTGATATTTCATAATTTATGACATTAATTAAATGACCTACTATTTCTAGTTTCCTGAGAGTGTTTAGAAAAAGTGTGTGTTGAATGTTACCAAATGTTTTGTCTGCATATATTGAGATGATATTATTTTTTCTCATTTGTGTATACATTTATATTTATTCATATTCAAATAAA
>NW_022436967.1:12464263-12722665 GCF_009761245.1 Sapajus apella | reverse complement strand
TTTTTTTTTTTTTTTTTTTTTTTTGAGACGGAGTCTCACTCTGTCACCAGGCTGGAGTGCAGTTGTGCGATCTCGGCTCACTGCAACCTCCACCTCCCAGGTTCAAGCAGTTCTCCTGCCTCAGCCTCTCCAGTAGCTGGGACTACAGGTGTGTGCCACTTCATCCAGCTAATTTTGGTATTTTTAGTAGAGACAGGTTTTCACCATGTTGGCCAGGATGGTTTCAATATCTTGACCTCATGATCTGCCCACTTCAGCCTCCCAAAGTGCTGGGATTGCAGGTGTGAGCCACCGTGCCTGGCCAATTTGTCATTTTTATGACATATCTAAATTGATGTTTATCATTTTATCTCTTAGTCATATAAACACACACACACACACACACACACATATATATATATGTTTCTACATAGAAATATGTGTATATATGTGTTTTGTTGTTTTTGTTATTGTTGGATTATCAGTTTCAATGAGCTCAATAGTTTGATTTTATAGTTAAAACCAGAGCAGGTTCTTTTCTTAACACATGAATTAGAGTCTGGTAAAACAGAAGCCATCTATGAAGCTGTCTTCTTCGTTTCCAAGATTTATTGTGAAAGATTATGATGTGGAACCCCAGACAAAGAAGCAAATTCTTGTCTAGTTTGAATCTTATCAACAGTGGGGAAGAAAAGTGTGAATTAATCAAGTCACAATGGCTTGCACATCCCCAGAAATCTTTGAAACAATCCTTATTCTTCACTGTCAGAAGGGGAGCAACCGCTCTGTCTGCAGGTCTTAGCAAGTGCATCAGTAATGACCTGAATCAGAATGTGTCTCTCGTGATGCTCTGGAATGCTCCAGAAAGAGGCCAAGACCTCCCTTGGCTTTTTTTAGGGAAAGAGGGCATTTTGGAATGTGGAACCTGGTCCCAAAGATAGAGATCAAGAATTTAGGACTTTTCTTTTGTGAGCTGAACAGGAAGGGGTGTGGCCTGATAGCCATGGCTTCTGCCACAGAGTCCCACAGACTGAAACAACTGGAAGGCCTTGTGATCTGGGCATAGATGGCTTGGGACTAGCCTAAATGATGGGCCTATTGCTAGGGCCAGATGCCGTAAGGAGATCTGCTAGGTCAGGATAGTGGGAGCTGAGTGGGCCCCATGGCAAACTGTTGGGCTATAAACCTCAACCACCCTTCTTCACCTGAGTTAACTCTGTGGTGCAGCAGAGGTGCCTCCACTCCACCCTGGAGGGTTGTTGCAGTGGCCTGAGAGCTGCCACTAGATCCCAACCAAGGCCAGTGTTTGACCTGCCATGGAGAGCCTGGATGCCAGCTTGCCTAGTCCAGCCTGACCCAGCTTTCCCTCCTTCAGCTGGCTTGGCAGGAAATTACAGGATAGGACCCTGAGAATCCTATGCCCTGCACATCACCAGGGATGCACCAGGTTGATGCATGTTGATGGATGTACTTCCTCCATCAACAAAGGCCAAGTAATGCAGCCAGGGCCAGCTTGGCAATGTGAAGCTAATCTGCTTATGCCATTGCTGGGTGCCCCATCCTACTCCCCTGAGATCATGGTGCAGCAGGGCTTTCTCTGCTCCACTGCAGGAAGAAATCCAGGCATTTAGAGTGCTTCCTTGCCTGGACCAGTAGCATGTGATGCCCCACCCTTCATAGATACATTGTGGGACAGAGGGACTTTCTCCACTCCATGACCAAGCAGATCTCTGAACATTTAGTGTCCACTCATCTAGTTCAGCAGGCTGAGCCATTCCATCCTTCCTGTACAAGGATTCTGGTGCAGGTGGGACTTTTCTGCTATATACCCAGGCAGATCTCCAAGCTTTCAGAGCACCAGCTTGCCTGACCCAGCAGCGTGAGTCACCCTACTCCTTCTGTACAGAAATGTCGATGCAAGGGGCCCTCTCAGCTCCAGGCTCAGGCAGATATCCAGGCATTAGAAACACCCACAAACCTAGAGCAGGAGCCTGACCTTCTCCACCCTTCCTAAGCAGAGATCCTGCTGCAAAGAGGCGCTCTTTACTTCAGACCCAGGTAGATCACCAGGTATTAGGATCACCCACTCATTTGGTTCAGAAGCCTGAGCTGCCCCATCATTCCCAGACATAGATCATGGTGAAGCAAGGCCTTCACTCAATGCCCAGGTAGATCTCCAGGCATTTGGAGCACCAGTTCATATGAGGAGCCTGAGTTGCCTGACCCTTTCTGTGCAGAGATCTTGCTGCAGGGTGACCCTCCCCACTTTATGCCCAGACAGATCTCCAGGCATATGGAGCACTCATTCCCTTGGATAAGGGTTTAGGCTGTCCCTTATCCCTGTGCAGAGAACGTGGGGCCAGGAAGATTTCCCAGCTCCACAAGTGGGCACATTACTGAGCACATGTCAGCAGCCCATTGGAATCTTTTCAAGTAATGCTGCGTGTTTCTGCCATTGGACCCTGTAAGTGGACCTGCCTGGTCTGCCCCTACCCTTTGTGATGTCCCCCCATCGGCTTGGGGTGGAGCAGAAAACTCAGACCACTGTGCACTCCACGAATCAGTCTATTTTCTTAAGCAACAAAAATCTTCTGCCACTAAATAAAGATCAAGTATATACACAGCACATTGGCAACAGGGGGCTCGTACCCATAAGTGCTGTCTACTGGCTTGTAGGTCAAACTGCACAGCCCAATATAAAACTTGCCAAAAGAAATGCATAGAGCTATAGAAGCAAAGACAAAAGACCCCTACCCAGTGTTCTGTACAGTCATTCCCCCAGGGAGTAGAGGAAGAAAAAGGAAAATCATAATTATCATTTCATTGAGTATGAAAGAAAAAGGAAAAAATCCTAACCTCATGGAAATAATTACAGTAATATGAAATTCCAGGATCTCCAGATAAGAAGTAACCAGCATAAGAATTGTGGCACCATGAAAAAAATCTCAATGTAGCGACACTACCAAAAAATTGTACTAGCTCTCTAGCAATGCTGTCTAACCAAAATGGAAACTCAAAAATAACAGCTGATGATTTCAAACCATGGATTGCAAAGAACCTCAATAATATCCAAGACAAAGTTAAAAGTCAAAACAAAGAAATTTTCAAAGCAGTCCAGGAAATGATGGAAGAATTAAACATGAAAATAAATCAGAGCTTCAGGAATAAAAAGCTTCCAAATACAATTAAAGCTTTATCAATAGACTGGACCAAGCAGAATAAAGAATTGCAGAGCTTGAGTTCCAGCCTTTCCAAATAAATGAGTCAGACAAAAATAAAAAAAAAAGAAATTTTTGAAAATCAACAAAGTCTTCAAGAAATACAGGATTATGTGAAGGCATTAAAACTATAAATTATTGGTATTACCAATATTTTATATTTGGTATAAAATGCCAAAAAGAAAAGTAAACAACCTGGAAAACATATTTGAGAGAAGAATTCAAGAAAATTTCTCAAATGTTGCCAGAGATTAAGATACAAGAAATCCAGAGAATAATTGCAAGATGTTATTTAAAAAACTAACATCACCAAATCATATAGTCATCAGACTATTCAAACTCAATGCTAAAGAAAAAAATCTTAGGCAGCTAGAGAAAAAGGTTAGATCACATTTAAAGGGAAACTTATCAGGCTAACAGAAGACTTCTCAACAGAAACCTTACAAGCCAGAGGAGATTAAGGGCCTACTTTTAGCATTCTTAAAGAAAATAAGTTTCACCCAAGTATTTCTTACTCCACCAAACTAAGCTTCATAAGCAATGGAGAAATAGAAGTTTTTCCAGATATGAAAGCACTAAGGGAATTTATTACCACTAGACTAGCCTTAAAAGCAATCCTTAAGGGAGTTCCAAACATGGGGAAGAAACAAACAATACCTGTTAAAACAACAAAAAAAAATTACTATAGTTGCATAATTTGCAGATCCTATAAAGCAACCAGGCAACAGAAGCTACAAAGCAATGAGCAAATAACTTCATGATAGAATCTAAACCTCATAAATAAAGATTAATCTTAAATATAAATGGTCTAAATGTCCTCACTCAAAAGGCACAGAAGAAGATAGATTAAAAAATAAAACCCATTTTCGTCTCTCATCAAAAGATCCATCTCATACATAATGACACCCATAGACTCAAAGTCAAGTAAAGAGATCTATCATGCAAATGGAAAACAAAGAAGAACAGGGATTACTATTCTCACATCAGATAAAATAAACTTTAAAGCAACAATAGTAAAAAAAGGACAAAGAAGGAGATTACATAATGATGAAGGGTTAAATTCAACAGGAAGACATAACTCTCCCAAATATATATACAGCCAACATCAGAACACTCAGGTTAACTAAAATAAAGTGTTTCTAGGCCTACCAAAAGACTTAGCCACATATTACTAGCAGGGAACTTCAACATCCCAGTGACAGATGCATGAGATAGATCATTGAGGGAAAAAAATCAACAAAGAAATTCTCGACTTAAACCTGACACTTGAACAATTGGACCTAATAGACATCTACAGAATATCCCACCCATCAAATTCAGAATTTACATTCGAGGTTCTCTGTTATGAAAGCTTTTGTCTCTATTATGAAAGCTTTTGTGCACATGGAAGCTTTTGTCATTGGTCACATGGAACACACTGCAAGATCAATCACATGCTCAGCCATAAAGCAAGTCTAAATAAAATTTAAAAAACAAAGTTATACTGACCATATTTTTGAACAACAGTGGAATAAAAACAGAAATGAATATGAAAGAGATATTTCAATTCACATGATTACATAGAAATCACATAACTTGCTCCTGAATGACTTTTGGGTAAAAAGTAAAATTAAGACAGAAATAAAAAGCTATTCTTGAAATAAGTGAAAACAGAGACACAACATACCAAAATCTTTGGGATGCAACAAAAGCAGCGTCAAAAGGAAATTTTACAGCACTAAATGCCTACATTAAGACAATTAGATCTCAGGTTAATTATCCAACCTCACACCTAGAGAAACTAGTAAAACAAGAACACCACACAAAAGCTAGCAGAAGAAAATAACTAATATCAGAGTGGAACTGAACAAAACTGAGACCCCCAAATACATACAAACAATCAACAAAACCAAAAGTTGGCTTTTTGAAATGATAAAAAGGTTGATAGACTGATAGCTAGATTAACAACGAAGCAAAAAAAGAAAGAAGATCCAAATAAGTACACCAGAAATGACAAAGGTGACATTATAACAAATCTAACAGAAATACAAAAGATACTCAGAGAATATTATGAACACCTCTACACACACAAATGAGAACAATCTAGAGAAAATTGATAAATTCCTGGAAACACACAAGTTCCCCAGATTAAATCAGGAATAAGTTGAAACACTGAACAAACAAATATCAAATTTCAATATTGTAACATTAATTAAAAACCAATGAACCAAAGATTAAAATAAAAATTATACAACAGCTGGATTTATAGCCAAATTATACCAGACATGCAAAGAGCTGGTTCAGTTTTACTGAAACCATTTACTAAAATTCAAGGAAGAAGTACTCCTTCTTTACTTATTCTACAAAGCCAATATTATCTCCTGATTCCAAAGCCTACTAAAAATGCAATTAAAAAAAAACAAAACTATAAATAAATATTCCTCAGGCACCTAGACATAAAAACCCTCAACAAAATATTAGCAAACTGAATTCAATAGCATATCAAAAAGTTAATTTCCCATAATTAAGTAGGCTACATTCTTGGGATGTAAGGTTAGTTCAACACATGCAAATCAATAAATATGATTCCCAACATAAACGATTAAAAATAAAACTCATATGATCATCTCAGTAGATGTTGAAAAAGCTTTCATTAAAACCCAACATCACTTCATGATGAATATTCTCAAAAAACTAGGCATCAAAGGAATATACCTCAAAATATAACCGTCAGTCATCTATGACAAACATACAATGAGCAACTTATTGAATGTGCAAAACTGGAAGCATCCTCCTTGAGAACTGGAAGAAGACAAGGATGCCCACACTTACCACTTCTATTTATCATTGTATTGAAAGTCCTAGCCAAAGCAATAAGACAATAGAAAGAAATAAGAGACACCCAAATAGATAAAGAAGAAAGCAAACTATCTCTCATCATGGACAATATAATCCTATACTTGAAAAACCCAAAAGATTTCTGGGACTGATAAACTACTTCAGTAAAGGTTCAAAATACTAAATAAACATAAAAATCAGTAACATTTCGATACGTCAATATATTTAAGCCGAGAGTCAAATCAAGGAGGCAATCCCATTTACAACAGCCAAAAAATAAAATAATGTAATATACCTAGAAATTCAGTTAACCAAGGAGGTAAAAGATCTCTATAAGGAGAACTGCAAAACACTTCTAAAAGAAATCATAGATGACACAAACAAATGGAAAAACGTTTTATGCTCATGGATTGGAATAATCAGTATCATTAAAATGGTCATACTGCCCAACAAAATCTACAGATTCAGTGCTATTCTTATCAAGCTACCAATGCCATTTTTCACAGAACTAGAAAAAAAAAACTCTTCTAAAATTCATATTGAACAAAAATATGCAGAAATTTAAAAAATTGTTTGAAATGAGTAAAAACAGAGACAAAACATTTCAAAACATCTGCTATACCACAAAAGAAACGCAAAAAGGAAAGCTTATAGGTTGAAGGTCTATATCAAAAGGAAATAACGTTCTCAGATTAACAACCTAATTTCACACCTAAAAGAAACAGAAAAACAAGAATAAAACACACCCAAAGCTAGCAGAGGAAAAGAAATAACAAAGATCAGAGCAGAACTGAATAAAATTGAGACTACAATTACAAAAGACCAATAAAAGGAAAAGTTGGGTCTTTCAGAAGATAAGCAAAATTGATAGACTGCTACATAGATTAACCAATAAAAAAGGATAGAAGATTCAAATAAGCACAATGACAAAGGTGACATTGCAACTGATACCACTCAAATACAAAAGATCATCAGAGATAAATATGAACATGTATATGCACGCAAACTAGAAAATCTAAAGGAAATGGATAAATTCCCGGAACCAAAAAACCTTCCAAGGTTGAACCAGTAAGAAATAGAAACCTTGAACCAGGCCGGGCGCGGTGGCTCAAGCCTGTAATCCCAGCACTTTGGGAGGCCGAGGTGGGTGGATCACGAGGTCAAGAGATCGAGACCATCCTGGTCAACATGGTGAAACCCGTCTCTATTAAAAATACAAAAATTCAGCTGGGCATGGTGGCGTGTGCCTGTAATCCCAGCTACTCAGGAGGCTGAGGCAGGAGAATTGCCTGAACCCAGGAAGCGGAGGTTGCGGTGAGCCGAGATTGCGCCATTGCACTCCAGCCTGGGTAACAAGAGCGAAACTCCGTCTCAAAAAAAAAAAAAAAAGAAACCTTGAACCAATGAAAAATGAGTAACGAATTTGAATAAGTAATAAAAATAACTTCCAACAAACACATACACACACACACACACACACACACACACACACACACACACACACACACCAGAACCAGATAAATCCACAGCTAAATTTTTCCAGATGTACAAAGATGAACTGGCACTAATCTTACTGAAACTATACCAAATAATCAAGGAGGAGGGGTTGTTACCTCATTCATTCTCCAAAACGAGTGTCACCCTGAAAAGTGAATTCAGGCAATGACAAAAAAAGTGAAAAGAAAAAGAAAACTGTGGCTAATATTCCTAATGATCATAGATGCAAAACTTCTTAGGAAAAAACTAGCAAAGTGTGGCTGGGCAGGGTGGCTCACACCTGTAATCCCATCACTTTGGAAACCAAAACAGGAGGATCGCTTGAGCCCAGGAGTTTGAGACCAGTCTGTTCAACACCACAAAATCTCATCTCTCAAAAAATACAAGAATTAGCTGGGCATGGTGGTGCATGTCTGTAGTCCCAACTACCAGACAGGCTGAGGCGGGAGGATCACTTCAGCCTGGGAGGCAGAGGTTGTAGTGAGCTGAGTTTGTGCCACTGCACTCCAGTCTCTCTCAAATATTTTTTTAATAAAATAAAATGAAAAATAAAAAAGAAACCAGCAAAGTGAATCCAATGCACATCAAAAAGATAATTCATCATGATTAAGTAGATTTCATTCCAGGGATGCAAGATTGTTTAAACATATACAGGTCAACAAATGTGATTTACCACATAAATAGAAATAAATACAAAAACCACATGATCATCCCAATAAAGGTGGAAAAAACACAATGCAATCCAATATCCTTTCTTGATAAAAAGAAAATCTTCAATAAGCTAAGCATTGAAGAAGCACACCTCAAAATAATAAAAGCTATATATGGCAAACCACATTCAACACCATGATGATTAAGGAAAAGTTGAAAACATTCCCCCTAAAAAACAGAACTAGACAAGGATGTCCACTCTCACCACTCATATTCAACTTAGTGCTGGAATTAATTCTTAGCCAGAGCAATCAGGCAAGAAAAAGAAATAAAAGTCATCCAAACTGGAAAAGAGGAAATCAGATTATTTCCGTTTACTAATTATATAGCTTAAAAGCCCGAAATCATCCTCCAAAAGACTAGAATTGAACAGTGAATTCAGTAAAGTTTCAGGATATAAAATTAGTATGAAAAAATCAGTAGTATTTCTATACACCAATAATATTCAAGCTGAGAACAAAGTCAAAATCTCAATGATGTTTACAATAGCCAGAAAGAAAAACTAAATACCTAAGAATACATTTAACCAACAAGATGAAAGAACTGTACAAGGAGGAATGCAAAACACTGATTTAAAAAATAGCTGAAACAAACAAATTGAAAAATATCCCATGATCATTGATTGGAAGAATCAATATTGTGAAAATGACCATACTTTTCAAAGCAATCTATGGATTCAATGAAATTCCTCTCAAAGTACCATCAGTCTTCAAAGAATTACAATAAAACTTAAAATGTATGTAGAGCAACAACAATAACAAAAACTCTGAATAGCAAAAGCAATCCTACGCAAAAGGAACAAAGCCATGGGGATCAATCACATTATCTGACTTCAAATGATATTATGAAGCTATATTAACAACATGGTACTGGTACAAAAATAGACACATAGGTCAATGGACTATAACAGAGAGCCTAGAAATAAAGCCACATGCATACACCAACTGATATTTGACAACATCAAGAAAAGTAAACAATGGGGAAAGAAACCCTATTCAATAAATGGTGCTGGGAAAATTGACTAGCCATATGCAGACGAATGAAACTGGATATGGCTAGCCAATTATATCTCAACATATATATCTTACCATATATGAACATTAACTCAATATGGATTAAAGGCCAAAATTTAAACCTGAAAATATAAGTCATGGAAGACAATTAAGGAAAAGCTCCTCTGGACATTGGCCTAGGCATAGAATTTATTACTAAGACCCTAAACGCAAATGCAACAATACCAAAATTAGACAAATGGTATTTAATTAAACTAAAAAGCTTCTGCACAGCAAAGGAACAGATTAAACAGACAACATATAGAATAGGAGAAAATATTTCCAGTGTATGCCTCTGACAGAAGATTAATATCCAGAATATAAAGGAAACAAAATAACTGAACAAGAGAAAACAAGTAACCTCTTAAAAATAGGACAAAGGAATCTGTCTATCTGACAAAGATCTAATATCCAGAATCTACAATGAACTTAAATAAATGTACAAAAAAAAAACAACAACACAAACAACTCCATTAAAAAGTGAGCAAAGAACATGAACATACTCTTCTCAAAAAAAGACATTCATTAAGCGAAAAAACATGAAAAAAAGCTCAACATTGCTGATCATTAAAGAAATGCAAATCAAAACCACAATGAAGTATTATCTTATGCCAGTCAGAATGGCAATTATTAAAAAGTTAAGAAACAACAGGTGTTGGAGAGGTTACAGAGAAATAGGAATGCTTTTACACTGTTGGTGGGAATATAAATTAGTTCAACCAGTGTGGAAGACAGTGTGGAGATTCCTTAAAAATCTAGAACCAGAAATAGCATTTGACCCACCAATTTCATTACTGGGTATTTACACAAAGGAATAGAAATCATTCTGTTATAAAGATACATGCACACGTATGTTCATTGCAGCACTACTCACACTTGCAAAGACATGGAATCAACACAAATTCCCATTGATGATAGACTGGATAAAGAAAATGTGGTACATATATACCATAGAATACTATGCAACCATGAAAAGAAACAAGATCATGTTCTGTGCAGGGACATGGATGGAGCTGGAAGCCATCATCCTCAGCAAACTAATGCAAACAGAAAACCAAACACTACATGTTTTCACTTGTAAGTGGGAGCTGAACAAAGAGACCACATGGACAGAGGGAGAGGAACAACACACACTGGGCCTGATGGGGGAGAAGGAAGGTAGTGAGAGCATTAGGGAAAAGAGCTAATACATGCTGGGCTTAATACCTAGGTGCTGGATTGATCTGTGCAGCAAACCACCATGGCACACGTTTACCTGTGAAATAAACCCGCACATCCTGCACATGAACTCTGGAACTTAAAATAAAAATATTTTTGTTTTAAAAATAGGGCAAAGGACATGAATAGACATTACTCAAAAGAAGACATATAAATGGCCAACACTTATATTTGAAAATGCTCCTCATCACTAATCATCAGAGAAATGCAAATCAAAATCGCATTGAGATACCATGTTATAGTAGTCAACATGACTACTATGAAAAAGTCAAAAAACAACAGACGCGGCATGGATGCAGAGAAAGGAGAACTCTTATACACTGTTGGAAAAATGTAAATTAGAATAACCTCTATGGAACAGAGTATAGAGACTTCTCAAAGAACTAAAAATAGAACTATATTTGACCCAGAAATCCCAATAGGATTTCTTTTCCTTTCTACCCAAAGGAAGAGAAAAACTGTTATATAAAAAAGATACATGTCCAGGCATGGTGGCTCAGGCTTGTAATACCAGCACTTTGGGAGGCCAAGGTGGGCAGATCACCCAAGGTCAGGAGTTCGAGACCAGCCTGGTCAACACGGTGAAACCCATCTCTACTAACAATGCACAAATTAGCCGGGCGTGGGCACCCCTGTAATCCCAGCTACTCAGAAGGCCGAGGCAGAAGAATTGCTTGAACCTGGAGGCAGAGGCTGCAGTGAGTGGAGATCATGCCACTGTTCTCCAGCCTAGGTGACAGAGTGAGATTCCGTCTTAAACAAACAAACAATCAAACAAACAAAAAAACTTGCACACGTATGTTTATTGCAGCACTATTTACAGTAGTAAAATCAAACTAAGTGTCATCATGGTGGATTGGATAAAGAAAATATCTATAAGTACACCATAGACTACTATGCAACCAAAAAAGTGGGAGGAAATCATGTCATTTGCCTCAATGTGGATTGAACTGGAAGCCATTATCCTAAGTAACTCAGAAAAAGAAAATTAAACATTTCATGTTCTCTCTTTAAGAGGGATCTAAATAATGCGTACATGTGGACATAAAATGGTAATAATAAACACTGGGAACTCCAAAAGCAGGGATGGTGGTGGGGGTGGTGAGGGTTAAAAATTTAACTATTGGGTACAATGTTCAAACCTCACCATATGCAATATATACATTTAAAAACCTGCCTATGTATCACCTGAACCTAAATTTAAAAAAAATAATAATGGATTTATATACTATCTTCAAAGTTGCGAGGGTGACAGGATTTGGAAATCTCTAGGCAAAATGTGACCCATCAATTTTTTGCAAATGTACGGATAAAACGTGTTATACACTGACATGTCAGTGTTACCTAAATTAAAACAACTGAATTAGCCTTAAATTGGACCCACCACCTTTATAAATATGGTGTGTAGATTTAACTCTTGAGGGCACTTCAGTAAACAATGAAAAAAAGTTTCATACCAAGATGGGTTTTGTTGTTGTTTTCATTAGCTTATTTAACCTAGGCCCAAATGAGGAATGGAGATTGTCTCAGATATTTATTTCTAAGGCACATCGGATTTCTTTTACTTACAAGTGAGTGAATCTTGACAAATTTACTCTGTTAATGTAAGTCTGATTTAGTACAACATATTCAATGAGTAGGAAGCATTTCACTTTCATACCAGATAGCCAGTCACAGCTGAGGTCTCCGTGTGAATGTGAATGTGCCAGGGTGAATGCTAGTTGCATGAAATTCCTTGAAATAAAAGAGCATTTTTTTTTTTCTGTCCAGACTCTCTGCTTCACCTGTCCTGGGAAACTTTTATTTTAAAAAGTTAAATTTATCTTTTCTCTGAGTCATTATTCAGTAGGCAATCATTCTATAATGATTTTTTAATTTATCTTTTTGAAATGCTTATAACAAAAGCAAACCATTTTATACTGTCACCTTAACCCCTACACAAATTCTTATCCTTGACCGTCGTTTGAACTGGGAGAATGACAAGAATTTCATAAATATTCTCAAAGCATAAAGTCTTGTCAATTTTTTTGGCATTTGATTTTGGCCTTAGTGTTCAGTATTGCACCTGCTAAAATATTTTGCACACTTATTAGTAGATTTGACATCTTCAAGATAGCTGCTGTCAATACAAATCATAGGTATTTATTTTAAATAGTGTGGCTAGAAATCATCCAGCAGATCTTGGCAGAAAAGCAGCCTAGATCAGAATGAAAGCAAAAGCATCCCCCCAAAATATTTTTTCACATAATGAAAAAGAACTTGAAGTTTCTAATTCTTCAAGCTGCATTGTTATTTCAAGTCTATTTTATTATTGTAGGTGTTACTATAAACTTCACTCTTAGTAATGCTTTTGCTGTATTCCACAAGTTTTAATATGCTGTGTTTCATCTTCACTTGTTTCAAGGAACTTTTTGGTTTTTTGATTAAACTTTTCATTGATCCAATACTTGTCAGTAGCATCTTGTTTAATTTTCATACATTTTTACAGTTTCTAATTTTCCCCATGTTATTAATTTCTAGTTTTATTTTATTTTGGTCTCAGAAAATTATTGATATAATCTTGATTTTTAAAAAAAATTTACTGAGACTTGTTTTGTGGCCTAGCATATGGTGTGTCCTGGAGAATGTTCCATGTGCTCATGAGAAGAAAGCTTATTCCACAGCTATTGAATCAAAAGTTCCGTTAATGTCCATTAGGTTCATTTGGTCTAAAGAGCAGTTTAAATTCACTGCTTTTTTGTTAACTTTTTGTCCAGATGTTTTGTCCAGTGCTGACAGTGGGGTTCCTAAGTCCCCAATTATTACTGTATTGGAGTCTTTCTCTAATAATTACTTTATATATCTGGATGTTCTGGTGATGAGTACACATATATTTAGAGTTGTTATATCCTCTTGTTGAACTGATCTTTTTATATATGTCTATATAATGACCTTCCTTGTGGCTTTTTACAGTTTTTGACTTAAAGTGTGTTTTAACTGGCATAAATATAGCTACTCTTGCTCATGTATAGTTTCTGTTTGTGTGGGATATTTTTTCAATCCCTTTACCTTCAGTCTATAAGTGTCTTTATAGGCCAAGTAAGTTGCTTATAGGTAGCATATAGTTGAGTTATGTCTTTCTATCCATTAATAAACTTTTTAAGTGTGGAGTTTAATCTGTTGACATTCAATATTATATTAATGAGAATTTATTCCTGTTACTTTCTTAATTGTTTTCTAGTTGTTTTGTGTATCCTTTCCTCCTTTGTACTCTCTTATTATCATTGCAGTTTGGTGGTTTTCTGTAGTGGTAACATTTAACTTCTTTCTCGTTCTCATTTGAGTATATATTTGACAGTAAGTTTTATAATTCTGTATGTTTTCATGATGTTAGATATCATCCTTTGGTTTCCAGCTGTAGGACTCTCTTATTCATTTTTTTAGGGCCTGACTAGTGGTGATAAATTCCTAGCTTTTGCTGTTCTGGAAAATAGTTTATTTCTTCCTCATTTTTGAAGGATAGCTTTGTTGAATATAATATTCTTATCTGATAGGCTTTTTCTTCAGTACTTTGAATGTGTCATTTCATTTTCTCCTGGTCTATAAGGTTACTGTTGAGAAATCTGCCATTAGTCTGATGGGGATTAACTTTTTTATAGCTTGATGTTTTTCTCTTGCTGTTTTTAACGTTCTCTTTTTTGCTATAATATATCTTGGAGAATACATTTTTGGTTTGAATCTATTCAGGTACCTTTGAGATTCCTATATCTAGATGTTTACATCTCTTGTGACTCTTTAAAAAAAGTTTTCAGCTATTATTTTATCCTATAGGTTTTTTATTCTTTCCCCTTCTTTCTCCTTCTGGAACTTCTTGAATTTAGATATTTAGTCATTTTATATTATCCCTTATGTCACATAAAATTTCTTCATTCTTTTATATTCTTTTTAAAATCTGTGTTACTTCAAAACACTTGCTTCAAGTTTAGAAATTCTTTTTTCTGCTTGATCTACTATGTTGTTAAAACTCTTAATTGTATTTTTTATTTTCTTTGTTGAATTCTTCAGTTATAAGCTTTCTGTTTGGTGTTTTTTAATGATATCCATCTCTTTGCTGAATTTGTCATTCAGGTCATTGTTTTCCTGATTTCTTTGTATTGTTTATCTGTGTCCTTTTATATCTCACTGAGTTGCTTTAATATTATTCTGATTTTCTTAGTCATTTCATAAATTTTCTTTTCATTGGAATCTGTCTCTAGAGAATTACTATGTCTCTTTGAAGATGTTATGCTTCCTTCTTTTTTTTTTTTTCATGTTTCTTGTGTTCTTAAGTTGGTATCTGTGTATTTGGTGTAAGTCTTTTCTGTCTATTTTATGGATTGGCTTTTGCAGGAAAATACTTTTTCCTTTAGATGTATCTACAGTGTTGGCTGAGTAGGGTGGCATGGCTCTGATTCTGGATGGACACAGTAGTGTAGTCTCCAAAAGATTTTTTGGCTGTAATCAGCATCAGAGGTTCCTGTGAGTTCCTCAGTGACTTAGACAGTGATTGTTAGTGGAGGCTTTGATGAGGCTTTGCTGGAGAGAGTGACTCCAGGAAGATCAGTATTCAGGCACCAGTGCTAGCAGTAGTAGGCAGAGCAGGCCCCTCGATGATATGCATAAGTGTTGGAAATGGAGGGTGGGGCCATTTAATCCCTGGGTTCCTGGATGGCATATTCATGCGCTGGCAGTAATGGCAGCTAGTAAAGAAGGCCAAAGGCCCTTGCATAGTCCTTGTGGGCACTGGCAGCAGTGGGCAGAGTGTGTTGATCCCCAGACTTTCAAATAATGCACATATGTGGTGGTGGCAGCAGCAAAATTCAGGATGGGTCTGTCCTTAGGCTTTCTGATGGCATGTGCACAGGTACCACTTACAGTGGTCAGGGCAGGTCAATCTGTAGACTCCTGGACTCTGCTCTCAGACACTTGCAGTAGAGTTGAAAAGTATGTCAGGCCTATCCTCATGCCCCCAGTTGATGCACAGGTGTTGGCTGTAGCAGGTAGGGCAGGTCACTCCCTAGGCCTCCCAATAACTTGGTAATGTGGCAGCAGTGGAAGGCAAGTCAGGTCTTTCTTCAGGTCCCTGATGGTACATGTGGACACCCACAGTGAAACAAGATTGATACCCAGACTCCCAGATCATATACATGGGCACTAGTGATTGGTAGGACAGTCCTCCCCTTGGCCCCATGAAGTATGGTATGCATGTGAGCCAGTGGTGGTTGGTGGGGCAGAATGAATCCCCAGACTCCAAGGCAATATGCATGATCTTTGTGATCTGCACGTATTACACAGAAGAGTGATTTTTCAGAATGAAGATTTAGAGACAAGAAACAAATTTATAGTTTTATTTTTGTGAATAAAATCAACCTATTGAGAAATAATTTCATACTTTTTATAAAACAAATATAGTTATATTTCCATATGTTTTCTTATAGTAGTCTTACAGTTTCATGTCATATGTTTAAGTTTTTAATCTATTTTGAATTCATTTTTGTATGTGAAGTGAGGCCATGGTTCAATTTCATTCTTCTGTATGTAGATACCAGGATTTTTTTTTTTTTTTTTTAGATGGAGTTTCACTCTTGTTGCCCAGCTGGAGTGCACTGGCACAATCTCAGCTCACCACAACCTCCGCCTCCTGGGTTCAAGCGATTTTCCTGCCTCAGCCTGCCGAGTAGCTGGGATTACAGGCATAAGCCACCATGCTCGGCTAATTTTAGCCGAGTATTTTTAGTATTTTTAGTAGAGATGGGGTTTCTCCATGTTGGTCAGGGTGGTCTCGAACTCCTAACCTCAGGTCATCCACCCACCTCGCCCTCCCAAAGGGCTGGGATTACAAAATGCATCCGGTTCTCTATTTTTGTTTTTTTTTTTTTAATTCTTTAAAATTATACTTTGAGTTCTGATATACATGTGTAGAATGGGCAGGTTTGTTACATGTGCAATGGTGGTTTGCTGCACCCATCAACTCATCATCTACATTAGGTATTTACCCTAATGCTATCCCTCTCCTAGCACCTCACCCACTGACAGGCCCTAGGGTGTGAAGTTCCCTTCCCTGTGTCCATGTGTTCTCATTGTTCAACTCCCACTTATGACTGAGAACATGTGGTGTTTGGTGTTCTATTCTTGTGTTAGTTTGGTGAGAATGATGGTTTCCAGCTTCACCCATGTCCCTGCAAAGGACATGAACTCATCCTGTTTTATGCCTGCACAGTATTCCATGGTGTATATGTGACACATTTTCTTTATCCAGTCTATAATTGATGGGCATTCGGGTTGGTTCCAAGTCTTTACTATTGTGAACAGTGCTGCAATAAACATATATGTGCCTGTGTCTTTATAGTAGAATGATTTATAATCTACAATCCAATACCCAGTATTGGATTGCTGGGTCAAATGGTATCTCTAGTTCTAGATCCTTGAGGAATTGCTACACTGTCTTCCACAAGATTGAACTAATTTACACTCCCACCAACAGTGTAAGTGTTCCTATTTCTCCACATCTTCTTCAGCATCTGTTGTTTCCTGACTTTATAATGATTGCCATTCTAGCGGATACCCAGTTTTTTTTAAACATCATTTATTCAAGACTCATTTCTCTCTATGAATTTTTGGCACTTTTGTCACAAATCAATTGACTAAAGATGGGTTTATTTCTGAGTTCTCTCTCCTGTTCTATTGGTTGATAAGTCTGTTTTTGTGCCAGGACCATATTGTTTTGATAACAATTACTTTACAATATGTTTTGGATTCAGGGAGTGTTACACATCCAGCTCTGTTCTTTTTGCTTGAGATTGTTTTGGCTATTGAAAGTCTTTTGTGGTTCTATACTAATTTAAGATTTTTTTCTATTTCTGTAAGAAATGATATGAGAATTTTGATAGAGATTGCAATAAATTTGCAGATTCTTTGGGTAGCATCAGCATTTTACAAATATTTTTTCAGTTCATGAATGTGGCTTAACTTTCTATTTATTTGTGTTTCCTTGCCTTTCTTTAACCAGTGTTTTATATTTTTCAGTATATGGTCATTACTTGGTATCCTCGGGTATTGTTTCCAGGACCTCCCACAGTTACCAATGTCCATGAAAGCTCAAGTCCATGATATAAAATCACATATTATTTGCATTTAAACTATGCACATTCTCTCATATACTTCAAATCGTCTCTAGATTACTTATGATTCTAATACAAAGAAAATGCTATGGAAATAGTTGTTAGAACTGTGTTGCTTGGGAAATAATTGATTAGAAAATTATTTTTTAGAAAAAAAGCCTGTACTTGCTCAATATAGAGGTAATTTTTTAAAAATATTTTTGATCCACAGTTGAATCCATGGATTCAGAATCTGCAAGTAACAATGGCACACTGTACATGTTTTTTGCTTCCTTGCTTAAATTATATTTACACTTAAGTATTTAACTTTTTGTTGCTATTACAAGTTTAATTGTTTTCTTAATTTCCTTTTAGAATAATTCATTATTAACATACAGAAATGCTACCAATTTTTGTCTGTTGACTGTGTATTATACAATAATTTATTTATGAGTTCTAACAGTTTTCTAGTGGAGTCTTTAGGGTGTTTTTTGCATATAAGACCTAGGTCAATGGAACAGAACAGAGGCCTCAGAGGCAACACAACACATCTACAACCGTCTAATCTTGGACAAACCTGACAAAAACAAGCAATGGGGAAAGGATTCCCTATTTATTAAATGGCGTTGGGAAAACTGTCTAGCAATGTGCAGAAAGCAGAAACTGGACCCCTTCCTGTTACCTTACGCTAAAATTAACTCCAGATGGATTAAAGATTTAAACATAAAACCTAATACCATAAAAACTCTAGAAGAAAATGTAGGTAAAACCATTCAGGACATAGGCACAGGCAAGGACTTCATGACTAAAATACCAAAAGCAATGACAAAAAAAGCCAAGATAGACAAATGGGATCAAATTAAACTTTAGAGCTTCTGTACAGCAAACAGAACAATCATTAGAGCAAACCAACAACCAACAGAATGGAAAAAAATTTTTGCAAGCTACCTATCTGACAAAGGGCTAATATCCAGAGTCTACAAAGAACTGAAAGAGATATGCAACAAACAAACTGACCCATTCAAAACTGGGTGAAGGTTGTGAACAGACACTTTTCAAAAGAAGACATATATGAGGCCAACAAACATATGAAAAAATGTTCATCGTCAAGTGGTCATTAGAGAAATGTAAGTCAAAACCACACTGAGGTATCATCTCACACCAGTTAGAATGGTGATCATTAAAAAATCTGGAGACAATAGATGCTGGAGAGGATGGGAAGAAATAGGAACACTCTTACACTGTTGGTGGGAGTGTAAATTAGTTCAACCATTGTGAAAGACAGTGTGGCAATTTCTCAAGGATCTAGAAATAGAAATTCCATTTGACCCAGCAATCCCATTACTAGGTATATACCCAAAGGACTATAAGTCTTTCTATTATAAAGACACATGTACATGTATGTTCATTGCAGCCCTGCATGCAATAGCAAAGACCTGGAACTAACCCAAATGCCCATCAATGATAGGCTGGACAAAGAAAATGTGGCACATATACACCACGGAATACTATGCAGCCATAAAAAACATTGAGTTTGTGTCCTTTGTAGGAACAGGATGAATCTGGAAACCATCATTCTCAGCTGACTGACACAAGAGCAGAAAACCAAACACTGCATGTTCTCACTCATAGATAGATGCTGAACAATGAGAACACATGGACTCAGGGAAACGGGCATCACACACTGGGGATAGTGAGATGGGGCTGGGGAGGCACAGCAGGGTGGGGGGAGTGTGGGGAGAGATAACATGGGGAAAAATGCCAGATATAGATACAGGGGGAATAGAGGCAGCAAACCACCTGGTTATGTATGCACCTATGCAACAACCCTGTATGATCAGCATATGTACCCCAGAACCTAAAGTAAAATAAAAAAATTTAAAAAAATTTAAATCAGGATTTCAGAGAAAAAAAAAGATTCCTTAATAATATATTTAAAATATTTATATAAAAATTGTATTTTATTACATTAAATATTTTTAAATCCATTCTTGATGTGAGATTTTTTTTTTAAATAGTAAAGTATTACTAAGGTTCTGCAAAAAAGTAGTACTTAACATATCAGATATTTACTATTATTGTAATTACATTTATAGCAATAAAATATTCTAAATTTTGATGGAAGATCTCACCAAATGTATCTACCAAAATCTGAAACAATGAAGAGAAATGATATAGAATAAATGAATACATTTGAATACGAACAAAACAAAGAATTTATTTTAGCACTTAATAAGATAATCTAGAAAGAAAAAAAAAAAACCTGAGACATCATTTGGCTTTGAGTTTTTAGTAATTAATTTTACAGAAAGTCTCTCCTGCCTATTTTTTTGCTTCCTCTTTTTCAGAAAGATGCAAATTACATGAAGGCTGTGTTGCGACATTAAGTTCTAGTGTTTCTGCTGAGGTTGTTCTTTTTTATTTTCCTGTCACATAGTATGTGTTTTATTTTTTTTTCATTACATGAGATACATAGTAGGTATATATGTTTATGGGATATATGAGCTGTTTTGATTGATACAAGCATACAATACATAAAAATCACATCATGGAAGATGGAATATCCGTCTCCTCAATGATTTATCTTTTGTGTTATGAACAATCTAATTATACTCTTTTAGATATTTTTAAATGTATAATAAATTATTGTTGACTGTAGTCACCCTGTTGTACTATCAAATGCTATGCCTTATTCGTTCATTCAAAATATTTTTTTCTACCCATTAGACAGACATTCCCACCTACACCCAACTCTCCCTTTACCCCTCCCAGTCTCTGGTAACCATCCTTTTACTCTCTATCTGCATAGATTCAATTGTTTTGATTTTTATACCCCATAAATAAGTGAAAACCTACAATGTTTTTCTTTCTTTGCCTGGCTTATTTCACTTAACATATAATGACCTCCAGTTCCATTCATCTTGATACAAATGATAGGATATCATTTTTATTTAATGGTTGAATAGTACTCCGTTGTGTATAAGTACCACATTTTCTTTAGTCATCTGTTGATGGACACTTAGGTTGCTTCAAATATTGTTTATTGTGAACAGAGCTGTAACAAACATGGGAATTCAGATCTCATCTCATTGTAGTTTTGATTTGCATTTCTCTGAGGATCAATGATGTTGAGAACCTTTTCATATGTCTGTTCACCATTTGAATGTCTTATTTTGAGAAATGTCTTCAGATCTTCTGCCCATTTTTAAGTCAGATTATTAGTTTTTTTTTTTTTCCTATAGAGTTGTTTGAGCTCCTTATATATTATAGTTATTAATCCCAGGTATTGGTATTCTAGTATCTCATGGTTCATCAATTTATTTTCATCAAAGTATAATATGAAAAGGCAGTCAGACTGAAATATAATTAAAAAGAAAATATCTAATTTTCTCACACTTATTAAAAAAAGAATAAAAATGATAATCTCAAGCCACAAAAGCAAGAAAATTTCTAGTAATATCCAAAGTGAGGAACTAAATACAGCAGATATAAATTTTGTAGCTCTTGAAGCAGTCAATTGGACAAGTAGGGGGAATGATTCATCTTATCATACTATAGTTGAAGTATCACTCTAAATTTTCTTTCATCACAGGTTAACCTCTTAATAAAATGTATCAAAAAATATAAAGAAATTATACATTTACCTGACCTAGAGTTTCAGAATGTTCCAATCTTTTTACTTATATTTTTAGTAATTTCTTAGTTTACTTAATATCTCTCAGAAGACAAACTTATTTAATAAATTATAAGTTAAAATAAAACTTATTTAGAGGAGAGGGCTGTCTCACTGTTCACTATACAAACCACCAACACCACCTTGCCAGGATCAAGAAACTGTCCCACCTATCATTGCTTCATAATAACTGATAGCAATTCAGCCCAAACAGATCTTGATATTTTATATGGACAAGCAACATAAGTGCAAGTATATTTATCAGCAGATTTGACTCAACAACTTAAGTAACTTAAAGAATTAAAAGTCAAATGTGATGCACTGATTTTTATTTTGTTTTGTTTTGTTGCCCAATGATAAGCCTCTTAAGTAAGAGGGTAAAAAGAACAGTAGAAACCAGTGGTTGGGTTGAATTGGTTTAGAAAGTGTGAAGGTGGCCTCTCTGCCAAGCAGGGGGCCTGTCAGTAGTCTGGAATCTATGCTTTAAGTATAAAACAGCCTTTACACTGAGTCTCGAGGGTCATTTTATAGGTGTTCTATAAACATTTTAAAGTCATTCTATAGCTGTTCCTTTTTTATAACTGCCCCATCTTATTCCCTCCTGGAGATGCTGACCCAGCAGGGGGTGAGGTAATGGCCAGTTATGGAGATCAGAATGGATTGCTTTCTTTACTCACTCACCCTTCACCTACTGTTTAATGACCACCCAACAACTCCCAGCACAACAAAGAGAAACCAGTAGGAGTAGCTCTGAAAGGATACTCTAGACAAAGTCTAGACCTGAAGTATTCCCACTGCCACTCTGTGAATGAGTGGCTCATCCCCCTGTGCTTGTTTAAATACAGGCATGTTTATATGTAATACACACACACACACACACACACACACACACACTGCAACTAAATGTGATATGGGAAAACATAAAGTCTTGGTAGGGCTCTCTCCCTTGTCATACCAGAGTTAAGTAATGTTCTTTGCACTGTGATCACCTGGTGAATAAGAAAATATTCAGTGCCCAAAGCACAATTTTGAGATTATATGTTTAATCAATGTGCCCTAGGAAAGAAAAAGTAGTGTTTAGGCTATTCTTGGTACATTGCCTATGGGGTAGCCTTGCTCTGCAAAGAGTAGTTAAAAAGAAAAAAATAAAAGATATGTTTAAACCTGTAGATTTTTCTCAAAACAACAGAGATTTTTAGTTTCTTTTGAGTCTGGCCCTGATATATTTTAAATTTCACTGAAAATTCTGGAAATAATGTAGCTAACAATGCACACAGCAGGAAGTAATATTTTGGCTACTGTGATTGTCTTAAGTGTCAATTTAAACCATAATCAAGATTTGCAATGAAGCTATTTTGTAGATATCATTTTCACCAGTAATCAGCTTACTTTATGTAAAAACGATTACTCATGACAATATGGGAGGGCCTTATCCAATCAATGGAAGATCTTAGGAGCAAATACTAGGTTTCCTAGAAAAGAATTTTTGCCTCCGGATGACAGCCTAAAATCAGCCTGAGTTTCAAGCCTGTTGGCCTGTCTTACAGGTTTCCAACTTGCCAGCTCTCACAATTCTATAAACCATTTCTTAAAATAAATCTCTCTATTGCATATCTCTCTATTTTCTATTTAATTCTATTGGTTCTGTTTCTCTGAAGAAACCTGACTGGTACAGTTATTAAATATTAAATTGATCAAAAGATATACAGAAATTTATCTTAAAATATATAAAGGATGTATGTAGAAAGTTTTAAGAGGTACAGCAAGGATGCGAAGTACAACATTCAAATACAAAAATCAACTGTGTTTCCAGCAATGATCAACTTGAAAATAAAATTAAGAAAACAATCACTTATAATGACATCAAAAATAACAAAACACCTAGAAACAACTACAAAACATTGTTGAAAGAAATTAAAGAAGACAGCTGAGCACTGTGGCTCATGCCTATAATGCTAGCCCTTTGGGAGGCTGAGGTGGGCAGATCATGAGGTTAGGAGTTCGAGACTAGCCTGGCCAATATGGTGAAATCTCACCTCTACTAAAAATACAAAAATTAGCTGGGCATGATGGCATGTGCCTGCAGTCCCAGCTACTTGGGAGGCTAAGACAGGAGAATCGCTTGAACCCAGGAGGAGGCAAAGGGTGCAGTGAGCCGAAATCATGCCATTGCACTCCAGCCTGGGCAAAGAGGGAAATTCCATCTCAAAAAAAAAAAAAAAAAAAAAAAAAAAAAAAAAACTAAAGAAGACCTGAAATAATGGAAAGCTACTTCATGTTTATTAATTGAAAAACTTAATATTGTTAAAGTGCCAGTGCCAGTACTCCTCAAGTTTATGTATAGATTCAAAGCAATTAGTATCAAAATTCCAGCTGGCTTCTTTGAATAATTTACAAGCTGATTGTGAGATTCAGATGAAAATTTAAGGAGCTTAAAATAACTAAAAATATTGAAGAAAAAACAAAGTGGGAGAACTCTCACATCCTGACTGCAAAACTACAGTGTTCAGGACACTGCAGTACTAACATAAGGCTAGACACAAAGATCAATAGAATTGAGATTCCAGAAATAAGCCCTCACATTTATAGTCAAATAATCTACAGCAGTGGTGTCAAATAATTCAATGAGGAAAAAATTTTCTTTTCAACAAAATGATGCCAGCACAATAGGATATACACACGCAAAAGAATGAAGTTGGACCTTAGCTCACATAACACATGAAAATTAATTCAAAATGTACCAAAGGTCTAGAGGTAAGAGCTAAATTTATAAAACTCTTGGAAGAGCACATATGTTTAAACATTTACGTCACGAGTTAGGCGATAGTTTCTTAAACATGACACCAAAGCCCCAGCAACAAAAGAAAATTTAATAAATTGGACTTCATCAAAATTTAAAAAAATGTTTGTGCTTCAAAGAACAGTATCAAGAAGGTGAAAAGACAACCTACTGAATGTATAGGAACATTTGCAAAGCATATATCTAAAGTATTTAGACCATAAAAGAACCCTAACATCCCAAACATAAAAAGATAAATAACCCAATTAAAAAATGAGCTAAGTGTGAATAGATGTTTTTCCAAAGAAGATGTACCAATACACAATAAGCACATGAAAAGATGTTCAACATCGTTAGTCATTAGGGAAACACACATCAAAATCACAATGAGATACCATTATCTTCTTCATATAATAAATAAAGGGATAATTGCACATCAAAGAGACTAGTAATTAAAAGTGTTGGCAATAATGGGGATAAACTGAGCACTTGTGCATTACTGTGGAAATGTAAAATTGTGTGTCTACTTTAAAAAATAGTTTGGCACTTTCTCAAAAATAAAATGTTAAAGAAAGCCAGCATAAGAACCAGAAATTTTACTCCTAGGTATATACCTATGAGAAATGAAAACATATATTCATATAAAAAGTTGTACATGAATGTACACTGAAGCAATACTCAAAGTGGCCAAGAAGTGCAAGCAACCAAAATGCCCATCCACCCATGAATGGCTAAACAAAATGTGGTATAGCTATACAATGGAATATTACTCGACAACAGCAAAGGAACAAAATGCTGATACATATCAAAACATGGATAAACATCAAACACATTATGCTAAATTAAAGAAGCCAGACACAAAAGACCACATATGGTATGATTCACTTTATATGAGACATCCAAAACAGACGAATCAATAGATAAAAAGTACATAAGTGTTTACCAGAGTTTGAAGTGGGGAGGGAGGGAAAGGAAATGGCTGTTAAGTAAGCGGTTTCTGTTTAGCTTGGTGAAAATATTCTGGAATTAGGTAGTGGTGACGATTGCACAATTTTGTTAATATACGTAAAACTACTGGGTTTTATCCTATAAAGTAGTGAATTTTATGATATGTGAATTATATCTCAATAAAGAACATAATAAAGTTTGAAAATCAGAATGTATTAGTCCATTCTTGCACTGCTATAAAGAAATACCTGAAACTGGGTATTTTATAAAGAAAATAAAAGAGGTTTAATTGTCTCACGGTTCTGCAGAGGTACAGGAAGCACAGCAGCTTGTGCTTCTGGGGAGGCCTTGGGAAGCCTTGAATTATGGCTGAAGGCAAAGCAGGAGGGAGGCACTTCACATGGCTGGAGTAGGAGGAAGGAGGTGGGGAGGCCATACCTTTAAACAACCAGATCACAGGAGAACTCACTGATGCAACAAAACCAAGGCTGGTGGGGTGGTAAGAGAGGGATGGTGTTAAACCATGAGGAAACCTCCCCCATGAGCCAATCACCTCCACCAGACCCCACTTCTAGCATTGGTGGTTATACTTTAAGATGAGAATTGGGTGGAGAAACAGATTCAAACCGTATCACATGGCGAAAGAAATTTTATTATTTTGAGCAACTAATCTTCAACAACCTGCAATTTGGAATTTATTGAACTTGTTTATAAAATATTTTAGATGCATAATAAAGATAAATTTACTCATCTTTTCTTTTCTTTGCAAAGTATCTTTGGGAAAGTATCTTTTTTCATCTTATATCCTAAAATGGTGAATTTCATAGATTGAAAACCTCCACTTATTTTTATTTTACTTTTCTTCCTTTTGTTCCCAATGTTAGTTTTCAAGGCATCTTTCTGTTTTACAAAATAGATATTATTATTATTCAAATCTAGCCAGGCCAACAGATAAAAGGATGACTGACACTGAAAACATACCTTGTTGTTTAGTTCACAAAAGGAATATACCATGCCATGAAAAACCACACCAATTCATTTATAGGCACTAAGGTCAAATGAGACTTTTTTAAAAAAATTAAAGAAAAAAATTATCACTTAAATATATTAATAACCTTATTCTCTCTTCCCTCCTTCCCTGGGGAAATGCCAGGGTTGACCAAGAAGCTGTGGAAAAACAAGGTCAAGAGACTTTATTGTGGTTTTTCAGGGAAAGTAATGGACCCTGTGGGGGTAGCAGGTTTAGGGTTCACTAGTTTAAATAATCTCCACAGGTTCTGAGGCATAAGGACTGTTTCTACATGCCTGGTACCTGGCCTTGGGGTGTTTAGAGCAAAGTAATATTGGTCCAGAGTTTCAGAACCTTATAGAAGAGGTGGAGTGTGGTGGTGGTGGTGGCTGTGAATTCTGCATCGATTAATCTGCATATAAAAGACACACACACAATGGATCCTTTACTGGCTCTAGGAATTGGCTAGCCCTAGGAGAGACAGTCTTGGCAGGGTTAGTAAAGCACCACATATCAAAACATCCTAACAGAATGACATGCTTCACACATCCTCCTTGATTTCTTTACTTCAAGATCTACCCCCAAATGCTTTTAGTCTAATAAATTTAAGTGGTTGACATGTTAAAATGTTACCACCCCCAGAGACAGCACATACAAACAGGCCTCATTAAATAGGTGAGTTAAATGCATATCATAAAGGAAGTTCTTACAAAGGCTCCATAACTGTTCTGTCCTGTGTTTCCAGAAACGACAGCCGATGGAATAGCAAACATAATATAAAGCACATTACAAATACTGTGTTGCTTTATTTATATCAGGTCTCTTTGGGACATTTGGAAAAGTCTTGTAAATGAGAATCTAAACCAAATGCAAACCAGTATTCTCAAATAAATACGGAGGTCATAATACTAAGCTTATCATTAAGTCTGCCACTAAGCAAATGTGTTCAGTTGTCTTAGTGGTTTTAGTCAAATACAAAACTTAGGAGAACCAAAAAGTCTTGCCAGGCTTCCAACTCTTCCCTTCCTTTAACTAGATATTGTATTTCACTTTTGTTAAGGAACACTTTAAACAAAACTTTTCTCCTAGATCCTTTATGAGAGCTTATAGTTGCAGACATCCAACTGAAACTTTTTCTGCCCACTAGTTCCATATTTCATTTTAGTTAAATTTAGAGAATCTGCCCTGGAAAGTGTGGCATATGGTATCATGACACACTGGAAAAAAGAAAGTAGATTTGCATAATGAAGGCAAGGACAATGACACTTTAAGAAGACTTGGAGGGCAAATAAAAATTATCATTGCATGTGTTAATAACTTTATCCCCAATCCCAAATAAGAAAATTATATTTGTCAGGCACGGTGGCTCACCCTGTAATCCCAGCAGTTTGGGAGGCCAAGGTGGGCAGATCACCTGAGGTCAGGAGTTCGAGACTGGCCTGACCAACATGGAGAAACCCTGTCTCTACTAAAAGTGCAAAATTAGCCAGGTATGGTGGCACATGCTTGTAATCCCAGATCTTCGAGAGGCTGAGGCAGGAGACTTACTTGAACCTGGGAGGTGGAGGTTGTGGTGAGCTGAGATCGTGTCATTGCATTTTAGCCTGGGCAACAAGAGCAAAATTCTGTCTCAAAAAAAAAAAGAAAATTATATTTAAGTACACACATGCACACATATACACAATGATAAAAATGTGCATTCTTTTCTCTTCACCATTTTAATTCTCAAGTATAAGATCTTTCCTTTTAATTGTTCACACACAAAGTTTTAATTAGCCAAATTTCTAAAACGTGACAAGCTGCCAAAACTCAGCCACAGTTTGGACTTACAGATCTGTAAAGAATTACTTGGTAGCAATCAGAATGAATTGCAAAGCATACATCCAAAACTTTTTCATACCGCATTAACACAGCAATTCGTGTGGTAATTCTTCTTGATTGCACTAGCTGGGGGAATTTAGCAGAAGATGCTGACAGTTAGTCAAGGTATGTTATCTACTGGGTTATGTGTCATACAATAGCTAAAGATGTGTACCTGTAGATTATATACATACAACACACATACAAATATATTCAATATAGAGTTTATTTTTAAGCTATGTCACTGAGAAATGAGTGCTATTAGGAATATAGAACCATCATCTATACAGACACTAAAACTCAGGATTTTCTTGGGCAAAGGTGGAATTCAATACATTTAATGTAGCTTTCTAATTCTCCCACAGCATAGTGCTAGTCTTCATATGAGTTTTGTTGTTTGTGAATATTGTTTAAGTTCACAGACAATAGTGGAAAAAAATGAAAGCTGATTTCATGTTAAAAAATTATTGCTCAACCTTGAATGCCTATTAATATGTTCCTATAACCAAATTTTATGTTTTCATTAAATAAAACTTTCAAGGAGAATGCCAAGGTGCTAGCAGCTTATAGTCACTCTGCAAAAAAGTAGTATCTCAAATAATATAAATACCTCTAACAGAAAGCATAAACACCATACACACTAATAACATGGTGTTAGACCTGGAAATCAAAACTCTGGCTGGTTTTTGGCAGCTTAATTGTCACATTTTAGAAATCCGGCTAACTAAAACTTTGAGTGAATAATTAAGAGAAAAGATCTCATATTTGAGAATTAAAAGAATGATGAGACAATAATACAAATTTTTACCATTCTGTGTGTGTGTGTGTGTGTGTGTGTGTGTGTGTGTGTGTGTGTGTATTTAAATATAATTTTCTTATTTGGAAGAAGGGATAAGTAGGTGTTACTAGGAGTTCCAGTTTCAAAATATATCTGTTTTATTCATCAGCTGGACTTATGAAAGATCAGTCAATTGATCTCAAATGCCCTTAAGAGTATAAAAAATTTAATGTAATCCCTAAGTATAGGGATCTTAATATTAACTTAAAAAAGAATGTTATATATCATGAAGCATGAAACATATATGAGTTAAAAGCACTTTACCTGATGTTATCATCTCCTGCTGGAACTAAGGCTACTTTATGTGTCCCATGGTGCCGGGAGAGCAGAGGCAATAGGCAAAAGCTCCTCCGAAGAATAGAGGGAGAGTTATGTCGGATGCAATCCTCTCATCAAAGAATTAAAATGACAAAATTCAAAATTACTTCCAAATGTGTTGCAGAAGAAAAGACAAGAATAGTAATGTAAATGAGCATTTTTAATGCTGAAAATAAGATCTTTATCTAATTCCAACCTTTATTTTGGAAACAAAACACCAAATAATACACCCAATCTCTAAAATTTTATGTGCACATGCTATTTACCAGCTTTTGTGCTAAGATTATTATTACTCATTCTGAGAACAACTCTAAACCATGGAAACTATTAATGGCTCCTTTTTATAAATGACACCTTAGAAGAATAATTCCCTAAGTTTCACCTAGTAAGTGAGCCCAGTATGTAAAGTGCTCAAAAGTTGTTATCTAGGGGTAATATTTAAAAACATATCAAAATGTTGTTGATAATTTAACTCCATTATGGATAAATTTCAGATAATTTATTAAAAGCCTTTTAATGTTATTAATTTATATAGAAAGACTACAAGTAAAATGTAATTTCTACTAATGCTTTGTAAATATCCATGCTGAGACAAATCCCTCATCACACAGCTAAAATATAAGGAGACGTCTTCAATCGTTTTTTCTTTCTAGAAGTGATTCATTTATGTTCATCATTTCCTTAGTCAGTTCATGTCAGAAAGTCTAAGAGTGAGCAGGAGATCATTTTTCCAGTGACAGAGGTTACAGAGGAAGAAATAAACAATGGAAACTGGAAAAGTTTACCATGATACTGGCTATTTCCTTGTATGGAAATTTCTTTTTTTATATGGAAAAATTTTGATTGGGGTCAGTGAAAAATAACTGAAGTCTTTCAGAAAATTGCAGCCTTTACCTTACACTCTTGGAAGGCACAGCTGTCAGGACACTCAATCAAGCCATCACGTTACTGCTGTTTCTTTAGAAAGCCAAATAAATAAGTACACAAAGATTACATTAATTTAAGCAGACGTTCCTCATCAAAACTCTAATAATGGATGAAAAACATGGATAACTTGCATTAAACAGATGGTTTTTCTACTCTAATGGCTTAGTTGACAATTGTAGAGGAGATAAAAAGAGAAGGTGAAAGAAAGGTAACTTTAATTCAGAGCCTCCTGGTTTGTGGTCCTTTCAGTAAAGAGTTAAGTATGAGATGTTGGGTAAGATATTTAATCCATCTCAGTTTCATTTTCCTCACATATAAAAGAAATATGCATAATATTAAATATTTTTATATAGCTATAACTGTCTATACTGCTTGAGCAAGTAGGAGCTCCAAAACTGGTAAGTATTATTAGTAAGCCAGCCTTAGTCTTATAAGTACATTTTATTTTTACTTCTTTCTTAATTAATTTTCTTTAAAAAATAATTGTGATCAGAATACTTAATGTAAGTATTTTACAAATTTTTAAGTGTACAAATGATTGTAGTTACAATGCTGTATAGTAGATTTTTGGAGCTTATTCATCTTGTTTGACCAAAACTTTGTGTCTGTTGATTAGTAAGTCCCATTTCTCCTCCCTCCAGCCCCTAGCAACCATTATGTCATTCTTTGATTCTGTGAATTTGAGTACTTTAAATGTGTCATGTAAGTAGAATCATGCACCATTTGTTTTTCTGTGACTGCCTTATTTCACTTAGCATAATATCCTCAAAATTCACCCATATTGGGCAGGTGCAGTGGCTCACATCTGTAATCCCAGCACTTTAGGAGGTTGAGGTGGGTGGATCACCTGAGGTCAGAAGTTCAAGACCAGCCTTGTCAACATGGTGAAACCACATATCTACTAAATATACAAAAATTAGCTGGGTGTGGTGGTGTTTGCCTGTAATCCTAGCTACTCAGGAGGCTGAGGCAGGAGAATCACTTGAACCTGGGAGGCAGATGTTGCGGTGAGCTGAGATCATGCCACTGTACTCCAGCCTGGGCAACAAGAGTGAAATTCCATCTCCAAAAACAAAACAAAATAATTCACCCGTATCGTCACATATTGCAGAATTTCCTTCTTGTGAAAGCTGAATAGTATTCTATTGTATGTATTTACTAGATTTTATTTATCCATTTATCTGTTCATGGACATTTAAGTTGCTTCCATATCTTAGCTATTTTGAATAGTGCTGAAACAAACATGGGAGAACTCATATTGCTTAAAGATATCGATTTCAATTCTTTTGTATAAATATCTAGAAGTGAGATTGCTGTATATCATACCACAGTTCTATTTTTAAATTTCTGATGAACCTCCATGCTATTTTCCATAGAAACTGCACATTTTTGCATTTCCACCAACAGTGTGCAAAGGTTTCAATTTCTCCACAACTTCACCAGCAGTTGTCTTTTGATTTTTTGATAATAGACATCCTGACAGGTATGAGGTAATATCTCATTGTGGTTTTGATTTGCATCTCTCTGATGATTAGTGATGCTGAACATCTTTGTCATATACCTGTTGGCCATTTTTATGTCTTCTTTGGAGAAATATCTATTCAGGTCCCTAGTATTTTTATTATTATTATTTAAATAGAGATGGTGGTCTCTCTATATTGCCAGGCTGGTCTCTAGCTCTTGGAGTCAAGTGATCTTCCCACCTCGGTCTCCCAAAATGCTGGGATTACCCTTGTCCCTTTTAAATCAGGTTATTAGGTTTTTGCTTTTACTATGAGTTTCTTATATTTTTTGCAGATTAATCACTTATCAAATACATTGTTTGTACATATTTTATCCCATTCCTTAGATCACCCTTTTCACTCTGTTTCTTATTGTTTTTAACAGAGCAGAAGCTTTTTGGTTTTATGTAGTTCTATTTGTTTTTGTTTTTCTTGCCTGTGCTTTTGGTGTCATATCACCTTATTGCTATTTCTAATGGTTGCTTTTCAGTCACCTTCTTAATCAGTGTTTCCTCAAACTTATTTCTTAAAATTCTCAAGATTTACAAAATAAAATAGTAGTGATCCCTGAAAATAAAGATTATATAATAATGAGAATTATGAATTTTGTAATGGAGGTATAACAATATCATAATATATAATCATTCCTAAAATTATTTTAACAATAGGGTCTTTTTTTCCTGTAGGATATTGATTGAACCCTGAGAAAACACAATTGTAATGAGTGTATATTACTTTTTCCCAATTGTCTTTCTGTGATAACCAGCAGAATAATCAAAAATTGAGTAAGTTTTCTGTGTACAGTGGCAGAAAATAAGGTCTTTGAAAATAAAATTGAGTTAAGCTTTTAAAACTTTTGAATTCTGTAATAAGGAAAAGGCTTAGGAAGTTCTCTCATCCTTTTCATAAATTCAGGTAGCTACTTCTAACAGATATTCAAATAATGAAAGTGGTAAAAACCCAATTTCTAGCTCATAAGCCTTAAGAGACTTTAGAGTTAAATAAGGGATAAAATCCCAAGAATAAAAGTGTAGAAAAGCTCCTTATCTTCATCCTGTTTATTCAACATAGAAGATCATTCTTTGATGTACACACAAGCCTATCCCTGGGTGGGTAACGAAAATAGGCTAGATGTTTTATTTGTGTAATGAATGGGTGATTACTACATGAACTAAAATAAAGAAGGAAGTAAAACTTTTAGTAGAAGATCAGGGGAAGAACACTTGACCTAAAGCACATATTCATTCTTTTGATAAAATTTGAGTGTCTAGTTTTATGCTGTGTTCTAGACATACAGCAGTTACAAAAACAAACTTTTTTGCATGTGACTATAAAGTATGTATGTATGCATGCTTATTTTCTTTAGGTATCAGAAACATAAAGGGGAAAGTGTAAAATATTATATTTTGGAAAAGAGAGTAGAAAGGTAACAATCCTGAGATGTCAATCATTTATATTGTCCTTTGGTCATTCATACATACTTTCCACTGTGTTAAATGTTGCTGAGGGAGTAAGGAGGGAAATCAAATGTGAAGAAACAGAAAGACAGTGGGTGAACAACTTAGAACAACATCTAATGGAGTGATGGCCCAGAGGCCATTTTACAATGGGTTGAAAAGAAAGTGTCAGATGAAGAAATGGACACATCGATTATAAACATTTTTCATCAGTTTGGCTCAGGAGACTAGAAAAAAAATAGTGCTGTAACTAGTGTGTTTATTTTACTTTAATTGGTTAAATGTGAGTGCTTAATGGAGCAATTTGAGAATTACTAATAGAGTACAACGAATCTTAGTTGAGAGGGAAATTGAAAATACTGAAGAGAGAAGGAAAAATTTCAATGTAAGTTTCTGAGTAACTAGGAGAAGAAAGAAAAGAAATATGCATTGTTCAGGCAAAGAACTTACTTTTCAAAAGAGAAAAAGAAACAATCAGAAACAATTGGTATCCTCTTGCATTTCAGTGTTTCTCTAACTTAAATATAGACAAAAAACAACTCAGAGCCTTTTAAATGCAGATTTGGGTTCATTAGGTCTGAGTTGGGGCCTTAGATTGCACATTTCTAATAGATTTCCGGGTGTTTCTATGCTGCAGTAAGCAGATCACATTTGGAGCAGCAAGGCTGTGTTTCTATGTTTGATACTAATAAATGACGAGCTCCCCAGCATCTGGTTGTAATTTTCTATTAATTAGAAATGGCCATCAAACAGTTGGAGAGAGGCAAGTGAGGGTGGTTAGAATAAGGGTGGTTAGAGTGTTGACATAATTTTTCAGAGACCACGTGAGTTGACTGGACCTGAGATTTGGCAAAATTATAAGCAGTGCATTGAGGGCCTCCCAATATGAGCTGTGACCAATTTATAATAGAACTTGCCTCTGCTGATGGGCCTCTTTCCACATTCTTTGTCCAGAGAAAATGCAAGGTTGGGATCATCCAAGATTAGGATTGTGTGTGGGGATATAATGCAAAAACAACAGAGTCAAGAACGTATGTTATTACTGAAAAGGTGCTCCAGGTAAACTAAGCCCATTAAATAAAGATGGTTAAGACTCACAAGTGCTAATGAATTGAGAGCAATAAAGGGATCCTGTTTATAAGTATCATTAAGGTCATATAAGGCCAGATGTTTCTTTTTGTTTTTTTGATTGTTTTTTAGTTTAATGGTTTTTTTCTTGATATAGATTTTTATGTTGCTATGTAACATAAGCTGATTAGAGTCTAATTCAATTAGCAGAAATTAATTCAGAAGCATAAAACTGGGAAATTCCCATGTCTGTTATGTGCACTAGTAAGGATCAGTAGCCTAAAGACCCACATTGCAATATTATTCTGCTCCTCTTTGTAATATAAAAGGTTGTATTCCAAATGGAGGCCTGTGAGTTTAGTATTCTGTTCAATGAATGACATAAGATATTGGCTAAAGAACTACAGGTAGAATACTGGGAAAAGGATAAAACTGGTAGTCAAAAAACAAAAGATTGTTGTCAAAATCAAGTAAGAGTGTTTATGAATGTAAGCCAGTTGAGTAGGATTCAGAGTTCATTTAAATAAGGCATAGAGTTCGTTACCTGCAGAGAAGGTTTACTTAAATTGTATTCAGCAGATACAGCTGGTATTATAGAACAGGCTACAGGTCAGCAAACCAAACACCACGGATCTGCTAAAGACCACCAAGGAAGCCTATGGCCCCTATTCTGAGAAGCACTGACCCATAAAGACCATGTGTGAGTCAGGCCAGATTGGCCAGCAAAACTAAACTGGGAGTGAGGAGAAAAAGAACACTGCCCAAAAAATCCTTAAGCCAAAGGCGCCTTATTGATGCTCTACTGCTGCTATTTTAAATGCAATATTCTCTTGGTAAGAATGTTCTGCTGCTGACATTTGAAAGACAAGACTTTCTTTGTGGAACATTTGCCACCCAGGATTTAGCAATCTCTTCTCTTCCTTGAAGAGATTAGCCCTTCCTTCTAAAGAAATACACTCCATCCACCACAGAATGGTAAGCAAAATTTGATATAAAAATTATTAATTCATAGCAGATGCAAAATATCACACAACAATCAGGTAAACTCAAGGTAGAGTGTTTGTATTATTAAATTTATTTGGCCTAAAAGGGAGTCTCTTTTCTTAAAGTTTGAATATTTATCTCACTACTTGGGAAAAAAAAGATTAATTTGAGCATAGACAAATAATGGGAGACACCCCTGATCTATGTAAGAGTCCTAAAGCTTTATTCTAATGTCCTATGCCAAGAACTCAAATTTTAAAAAAATATTTTTTTTAAATACACATGGGTGTCTCTTCTGTTTCAATAGAACTAGATATTTCATTCCGAAACACCTTGAAGTGTTTTTTTTTCCACAGCATCCCACACAACCTTCATGATTTGTGTCTCTGCTCTTTTTATTTTTTAAATTCTGTATTAATACTTGTGAACTTCGAACTTGTCCAGATGATAGTAATGCATTGGGTTAAGAGCATAGATTATAGAGTCAGACAGCTGGAGTTCAAAGCCCAGTTCTCCTCCTTAGTAACAGGGTTAACCACCCGCATTTAGCTTAATCTCTCTGAGCCTCTTTTTCTCCCGCTTGGCAAATCGTGAGGGCTATGCAAGTTTTGTTGAAGCAAAAGTTGTTACTGGACAAGTTAAACAGAAAGGAGATATTTTATGTAAGTCTACTGAAATAGGGGAGAGAGACCAGAATTCAGACTGAGCTCAACTACCCTGAAATAAAAGGTGGGAGGCTTTTTTAAGTGTTGTGGTAAGAGAGTGGAAAGTACTAGAGGAAAGGCACAGAAGTTGGTCACTGTGCAGAGCATATTGAGTTATTTAGGAGTTTTTATTTTATTTTTCTGCATGGTTAGATCATCTTTGTTTATTATGCGGCATCACGCAGCCACATTAGGCTGGTACAGGGGCTAGGAGGTAGGAGCGACTGTGTCTGGAGAGGATGGCTCCCAGGTCCTTGAGGAAGACATTCTTTTGTTAGAAAACTGGCAGGAGGCCTTAAAAAAGATTTACATCTCAAAGGAACAAAGAAAGAATTTACAACACAAGTTTTCTAAAGTAAATAAATGCTCTTAAGTCAGGGTCTACAGTCAGGAAAAATGTTTATAATATAGTTCAGCTGAGGGGAACATTAAGGTCTTCTTGGTCAGTATCTACTGTTGCTTTAATTATAATCATTATTGTTAAGATGAACGTTTGAGCCTTCTCCACCTGGTGAGTGAATGCATGGAAATGTATTTTTACAAATTCCTGGGTTGTTATCAAATGATACTAAGATAACATTTTTTTCAGGACTCCAGCAACGTCTGAATTCCGTTCAAAACACTTACCTCTGCTTAGATTTCTCAATATGCGAAATATGTATGAGAATCAATGATATATTGAAACCAAAATATCATATATTTGTAGGATGAACAAAAATCCCAATGAAGGGAACTCTGATACATCCAGTTAGGTCTGTGAAGAAACCCCATTTTCTAAACCATTAAACCTAAATAGAATCTAACCAAGGCAGGCTATGCGGCCTGAGGACTACTCTACTTTTTTCAGCTAGACCTCACTGACCTTTACTTTAAAAAATGTAGTTTATAATCCTACTACATATTAGTAACCCAAATTAAAAGTACAAGTTACATAGAAAGTTTGGCCTTTTTACAACTCCTGAATGAGTGAATTGGACAGAAATAGAAAACAAATCCATGTACTCCGGCTTTTTCACGCTCAGTGAACCTTAGAATCCCAAAACTCGGTAGAATTTCACCTTCTGAGGGAATGTCTGATACATTGTATGGGAATGTCTATGGAATATGGGTCTTGGAAAATGAGATGCTTCAGTGTACTTTACTGCTGATTCAAATACTCTTTAAATAATGCATACTTAGATTTCCTTTTGCAATGTTTAACTTTTATATCACTATCTGACACCAAAAGATATTTCACTATCTGAAACCACAGAAGACATTCCCATAGAATGTATCAGACATTCCCATAGAAGATGGTAGAGCAGAAGAAAATTATACTTCCTTTAAAGGCATGAATGCTTGATTATTATTATTTCTCCTCCTAACTCCATTGCTCTTGTGGGCCCATTGGCATTTGATAGGGTGATATTTAATGAAAGGAGGACTTGGATATCTCCTCTTGTCATTCACAGAAGACTAATCTTGCCGTTAAAACTTTCAACATCTTTTCTAAGTCTCTTTAAGGTTTCAACTTCTTAGCCTGTCATCTTCCATTATTCTTTCTCATCAGTGATTACCAAAATTCTCTAGGCTGACAGAGTCACTTTGTTCTTCAGCAGTAAAACAATTACACAAATGATCACTCCATTAATGATTTTTATTCTTCCCAATATTTCCAGAAATTCTTGAGAACAATTCTTCTCAGCACGTTGATATGTGGATTCATATCTCCACCAAATTATCAAGCTCTTTTTTTTAAAAACAGCCATAACTAATGACCCAAAATTTTAACAGGATCATCCCTGCAAAAGACTCGGATAGTGACATCCAAAGGATTACAAATCGTTCTACTATAAGGACACGTGCACACGAATGTTCATTGCAGCACTGTTTACAATAGCAAAGACCTGGAGGCAACCCAAATGCCCATCGACGATAGACTGGATAGGGAAAATGTGCAACATATACACCATGGAATATTATGCAGCCATCAAAAACAATGAGTTTGGGTCCTTTGTAGGGACATGGATGAACCTGGAAACCATCATTCTCAGCAAACTGACAGAAGAGCAGAAGATCAAACAACGCATGTTCTCACTCATAGGCAGGTGTTGAACAATGAAAATTCATGGACACAGGGAGGGGAGCACTACACACTGGGGTCAGTTGGGGGGAAATAGGGGAGGGACGGTGGGGGGTGGGGAGCTGTGGAGAGATAGCAAGGGGAGAAATGCCAGATGTAGGTGATGGGGAGGAAGGCAGCAAATCACACTGCCACGTGTGTACCTATGCAACAATTTTGCATGTTCTTCACATGTACCCCCAAACCTAAAATGCAATAAAATAAATAAATGGGGGGAAAAAAAGTAAAAATTGCAAAGGGAAATCAAAGTATGCGTTATTTAAAGAATATTTGAATTATCAGTAAAGTACACTGAAGCATCTCATTTTCCATGATTAGTTACACATTAAAAGCTTTAGTCAAAACATCCAATTCCTTTAGCCACTTAAAATACATAGGAAAAATTAGAAGTTTTAAGGAAATGGAACTTGCAACTAAATAAAATTAGCAGAGATCTGGTAAAATTGTATCTAAACTGAAAGCTTATAGAATTTTTTTTATTTGTTTAGAATTTTCTGGCATTTGATGCAGGTAAAATAACTGAAAAGTACCAGAGCATAAATTTTTGATAAATATGTTGTAATGCAGGAGAATTGTAAAGAAGTATATAGAGAAGTAAAATTATTAGAAGATACATAATGTATTATAGTCTGGCTGTATCAATAACTATAACCTAAGTAGTTCTGCATAATTATGCCATCTATTCAAATTTTTTAAATATTATTATAATATCATAACAATGTTGAGCTTGGATCTTCAACAGGCTACAAACTACTTAGAGTTTATACTCACTTTTTAAGACATAAAGATTAAGATAACATAGTAACCAGAGGATTTTAAAATGGAATGCCAGATATAAAACGTGCATAAAAATATGGCAAATATAAGAAGGTGAAACCAGAGCTATTGGGAAAGGGTGTAGATTTGTAGTGTGGTAGAAGAACTACTTTCACTGAGATAAGGCATTAAGGGTGGAAGTAGATGAACATTAATTGGAAGGCAGAGGGGTATGTATTTGAGTCACGTCCAAGATATACATTTGCTATGTATAGAAGTATGGGGATAGTTTGCAGGAGTGAAAGGGTATATATTAGAAAAAGAGCTTAAAAAAATTGGTCAAGGTTGAAATAAATGGGAGGAATTAGAGGAAGTGACAGACACAACTGAAACTTGTGCAGTTTTGAAAATCCAATTGGAAGTGAAACTTTGGGTTTGTTATGGAATACATTTCTTAAAAAATGAGATTTTATTTGTTGTAGTTAACGAATTCTGGGTTGGAGCTTCACCAGTAAGTGTAGAAGAAGAACTGGTCAAGATGGGGATGGTAAGGAGTAAAAACTTTAACGTTACTGGCAAAATAAGGCGAAACAATATGTGGTATATCCTGGATAGACAAGAAAGTAAGCAATAACTGGGGGAAAGATAGAAGAGACTGATAATTGATGACATTAGGGAAGAAATAGAATTAGTGGAAGAGAAATAGATCGTTGTCAGAGTGTGAGATAGTAACATTTCAATCTTTAGTAGTAGGTAGTTTCACATTTGCCTCTTTTCTTGAACTTTTTACTTTCTTATTAAAATTCTCAACTCTTTTCTGTGTTCACTCCTTAACCCACTTCCGTCGGCCAGTAGAAGTATTGTAAAGAGTGAAGCATTATCCGACCCCTTTATCTCTCAAGAAGAACTTTCTTATTTAAATGCTAAAAAATAAAGTGTATATAGAATTACTAAAAATCTGTTTCTCAGGAGCTTGGTAGTAAAAGCAGTAGTGATAGCCACAATATTATTTATTAGGATTAATAGGTACACCCTCAATGAAATTAATTAAATATGATAAATAATGTAGAAAGTCTTTTAAAACAAATTGATAATCTAGCAAGTAATACTTGAAAGGCCAAAAATGTGATTGAGAGGTAGAAAGAGGGTCAAAGGTGTCTGCAACCTTGGAGAATGTTTTGAATCCCAGGGAGTTGTCTTCACAAAGCACAAGGGACAGAAAGCAAAAAAGTATTCAGAGCTTGTCCAATGTTAAGAGTGCAAGAAGACATCCTCTGTATGAAGTTCTGCAATATATGGGGTAAACTAGAAATCAGCTCTACCACCACACACACATACACAAATCAGCAAGGGAAAGTGTTTGCCTTAGACCTTGCCACATAGTTACATAAAAGAGAAAAAAAAATAATCATTTCCATGAGAAGTTATCCATACTAGAGAGTGCTCATATGTGTTTACAGATGAACTTCATGCTCCCCCAAGACATTCCAAGCTGAAAGTTTAGTTTTAAATGGTTTGGGGTGGCTGTACACTCAGGAGTGAAGGAAAAGTACCTCTCAAGAAAGTCACAGAAACTGTTGTCTTCATAAAAGCCCATAGACCCAATTTTAAAAACATAAAGCAGCAGGCAAAATTCACCTAATATGCAGGGAAGTGAGTGCCCATGATACAACAGGAACATGCACCTGAAGTTTTGAAACATGATATACCCCAAATTATACTCACTTTGTTCTATTCACCTCTGTAAGAGGATCATCTCACAGTTGACTCTGACACTGGCATTTTCGACTCCTTAGATCTGGATTAAATGTTAGCAATTGCAAAAGGTGTTGGCCACAGGTCACATTTAGGGAACTAATTGTGCTTGGTCCTAAACCTACAGTGATATTTACAGATACTTTGCTAAGAAGCCTATCCCTCATGAGCTCTCATATAGTGGAGAATAAATATTGATATGGTTTGGATCTGTGTCTACATCCAAATCTCATGCTCTGTCGTAATCCCCATGTTGGAGGTGGGCCCTGGTGAGAGATGATTAGATCACTGGGGCAGTTTCTCATGAATGGTTTAGCACCATCTTCTCAACGCTCTCCTTGTGGTACTGAGCAAGTTCTTATGAGATCTATTTGTTTAAAAGTGTGTAGCAGACACCCATCTCTCTCTTGCTCCTGCCTCAGCCATGTGAAGTGTCTATTCCCCCTTTGCCTTCTGCCATGATTGCAGGTTTCCTGAGGTCTCCCTAGAAGCCAGGCAGATGCCAGCATCATGCTTCCTGTACAGCCTGCAGAACTGTGAGCCAATTAAACCTCTTTTTTTTTTTAAATAAATTACTCAGTTTCACCTATTTTTTGTAGCAACATGAGAAATAACCTAACACAAATATAGACGCAGTAAAGTCAAAGTGAACATTTTACTTAACAATACAGGTGCTTTAAATTAAAACAAAATGTAAACATGTCTTTTTTTTTCAAGACTGCTCACATAAAGTCAGCCCCTTGCTTTCCTAGAACCTCTGAGTTGGGTTACTATAGTTTCCTTTGACTATAGGAAACACACTATAGTCAAAAAATTGAGTGAGTACATCCCACTGCTTATCCTTCCATAAATAAAGAAAATAGAATTCTAGTTCTGCAGAATATTTTAAGGTACTGTATTATCTGTCCTGATGCCCCATCTTGCATTCTGGTATCTATTCTTTCATAGGACACCACCAGATTAACAACATGAGTACTTCAGGCTCAATTCTTACAGCTTTCTGTTTTCTTTATCTCTTCCCCAGATCTGGTGCTAACCAAAATCTAAGGTATTAAACAACAGAAGACTACAGCTTATCATTGCCATAGTGTTTTGGCCTGTCAAATGAGAGTTTCTTATCCAGCATTCTTGGAAGAAATACAAGCATTTTTAGAAATCATTTAAAATTACAGCTTAGGCCTTACATAAGCTACATTTAGTAGCAGACACTTTTCATGTCACTGGACCAATGAACTTACATCTGCAATGTGATTCTCCCCAATAAGAGTTTCCAGTAATCATGCCCAACTATGTTCTCAATTTCGAGTCCTGGGATGCAGAACAATATGTAACATGTCAGAATGTTTCTACTTTTCAGTGATGAAGCTCAGAGTAGAGTAAGGGAGCAGCTTTTTAAACGTGAGGAGAAAAACAACCTTGCTCAAGCTCTTATTTTAATATATGGTAATTGTATTGTTTCATTAGAAATGCATTTAAAAAACTCATTTTCATTCACAAAATGTGGTTGAGGGGATTGCCTGTTTTTTTGTCAAATGTTGTCATGTGAGTTGAAAGGAGGAAGGAATCTCAGAAACTCAGATGGCTCTATTGCAGATAAAATTACTCTCTTAAAATTTCAGGATCAGGTATATTTTTACTTCTGAGGATTGCATGCACATATAATAATCCCAGAATTAATTATAAGAGTGAGAATTCAAATCACTCCCTGGTTTGAATTGAAACTTCAAGCTGCCCATTTTTACTACAGAATGTAAGTTCTGCCTTATGGTGATGATTGATGATGGCTAATACAATGTCTAATTATTTTAAAATGCCAAAAGCCACATTAATATGGGTCTTACACCGAAGATGAGTACTAACTAATTCCCCAGGAGAAATGTTCTGTGCCTGAAAGTTATAGATTTTCAGGTTATTTCTTTTAATGGCAAAAATCACAATTACTTTTGTACCAATATAATTTCAAATGTCCTTCCTTAATTATTGTGTCATTACAGTAATGGCTTCATTGACTGAATTAGTCTAACCCAGGAAAAGAATAATACTGCTTTTTCTGCCATTCTGGTCTTCTGTAATTTTCAGAGTGCTGCACAGCTCCCCAAAGTAATTAAGAGGTACTTCAGGGGCTGCTTAATAATGAAATAGCCCCTGAAGAAGGTGAAGCTCCCACCCTTTGCATCCTACCTATTGTGTCAACACACCATTTCTCTATCTGATTCATCTGTGCAAGACGTGTTTGAAAAAATTTTCTTAATTGCAAAAATAGAAAAAAAAACATGAAAGCCACTGCTCTAAATAGGTGATATTTTGGTATAAATTATCTAGATGATCACAATTGTGCAGATTTCATTTTACACATAAATGAGAAGCTTGGAAAGTTTTGTGCATAAATGACAAGTTTTGTCTAAAACCATAACAACCAAACAAAACAGCATTGTTATTGTTCCTGAGCTGCCAAAGATGACCTACTGTGCCTGGTGGGAACATGTTGTAGGCATATGTGCAAATACCTCATACCATGCAGCTAAGATAATGTGAGTCTGCACATACAGGAATACATAATAGCAAATTTTGCACTAATGTCTCTAAATGTGTCAGAAGTGCCAGTTGAGTTTGATGAAGCTTACTGATTGCTGTCTTCTGGTCAAGGATGATGACCCAGAGATTTTTTTTTAATTTTCACTTCTTGGTTCTATCAAAGGTACAGATGGATTTGTAGGTACTCTCGGAGTGAGTTTAGCATATGAGCACGGTCTCTTGCAACTGACAATGAGACATACTGTGTAAGAACTTGTCTGAATCTTTCCCAAGCTGTTGTCCAGATTTCGTGGGATGTTGGAAGACATATGCTCCCAAATCAATTTGATGTTCTTGATTGCTAATGTTTGCTTTATGGCCTTAACACTAAACATGTGTATACACATGTGACCACGTAACAGCCTAATGTCTCTGCATTTGTGCCGACTGTCAAACAGTACTTAATTCACCTAAAGTGTTTTTTCCTGTGAGACAAGTCTTTTCATCTTCACAATTTTGAGATAATGGAATTGGAATAAGTTGCATTTGTAGATTTAAGAGGCCACTTTTAATTCCAAGGATCGTTAGAGGACAGGAAAAGTACAATATTCAACTTGCACTGATACATATTAATGAAGAAAATCTGTCAAAGGCTATGTGATTTATCTCACATACGGTTATTTACATGAATTATTTACTCCTATAAAACTACCAGCAACGATTCATGTTATGTGAAATACTAGAGAGCAAAATATTTTAAATAGTGTTACACTGTAAAACTGCTTCACATTTTACAATATTTTATTTTTAGAATATTTTTTAAACAATTAAATTGCACTTGCTTTTCAGTTTACCTCCCAATTTTTTCCCATTTCTCTTTTGACTAATAATATTAAACATCATTTTTGTTATGAAGAAAATATGTAAATGTTGAACTATATATTTTTAATTATTTTCTTTTTAGAATTAATATGAGTTGCTTTTGTACAGGATTGAAAATAAAAGTAAATCATTGTATCTTACTTCTTTGATAGCTTTGACCTTGAAATCAACTTCAGACTTTTCTGGTAACATGAAAATATATGAGAATCATATAAAGTTGTTATCTTAGTCTGTGACAAATGTTTACCTAAAAGATCAAAGTATATTTTTCTATAATAAAATAGTGTTTTGTCTTGAGGGAAGAAAAATTAGAGACGTAAAATTAGTTGATTTCAATTTGTTCTGTAAGTTTCTCAGAGGAATTCAAAACTTAATGTACATTTTAAATGCTTTAAAGATATTGAAAGACTCTTAGATCCCTTTATCTAAGCCCCACCACAGTCATTTTCATCATTTTTCCCCTATTCTTTATCACTTCAAAAAATAAGCTTAACCTGGTTTTCTGTTTCTTCTTTGGTTTCTCTCAATTGCAAATATTTCTAATGATCTCATATTACCTATTTTACCTTTAATTATACAAAATTTTACTATTATTTCTTCTTCAAATGTAAGTGAATTGCATCTATTTAAACATACCCGATGATTTTATCTATTAACTGAGTACAGGAATCCTCGATGTTAAGTTCTGAATACATTTCGTACCCAATTAACCTAATTTTACTTTTGTCTCTGAGATCAAATAAATGATATAATATTATGCTTCATTTCACTGAAAGCAGAATAAATGGAAGATTCAATATGCTGTAGAATATTTATTATATCCATGTGGACATAATCTAAGTCTTTACTGAGAAATAAGACTCATCAGATAACTTGTCAAATTATCTGTTTCTGATCTTGCATCACTATTTAGATGCTGCCAAGCAAGAAAACATGGTAGGCAAACCTCCACATCTTGTTTCTTAAACTTATACTCATTCATTTGTTCATTTATTAATTGAGCACCATAAGTGGCACACACTGCACAAGACTCTGGAGACATGTGGGTTATGTTTCCTACTCTTTTGGAATGAAGTTTATACTCCTGGTACCATCATTTGTTAGTTATGTGACTTGATCTTTGATGTTTTTTTTGTTTCTTGAGACAGAGTCTCGCTCTGTCACCAGGCTGCAATGCAGTGGCACGATCTCAGCTCACTACAACCTCAGTCTCCTGGGTTCAAGTGATTGTCCTGCCTCAGCCTCCCGAGCAGCTGAGACTACAGGCATACACCACCACACCCGCCTAATTTTTTTATTTTTAGCAGAGACAGGGTTTCACCATGTTGGCCGGGATGGCCTTTATCTGTTGACTTTTGTGATCTACATGCCTCGGCCTCCCAAAGTGCTGGGATTACAGGAATGAGCTACCACACCCGGCCAATCTTTGATCATTTAGCTTTTCTCTGCCTCAGTTTCCTCACCTATAACATGTGAATCATAATTTTGTTGAAAATATCAATTTGGTAGTTGAGAAAATCAAATGACTTAATACACAGAAGTGTTTGCAATTTGTATTGGGCAGTAGAATGTTAGCTCCTAATAGTGGTACATGTTCAGCATCCCTAATTTGAAAATCCAAAATCTAAAATGCTCCAAAATCCAAAACTTTTTAAGTGTCAACATAATGCTTCCTAGTAGAAAGTTTTACCCCGACCTTATGTAATGGGTAAAGGTGCACAATACACAATTCACTTAATGTCGACAAGAGAAAAAAGACCCTTGTGGCCACCTTCAGTTGCAATATTTCTTTTCTGCACATGCCCAGATTCCCCCATGTAAGCATGCCCCAAAAGGGTCATAAAATGGCACATGTCCATGTTGCATGCACCAATAACAGTCTCCCCATGATATGCCAGTTTGAGCCAAGACCTACATGCATTAGTCACTGTTTTTGCTTATTATCTGCTCTGTGATGTAAAGATGTTGTTGAAAATATCAAAAAGGCCTGCAGATATCCCCATGAGTGAGAGTGATAACAAAAAGAGGAAGAACTTACCATTATCTATAGCACCAAAAGTCAAGTCATTGCAACTGGACAGTGGTGTAAGTGTGAAACATCTTACAGAAGAGTATGGTGTTGGAATGACCACTGTATATGACCTGAAGAAACGGAAAGATAAACTGTTCAAGTTTCATGTGGAAAACAATGAGCAGAAGTTAATGAAAGATAGGAAAACACTGCATTAAGCTAAAAAATGGAGATCTTGATCATGTATTAAAAGAGTGGATCCATCAGTGTCACAATGAGCACATACCACTTAATTATATGCCGATCATGAAATAAGATCTATCATGATAAACTGAAGGGAGCTGTGAATATTCAACAGGCTGGTTGCAGAAAATTAAGAAAAGAACACAGAATTAAATTTTTAAAGATTTGTGTTGATAAAGCATCAGCTGGTCACATAGCAGTGGTGAAATTCATTAATGAGTTCGCCAAGGTCATCACTAATGAAAACCTGTTGCCAGAACAACTCTATAATGCTGACAAAACATAACTGCCTTGGTGTTATTGTCCTAGAAAAACATTGACTACAGCTGATGAGATAGTCCCTACAGAAGCTTAAAATGCCAAGAACAGAATAATTGTGCCAAGACGTGTCAATGCAGCAGGAAAGCATGAGTGTATACTTGCCTTGATAGGCAAAATTTTGAGTCCTGTTTCCAAGAAGCGACTTTTTTTATGGTCGATTATTATGCTAATAGAAAAACATGGATCACCAGGGACATCTTTTCTGACAGCAGATTAAGCTTACTGCAGGGAAGCTGAACTAGATGATGACTACAAGATTTTGTTATTCCTTGACAACTGTTCTGCTCATCCTCCAGCTGAAATTCTCATAAAAATAATGTTTATGCTATGTACTGTCCCCTAAATGCATTTTATTAAGTCATTCATGTGACCAGGATATCCTATTGTGAATATTGCTGCAATGACCATGGGCATGCAAATGTCTCTTTGAGATAGTTTTGTGGGAACACATTAACTTTTAAAACTTCTCATTAAGGGAAAGAACAAAGTAAAAAGGCAACCTGTAAAATGAGAAAAATATTTGCAAATTATATTTCTAATAAGGGGTTAAATTAATATCTAGAATAAATGGAACCTCTTACAACTCAGAAACAACAAAAAATGTCTCAATTAAAGAAAAAGAAAAGAATGTGAATAGACATTTATATATTTCTCCAATGAAGATGTCCAAATGGCTGGCAAGCATATGAAAAAATATTCAACATCACTAATCATAGGAAAATGCAAATATAAACCATAATGAGATATCATCTCACACCCATTAGGATGGCCACTATCTGCCCCCAAACCCCTTCTAAAAGAGGGAGAAACAGAGAGAGAGAGAAAATAACAAGTCTGAAGACATGGAGAAATTGAAAATTGGAACTCTATGATGCATTGTTGGTGGGGTTGAACATTTTTATAAATCCTATGGAAAACAGCATGGAAGTTCTCCGTAATGTTAAAAATAGAACTACCATGTGATCTAGCAATTTCCTTTCTGTGTTGCAGTTTTAGGTAAAATGGTTATATAGATTTCACTGGGAGGTAATATTTAAGCAACAACTTGAAGCCTATGAAGGAATTACCTATGAAGTTATCTGGGAAAAGAGCGTTTCAGCAGAAAGAACAGCTAGCTAGATGTTAAAAGGAGAAGTGCATCTGGTATATGAAAACTTACTAGGAGGTTAGAGTGGCTAGAGAGGGTTATAGGGTTAGAGTAGTAGTAGGTGAGTTCTGAAAAGGAACAGGCAATGCAGGGTGAGGTTAAGGCAGAAAACTGATGTTCCTTTGAGGCTTGTTCATGGTACAGTTTTTTGGACAGTTTCTGTGTCATCTATGAGAGTTGTATCAGACAATCTTAAATGAATGTTGTCTTGAGGGTTTTCTGAAATGCAGGTATAGAAATACAATTCCTAGTGCGGACTCAACTCCTAATCTCAATTATTTTACTTCCTTTTTATTTGATGAAGTGGTAACTTCCCTAGACATCCATTCTAGATGTTTCAAAAAAATGCAATAATTGTACTTTAATATCTTTATAAATGCCTAGAATTTTCTGAAAATTAATATATTGGACTCTAAGGGCTTCAGATAAGAGATTAGGCACCCAGTGTGGTGGCTCACACCTGTAATCCCAGCACTTTGGGAAGCCAATGCAGGTGGATCACACGAGGTCTGAGGTTTGAGACCAGCCTGACAAACAGGGAGAAACCCTGTCGCTACGGAAAATACAAAAATTAGTTGGCATGGTGGCATGCGCCTATTGTTCCAGCTACTCAGGAGGTTGAGGCAGAAGAATCACTTGAGCCCAGGAAAGCTGAGATCGCCACTGTAATCCAGCCTGGGCAAGAGAACAAGACTTTGTCTCAGAAAAAAAAAAAAAAAAAAAAAAAAAAAAAAAAATAGGGGACTTAAGTAGTAAGAATAAAATAATATTATTTTTTCTTTAAAAAAAAAAAAAAAAAAAAAAAAAAAAAAAAAAGATTAGGGATCTGTAGTATGAAGTCTGAATTATTTTCCTTACTGCTTCTCTGGGACTGAAATGAAATTTGGCAATTATGTTTACCCCTCAACGTTTATTTTCTAAGAATCTCGGTTTAAATACACATTTGTAAACTTGTTTTTGGTTATAAGCTACATTAATTTAAAACATAAAACCAACTTAAATTTCTAATATATATGATATTATAAAAGATTCTGTACATAATGATGACAGTATTCAATATTAATTCCTGCCAGACCCAGTTTTATCCCACTCCAGGGCAAAAATTTATGCACCACTCAGTTATTGACCAAGTGAGAAGCTGTATCGGGAAGTGTTTCCTTTTCAATGGCTTATCCTAGTTGTGTTTCTGGAGGTCAGACTAGAGCTAGAATACATAATATGTTTGTATCTTCACTGAATCTGTCCTGTTTTCCACCTTCTTTTGAAGAATTTATGACTGCTCTTCTCCATTGTTTCCCTAGGCATATATTCCAGACTCCCTATCAGGCCCCTGTCTGTCTTTTAGGGCTGGATCCCTGTTCTGAATTACATCCAGTCTTTCTGGGAGCTTGAACCTTTTCCCAGGGTCTGCAAGTTCCCTTGCTTTCAAAACATGAACCCTTCTCTCCATAGTCTAGCTGGAATCTTTCTCTAAGAAGATTTCCAAGAATTGTGCTGTCAACTACCATGTTAATAATTTTACTTTTGCCCAGGGTTCCACTCTGATGCTCTCTAACCTGCTTAGATTTCCTTGGAGACATATACAAACTCATGTTTCATTCAAGAGCTCTGATGGTTAATACTGTCAACTTGATTGGATTGAGGGATGCAAAGTATTGTTCCTGGGTGTGTCTGGGAGCTTGTTGCCAAAGAAGATTAACATTTGAGTCAGTGGACTAGGAGAGGCGACCCACCCGGTGAGCACCATCAGCTGCCAGCCCAGCTAGGATAAAGCAGGCAGAGGAACGTGGAAGGATTAGACTGGCTAAGTCTTCTGGCCTCCATCTCACTCCCACACAGGATGCTTCCTGCCATCAAACATCAGACTCCAAGTTCTGCAGTGTTTGGAATCTTGGACCCATACCAGTGGCTTGCCAGGGGCTCTTGGGCATTTGGACACAGACTGAAGTTGGCACTATTGGCCTCTCTACTTTTGAGGTTTTGAGACTCAGACTGGCTTCCTTGCTCTCCTCAGCTTGCAGACGGCCTACTGTGGGACTTCACCTTGTGAGCATGCAAGTCAATAATCCTTAATAAACTCCCTTGCATATACAGCTATTCTATTAGTCCTGTATCTCTAGAGAACCCTAATAGAAGAGCCGATAATAATCCCAAAGTAAGAGAATTACGTGCATTCTAAGATTTCCCTGTTTCTAGTTTTCTTCCTTTCTCCCATCCTTTGGAGAATCAGCATGCTATTGCCCTAAAGTAACATGTTTTGATTCACACACATTTTCAAACAAGACCTTGGAGTTAAAGATTTAAAGCCTCTCACAAAATTTACACATATTTTTCTGTTTAAGTATTTCTAAATCTCTGATGAGAATGATGCTTTTTCTACAAGAGTAACAACATATGAGGCAAAGTGATCCAATAAATGTTAAAAAAAATGGGGATATGTCTGACAGACCCCTTGTTACTTTAGGGTATATTTTATAGTGACATATTACAATAAGATTAAACTTGATGTATATTTCTTTAACCTATATTGTCATTGAAAATATTTATCAATTTTGAAAAGAAAGTATGACACAATTAGCCAAATACATTGTCAAGCTTAGGTTATGGCAATAAGGAAGTTATTTTATGTGAGGACGGTAGAGTAGCCAACCTGAATAAAATTAATTTCAAAATTGATCGCATTTTTAATAAAACTTTTTTTGCTTTTGTCCTAATGTTCACTTAACATCTCAGAGAAATATGGTTTTCAAACTGATTTTCTGACTATGAAACTTAGTTTGACATCCTAATCAGAATATAGTTAAAATCTCACTAGAATTGTTAACAATTACTATTGGGGACATTATTGTTAGTTTTTAATTTAAGTGAGTGTGTGGGAATTGGCTGGCCTGTGTCTGGGACCATACACATTTAAGAATGTGTCACCACATACACCCTCTCAAGACTAAACTAGGAAGAGGTCAAATACCTGAATAGAGCAATAACAAGTTCTGAAATTGAGGAAGCAATTAATTGCCTACCAACCAAAATAAGTCCAGGACCAGACGGATTCACACCCAAATTCTACCAGAGGTACAAAGAGGAGCTGGTGCCATTCCTTCTGAAATTATTCCAAACAATAGAAAAAGAGGGAATCTTCCCTAACTCATTTTATGAGGCCAGCATCATCCTGATACTAAAACCTGGCAGAGACACAACAAACAAGAAAAATTTAGGCCAATATCCCTGATGAACATCCATGTGAAAATCTTCAATAAAATACTGGCAAACAGAATCCAGCAGCTCATCAAAAAGCTTGTATACCATGATCAAGTCAACTCCATCCCTGGGATACAAGGCTGGTTCAACATACGCAAACCAATAAACGTAACCCATCACATAAACAGAACCAATAACAGAAACCACATGATTATCTCGATAAATACAGAAAAGACTTTTGAAAAAATTCAACAGTCCTACATGCTAAAAACTCTCAACAAACTAGGTATTGATAGGACATATCTCAAAATAATAAGTGTTATTTATGAGAGATCCACAGCCAATATCATATTGAATGAGCAAAAACTGGAAGCATTCCCTTTGAAAACTGGCACAAGACAAGGATGCCCTCTCTCACCATTGTTATTCAACATAGTATTAGAAGTTCTGGCCAGGGCAATCTGGCAAGAGAAAGAAGTAAAGGGTATTCAAATAGGAAAAGAGGAAGTCAAATTGTCTCTGTTTGCAGATGACATGATAGCATATTTAGAAAATCCCGTCGTCTCAGCCCAAAAGCTCCTTAAGCTGGTAAGGAACTTTAGCAAAGACTCAGGATTCAAAATCAATGTGCAAAAATCCAAGCATTTCTATACAACAATAACAGACAAACAGCCAAATCATGAGTAAATTCCCATTCACAATTGCTACAAAGAGAATAAAATACCTACAAATATAACTTACAAGGTATGTGAAGGACCTCTGCAGAAAGAACTACAAACCACTGCTCAAGGAAATAAGAGAGTACACAAATAGATGGAAAAAAATTCCATGCTCATGGATAGGAAGAATCAATATTGTGAAAATGTCCATATTGCCCAAAATAATTTATAGGTTTGATGCTACTTCTATCAAACTACCATTGGCTTTCTTCAGAGAATTGGAGAAAACTACTTTAAATTTCATATAGAACCAAAAAAGAGCCCACATAGCCAAGACAATCCTAAGCAAAAAACAAAGCTGGAGGCATCACACTCCCTGACTTCAAACTATACTACAAGGCTACAGTAACCAAAACAACATGGTACCAAAACAGATATATAGGCCATTGGAACAGAACAGAGGCCTCAGAAATAACACCACACATCTAGAACCCTTCCTTATACCTTTTACAAAAATTCACTCAAGGTGAATTAAAGACTCAAGTATAAGACTGTTTTAGAAAACCCTAGACCGTTTTGAAAACCCTAGAAGAAAACTTAGGCAATACCATACAGGACATAGGTATGGGCAAATACTTCATTACTAAAACACCAAAAGCAATGGCAGCAAAAGCCAAAATTGACAAATGGGATCTAATTAAATTAAAGAGCTTCTGCAAAGCAAAATAAACTGTCATCAACGTAAACAGACAACCTACAGAATGGAAGATTTTTGCAATCTGTCCATCTCATGCCAGTTAGAATGGCAATCATTAAAAAGTCAGGAAACAACAGATACTTGAGAAGGTGTGGAGCAATAGGAACACTTTTACACTGTTGATGGGAGTGCAAATTAGTTCAACCATTGTGGAAGACAGTGTGGCGATTCCTCAAGGATCGAGAACTAGAAATACCATTTGACCCAGCAATCCCATTACGGGGTATATTCCCAAAGGATTATAAATTACTCCACTATAAAGACACATGCACACGTATGTTTACTGCAGCACTGTTCACAATAGCAAACACTTGGAACCAACCCAGATGCCCATCAATGATAGACTGGACAAAGAAAATGTGGCACATATACACCATGGAAAACTATGCAGGCATAAAAAGGAGGAGTTCGTGTCCTTTGCAGGGACATGGGTGAAGCTGGAAACCATCATTCTCACCAAACTAACACAAGAATGGAAACCAAACACCATATGTTCTCAGTCATAGGTGGGAGCTGAACAATGAGAACACATGGACACAACAGAGGGGAATATCACACACTGGGGCCTGTCAGGGCGGGGTGGGTGGGGGCAGGGATAGTATTAGGAGAAATATCTAATGTAGATGACAGGTTGATGTGTGCAGCAAACCACCACGGCGCATATATATCTGCATAACAAACCTGCACGTCCTGCACATGTACCCCAGAATTTAAAGTATAATAAATAAATAAATAAAAGCTAATAGTGATCGATAGAAAAAAATGAATGTGTCACCAAAACACTTGAAAATGTTCAGTAGAACTTTTCTAAAATATTGGTTGACAAATAGGAAATAGTTAAGACTTTCTGAACACTATATGTCAAGCACAACTTTGTAATTAGCATTTAATAGTTATATTATACATATATTAAATTTATATATGTATAATATATTGATATATAAATATTATTATAAATATATTTATATATTTATAAATATATTAGTTTAATATAACATCTCTCGCAAAGATTAATGGAATAGAAGCTTGAATTCAGGTTTCTGGAGACAGCATACTACAGTGAAGCTTATGGATTTTGGAGTCTGATTAAGTCATCTCAAAACCTAGCATTAGTTACAATTGTGTGATCTTAATTCATCAACTTCATTAAAAGTATAGCAGAGAAGTTAGTATCAGTATCGTATGGTTGTTAGAAAATTACACATATGCAATAAGAATTCAATAAATAACTATGAAACCTTTTATTCATTTATCAGTCAGGCTCTTGGTTCTTAACTACTCTACTTACTCTAGAACCCAATGATAAAATAATTATATGAGGTACTTTTTATAGTCATAATTGTCAATGAAAATATGTGCAAGTTAGTAAACAAGAAGGAGAAGGCGTGTGTTAAATCATATAACGTGTGGCTACATATCAGATTTACTGTGGATACATCCCATACATCCTATTTCAGTGCCAATCCAGCCTCATGATGCAATTGTCAATACATTTATTTATGCCTGCTCTTGTGTCCTGGCTGCTCAGTTTTCTCACTGTGCATCCTTTCTTTAGTCTCTCTACAACATCCCATATATTCTTCACAACAGAAGGTTAAAACGAATGTTCGTTAAATACTTGTATGTACATTTTGGCTGCTATTATTCTTAATAATTCTTATATATATTCTCAATAATTCTTAATTCTCCAAATTCATGCAATAAAAAAGGAGACTCTGTTCTCCAACATGGCTGATGCCTGTGCAAATTGTGTCTGTACAAGCTATTCATTTTGTGTTATACCGACACAAAGAAAGGGTTTTAGAAGTTTATTCAGCTTTTGGGAGGGGAGAAAATATCACTTCTAGACTGCCTTTGACTTGGTAAATTTCCCATACTGTTGAGATGTATGGAAACTCACCTGACTTTGGAAAACTGTATTGAATGATCTATACTATTTTGGATTTTCCTTCATTGTGTGTGCTACATATATACTTGCCCACATAGAGTTCCCCATTGGCCAGAAATATAAACCACGCACAGCATGAGGAAAATTAATCAATTGCTTATTTTTATAAACTATTATTTAGGATTATGTGCAAATAAATTAGAAAATTTAATCTCTAATCTGTACCTAGAACTTTATATCTGGGTAATTTAAAAGAATAGTTGGTATAAAAAAATTGAAAACTCCATATTCAATTAAAGTCTGTAAGAGAATATAAAAAGAGTAACTCTTCTTTATTGTCTCTCAATATTTACATTTGTCTCTCAATATTTACAAATAAAATTAATCATGTGAGGGTTAAAGTTTCTCATATCATGTATAAAAACTTGAGAAAGAGCTTTGATGTAATGTTAACAATTTTCTAGCCTGAATCAAGCACTCTTTTAAAGGGCTTTTATTGACATGAGCTAAAATTCTAATTACTTTGGAATTTGACTACAGCTGCACAAAAACAAGTCCAAAATGCATCTTCTAAATTAGATGTTTCTGTTCTGTAATTTTTCAGTTTCATCAGACACAAGCACCTTTCAACTAATAAATAATTTGACATTTTCCTCTTTACTATTCTAAAATGAAATTCAGAGATAAAATTAACCTTTATGAATCCTATGGCATGGTCATCCTAAAATGTTTAATTAAATAGATGTTTTCACCAGTTTATAAAGCATATATTTTTTATTTAATTTATGATGCCTAGAAGTTAATCTTCATGTGAAATAAAGGAAAATGAAAAGCAAAGATAGGTGGGCATCGAATCATAAACATTTATTAAGATAAGTAATGATAAATTAGACTTACTTGTCTATGACGAGGAAAAGGGTAAAATAAAAACAGGCCAGGCCAAAATCACACATTATTGACTACCAAAGTGAAAAAATTAAGGTGTGAAATACCTAGCTCTGTTCTCAACAAAGATGTTAACATGTTAAAGTGAACATATACCATAAATGCATGTAGATACAGACATGGATATAAATGTATAAATAGAGATATATAATAAATCAGCAACATTATTTTCAGCTTATTTACTTTTAGTACTGTGGCCTCAAAATTATGCACTTACTGATAGACTAGATAGGATGTCTGAATGAACAAATTCTAATGCTTAGTAGGATCAATAAGATACTTTTATTGTAATTAATCTTTCATCTATACACTGATTTTCTCCTAAATTGTTAGCCTCTTGGGTGAAAGTTCCTGAAAATTTTGTTTTCATTGATATCATAATTAGATGTACAGACTCCTAGAATTGAGATAAGTTTTGTCCACAGACTATTTATAGTTTGTGGGTTCTATGAAGAAATTATTTGATATGCAGCACTGTTCTATGCACTGCCTCTGTGGCCTTTGCTCACTAAATACTAGAAGTTCTTCCCAATCAGTAAAAGTGAAAAAATTACAAATCACAAAAACTAGGATTTTTTTTTAAAAGTGACAGAACAGTTTGTTGAGAAATGGTCAACTCTGTCCTAGTACTAAACGCTTCCTTTCTTTAGTCCAATAGTCTGATTTCACAGCAATCTTTCTTTACTCCATTTATTTTCCTTGATACTTCCTAGTCTTTTCCTTAACCAGGGCTCAATGTCTTTGCTCCCAAAAACCTTTGCCAAGTTATCTGCAGGGTTGTTTCTTATTATTCAATCAGAAGCCATCTTAAATTCACTTCCTAATATAGGCCTTCCTTGGACTAATCTGTTTTCCCTAGCCATCTCACCTCGACCATGCCATTACTGCCCCATCATGTTACTTACTCAACTCATTCTATTTAATTTATTTTGCAGCATCTACATTATTTGTATCATTTTGTTCCTCCTTCACTGGAATGTAAGCCCAAGAGGGCATGAACCATCTCTATATTCAGCACTGTCTCCTAGTGCCTGCAACAATGCAGGGCACACAGTAAATACAGAGATAGGGACCTGAGAGAATGAGTGCATCTCTTATTCCTCCCTAGAATACATAATCAGTAAGCACTTTCACAGCTGACCACCACATTCAGGGGCTCTGGTGTCTTGAACTGCTCTTCAGACATGACAAAAAGCTACATATGTGGGATAGAGGTCTTGTCACAACCTCCAAATTTATTTTAAAGAATAATGTTGACATTCATTTCAAACTTACTTCCTTCACTCTTCAAATGTTTGCCTTAAATCTCACTAAAATTATACAAATACTTTAAATTATTTGAACATTTTTCCTAATAAGTTTATATGGATGAAACCAATAAAAAATGTGATTGCTATTACTTAATCACATTTTTACTTAATACTGGTTCTTTTTAATCTTGTTTTCTTATTGAATAATTTCCCCCAAATAAAATAGAAATGCAATCATTCCTGGTAGTGGATCTGATGTTAACAGATTAGTTTTCCTTTCCAGATGCCATGGTTTTATGTACTATAAATAATCCTCTCATTACCAGATGGTATCAGAAAGAAACTGCTTCAGGGAGGTATATACTATAGAAGTCTGTACATTGGGTAGCAACAAAAAAGCAAATCTTAGTAAGCTAGCCAGCAAAGTATCTTAACACAGCAGTGAGCATTGGGGAATGCAAACAGTGAAATCCCCATCTGACCAGATGTGGACATTCCTAATGGATGATAAGTTTAGTCAACCAATAAAATGTTTTCAATTTAAAGCTTAAAGTGGTGATTATAATGTTTGTGTTCTTTGCCTAGACAGTACAGCTGAAGCAGAGATACCATAAAAGCAAATTATTTTGCAAACCAAATATTTACCAAACTAGCTCTTAATCTAGGCTATTTTTATTGTTCCAAAACTTACAATATGCAGGATGTAGAAGAATCACATGAAAATAAAGACAATTGCTGAAATAAATGCTGATATCGTTTTTCTTTTACTCTAAACCTAATTGGAGTCACGATTTTAACTTCAGTAGTTCTAGGAATAACTGTATTTTTTAGTTAAGAATTTTCTTTTAATCATTATTCCATTTTATATATTTCTCATTTTAGAGTTGGTTCCGTCCCTTGTTTTCTGGGTACATGTGATAATTCAATATATTTATAGAATTTGTAAAGAAAAAAATCAGTGTACATAGATATCCATCACACTAAACATTTATCTCTTTTCTATGCTGGAAACGTTTGAATCATTCTCTTCTAGCTATTTTTAAGTATACAATAGATATTGTATGCTATAACCACCCTGCTGATCTATCAAACTTTAGGCATTATTTCTTCTATCAAACTGTGAATTTGTACCTATTATTCCCTTGCCTTTATTCCCTGACCCCTCTACAATTCTTGTCCTCTGGCAACTGTCATTCTACTCCCTATCTCCATAAAATCAATTTTTTAGCTCCCACATATGAGTGAGAGCATGCCATATTTGTCTTTCTGTGCTTGTATTATTTCACTTAGTACAATGACCTCCAGGTCAATCCATTGGCTGCAATAATAAGATTTTATTCTTTTAATGGCCCAATAATTTTTCATTGTTGTTTATACCACATTTTCTTTCTATTCATCCATTGATGGGCAGTTAGGTTGATTTCATATCTTGACTACTGTGAATAAATAGTGCTGCAATAAACATCGGAGCCAGATATCTTTTAAATATATTAATTTCTTTTCTTGCTGATATATCCTCAGTAGTGACATAGCTGGATCATATGGTAGTTCTTTAACCAATTTCCCGCGAGCAGGGTAGTCTCAGCTCCCTGGAGTGGGTGTTCTTCCAGGCTCTTTGTCTCTCACACACCCAAGAATGGGAGAGGGGACCACACCAGGTGCCGTGAGCAATTAAGTAAATATCGGACCCCAAAGAGTTTTGCAGAAAGTGCTTTATTCAGGCAGAGAAAGAGAGAAAGAAGAGAGAAAAAGATGAACAAGTGAAGCTTCCACGAGATTGGAGTCCAAAGAGGTGTGGAAGAAGGGAACCTGGGAGGAATTCCCGCCTCATCCAAGCCCCTGGTCTAGGAAAGGAGTTCCTTTAAATTTCCGCTGGAGTGATTGATCTTTGTTCCAGTGCGCCAAAGTTTAAACAAAGACCCTTAAGATCCCAGATGGAGAGATGGGAGTATGGCACTGGGAAGCTCTTGTCTTTGAAACTACGCCACCTTGTGGACCCAGGAAGAGAATATATTCCCTCAGTTTTATTTTTAGTTTTTGAGACCCCCCACCATACTGTTCTCCACAGTGGCTGTACTTATTTACATTTCACCAATAGTGTACAAGGATTCCCCTTTCTCCACGTCCTCACCAACATCCATGGTTTTGTTTATGATAAAAACCATTTCAACTTGGGTGAGATGATATCTCATTGTGCTTTTGATTTGTATTTCTCTGACAATTAGTGATGTTGCTGAGCATTTTTTCATATACCTGTTTGCCATTTGTATTTCTTTTGAGAAACGTCTTTTCAGATTTTCCATGTTGGAAATGGATTATTTGGCTTTCTTGCTATTGTGCTGTTAATGCTCCTTGTTTATTCTATTTATCAATTCCTTGTCAGATGGGTAGTTTCCAAATAGTTTCTCCCATTCTGTGAGTTGTCTCTTCACTTTGATGATTGTTTTCTTGTAGAAGAGGCATCTATTGCATTACTACTTTTCAAGGTGGTGGGTCCCAAGTATTTACCCCCTCCTGACTTGGGAAATGTATACTTGAATGATCAACTATTAATGTCAACTTAGCATGTATAAAATTAAATTCAACCTTTTTTTTTTTTTAGACTAGATCCTGTTGTTCATTACTTTCTTCTATCATTGTCATTGAGATAAACTTGAAAAGAACAGTCACTCTTTGACTCCTATGCTCCCGATCCTTATATTTTACTTGTCAACAGCAGGCTTATTATTCTTTTTATCATATATTTTTAATTTATTTATTATGTTTTCGACTCTTAAGCACCTGATTCGACCTCACTGAAACGCCTCTGAACTGTAGAATGAACTTCAGCCTTTTAACTTTTTAATCTAGTTGGCCTAAATCTGATAATCATTATTGTAATAGCATTATTATCATCAAGAACAAAAAGATCTTTTTTCCCCTCTGAGTTGAGTCAAAACTCATTGAGATGAATAGAATTCACCTTTATTCAGCTTTATCCATTTAACCTCACTTCCAGAAACATCAGTGTGGATTTGTATCCAACTAGGAAGTCTTACATTTTTACTCTTCTCTACCTTTTCTCAAGCTCCTAAAGATTAAGAAATCCAGTTTAATATGTTTCATCGCACTTAAACATTTAACAGAAACCGATTGTAACACCACATCAAAAACCGTATCCATCATGTTCGGCTGATTCAACATATGCAAGTCTATAAATGTAATTCACCACATAAACAAAACCAAACACAAAACCCACATGATTATCTCAGCAGATACAGAGAAGGCCTTTGACAAAATTCAACAACCCTTTATACTAAAAACTCTCAATAAACTAGGTACTGATGGAATGTATCTCAAAATAATAAAAGTCAATATCATATTGAATGGGCAGAAACTGGAAGCATTCCCTTTGAAATCTGGCACTAGACAAGGATGCCCTCTCTCACAACTCCTATTCAATATAGTATTGGAAGTTCTAGCCAGAGCAATCAGGCAAGAAAAAGAAATAAAGGGTATTCAGTTAGGAAAAGGAGGAAGTCAAATTGTCTCTATCTGCAGACAACATGATAGTATATTTAGAAGACCCTATTGACAAAGTCCAAAATCTCCTGAAACTGATAAGCAACTTCAGCAAAGTCTCAGGATACATAATCAATGTGCAAAAATCACATGCATTCCTATACACCAGTAACAGACTTAAAGACAGCCAAATCAAGAACAAACTTCCATTCACAATTGCTACAAAGAAAATAAAATACCTAGGAATACAACTAACAAAGAATGTAAAGGACCTCTTCAAGGAGAACTACAAACTACTGCTCAACGAAATAAGAGAGGACACAAACAGATGGAGAAACATTCCATGTTCATGGTTAGGAAGAATCAATATTGTGAAAATGGCCATACTGCCCAAAGTAATTTATAGATTCAACGCTATTCCCATCAAGCTACCGGTGACCTTCTTCACAGAACTGGAAAAAAACACCTTAAACTTCATATAAAACCAGAAGAGAGACCATATAGGCAAGTCCATTCTAAGCAAAAAGAACAAAGCTGGAGGCATCACACTACCTGACTTCGAACTATACTACAAGTCTACAGTAATCAAAACAGCATGATACTGGTACCGAAACAGAGATATAGACCAATGGACTAGAACAGAGGCCTCAGAGGCAAAGCCACACATCCACAACCATCTGATCTTTGACAAACCTGACAAAAACAAGCAATGGGAAAGGAGTCCCTGTTTAATAAATGGTGTTGGGAAAACTGGCTAGCCATGTGCAGAAAGCAGAAACTGGAACCCTCCCTGACACTTTACACTAGAATTAACTCCAGATGGATTAAAGACTTAAACATAAGACCTAACATCATAAAAACCCTAGAAGAAAACCTAGGCAAAACCATCCAGGACATAGGCGTAGGCAAGGACTTCATGACTAAAATACCAAAAGCGTTTTCAACAAAAGCCAAAATAGACAAACGGGACCTAATTAAACTCCACAGCTTCTGCACCTCAAAAGAAACAATCATTAGGGTAAAACGGCAACCAACAGAATGGGAAAAAATTTTTGCAATCTACACATCTGACAAAGGCTAATATCCAGAATCTACAAAGAACTAAAACAGGTTTACAAGAAAAAAATAAACAAGCCCATTCAAAGGTGAGAGAAGGATATGAACAGAAACTTTACAAAAGAAAACATACGTGAGGCCAACAAACATATGAAAAAATGCTCATCATCACTGGTCATTAGAGAAATGCAAATCAAAACTACATTGAGATATCATCTCACGCAAGTTAGAATTGTGACCATTAAAAAGTCTGGAGACAACAGATGCTGGAGAGGATGTGGAGAAACAGGAACACTTTTACGCTGTTGGTGTGAGTGTAAATTAGTTCAACCATTGTGGAAGACAGTGTGGTGATTCCTTAAGGACCTAGAAATAGAAATTCCATTTGACCCAGCAATCCCATTACTGGGTATATAACCAAAGAATTATGAATAGTTCTGTTATAAGGACACATGCACACAAATGTTCATTGCAGCACTGTTTACAATAGCAAAGATTGCAACCAAACCAAATGCCCATAGATGATAGACTGGACAGGGAAAATGTGGCACATATACACCATGGAATACGATGCAGCCATAAAAAACAATGAGTTTGTGTCCTTTGTAGGGACATGGATGAACCTGAAAACTATCATTCTCAGAAAACTGACACAAGAACAAAAAATCAAACACTGTATGCTCTCACTCATAGGTGGGTGTTGAACAATGAGAACAGATGGACACAGGGTGGGGAGCATGATCCACTGGGGTCTGTCAGGGGGAAATAGGGGAGGGACTCCGTCTCTATAAAACAATCAAAAAATTAGCTAGATGTGGCGGCATACCCCTACATTCCAGCTAATTTGAGAGGCTGACGTTGGAGGATAACTTAAGCCCAGGATTTTGAGGCTCCAGTTAGCTATGAACGGGCCACTGCACTCCAGCCTGGGAAATACAGCATGATGCACAATGGACTAACTACTACTCTACTTGGTAGATGTCAATGATAGTTACTAGCAATGGGAAGAAACAATAGAAAATTAATTAGATTTTTATTTTGCTTCTGAAATTAATTCCCTGTCTCAGAAAAAGAAAAGATACAGAAGCCCAGTGTATGCTGAACTCTTGGAGACAGACATCAACTCTCTGATCCTTATACATCCACACACTGCTGCTCCCACTGTTGAGTTAATGCTTGTTCACTAACCTGTTTGTTCCAGTTGTTCTTGTTTTAATTACATACTTAAATAAATGTTACATTACGTGATGAAAAAATAAAAATAAATAAATTCCAGCGCTTTTTGTAAAGTTTTGTTTTTCAAATACAAGCAGCAGTAGTGAATATATTGAGTTAATTAAAAGCATAAAGTAACTTTAATCATCATTGAGTTGGTAGTATGCATTCAAAATTTAAATATTCAAAAGTATTTATTAATTCCTTATTATGTATCAGGCAGTATACTAGTCACTAGGAATAGAGAAGTAAACAAGACATGCCAAGTTGTTCTATCTTACTATTGCTGTCTACTCTGACTCCTCATGTCATAATCCAAGCCTTGAAATAGGTTGTTACTTATATGTGTGGGTGTGTTTGTGTGTATGTGTGTATAATCTATGTGTATATAACTATATAATCATATAATATCCTGTAATACAATATAATTATATAATATAATCATATAATTACATATACATATATACACACAAAATTATACACATAATTATATAATATAATCATATTATATACTGTATATATATTGTGTATATGTGATGTATATTACACACACACACATATACAAACTTGTTTTGAAAAAATTCAAGAAAATTAGAAGATTCACAAGAAAGATTTTTATCTAAATATTGTTATGATTCTTGCTAGATGTTAATAGATTTTCAATATTTTAAAATATATATTTTACCTAAAACATATGTGTATATACACACACACATATATATACACACATACAATTTTCTTAATTCTGTAACAAAGAAACTAAAATAAGCTTTTCTGGTTCACCTCATTCTTTATACTGACCCTGCATACTTCATTCAGCACATCAGCAGTGTGTCATGAAAGATCCTCAGCTGTCACTTCATTTTCTTATGTTGAAATTAATCTGCAAACACAGGCCCTTTATCTTAGATAATCATGGTCTGAAGCTGTTTTCTTTGCCTGGTTTTAACATAAATATTCAGAGCCAAATTCTTTTTCACGAAAATGGCTACATAATTTTATTTTAATTTCTATATCATAAAAATGTAAATATAAGCATTTGTACTTCACTTTCTCACCAGTGCATGTTACTTTATATATTCTCATTACAATCCACCAACTTTATGAAATTGTCATAAAAATTAAAATATTATGCAATGACTACCTTGGATAATGATCATGAGTGACAACTCTGAAAATATGCAAAAAAAGATGACAATGAATTCAGAAACTGAAAGGCAGGTGCTCTAGATGGGCACAGAGTACATGAATTTGGATCTATATCAATATTAAATTTTATTTGACATCTCTGAATTTATTATGGAAAAATATATCATATTTACTCAACTTGTGTGAGAGATATTCTTCCTTATCTGTATCCTCTTAATTGGAACAAAATCAAATACTCACAGTACTCATTCTAATCAATGTAGAATCTTCCTACATTTTTAAACTCAAACTGCCTCCATTCTGATCCAATCTTCTCCTGGGTATACATTTTAGGATCTGTAGTCCTACAGAGATCTTTTCTTCTGGTGACTTAATTTCAATGTGACCTGATTTGAAATTTTAAAATTTCAATTTATCAAATAGATTTTATTTTTCCTTCTTTCTGACTCTTGTGCCTTATATGGTACAAGTAAAATTAATTCCAGCTCTGTCCTCGAAGCAGAGTCAATGTCTGTATCCTGTCGAGACTAATCTTGGCTCCCAAGAGGGCAAAGGATTTATAAAATAAATTAAAATACTAAAAGGATTAATTTTATTCTTTAGAAGAAAATTATTGTGCTCTCCATTAACTAGATATACCTTTTACAATTAAGTATACAGAAGAGTTTAAATGATTACAAATGCTTAATTTCCTTATCCAAGGTAAACTTTTCATAAAGTTAATATGTTTTAATTGTAGATATTTTTGACATAAATGTGAACATTGATAATGTTAGTATACATGATGAGCCTATACAATGCTATTTGGGACCCATGTATTTACCTGAGGAAAAACAAATCAAGACATTAGAAGCCCCAGTAAATATCTTTTATCTAAATACTGTTATGACTCTTGCTTGATGTTAATTATTAAATTTACAATCTTTGAAAATATTTCTGAATATTATCAATTTTCATTTTGAATTATTGTCATAAATAAAAATTCATTAATAATTTTACATAGACGAGGATATTAAAACACAAACAAATATTTTTATTTACAAATGAGCTTATAATCTAATTTGAAAAGCAGAAGACATATTTTTTTTAAAAAAAGAAAAAACACCAAGAGAACTATTTCTCATGCCAAGTATTATTTTAAAAACAAGTGATGGAAATATTCCTAGAACAAATATATTAGTGGTTCATTTGGACAGGAAGGAAAGGTTTCATTAAATTTTGAAGTGAGCCTGGAAGGAACAGTTACCCATAAATGAAAAAGAGGGTGGGGAGTTTTAGGCAGCAGAATGATAAACAGCAGAAACTGATATGTATAATAGCTAAATCATTGAAATGTTTTCAAAACAGGATTGAACATTATTTACTTATTTGAAATGACTTTTCCCTTTAACAAGTTTGGATATATGTTTTTAAAATACTAAAAATATGAAGTGAACGTCTCAAAGTTTTCTCAGGTGGGTCTCATTTCATCAAATCAGTTTCCACACTGATACACGTTGTTAGGTTTATCTGTGACACTCAAGCAGAAGCTTAAACACATTTTGAAAGGAACTGTTATTGTTATTTTGAGGTAGAAAAATCCTTTGAAGGGAATGAAAATGAAAAGAACATTTAACTGCTAAGATGGAGATCAAGGCATTAAACGGACATTATTCTAAATTCATAAATAGCCTCACGGCTTAGTATCTTCGTTTTCAACTCTACTTTTTCTCTTTGTTGGCATCATACCATGTCCCATTCCCTTCCCTTTACAATCAAGCTTTTTGTAAGTTCAGTGAATATAAAAATGTTTATAGAAGTCATGAGTCCAAATAATATTGTAACGTGGGATCCGTGTACTCATCAAATAGAAATAATTAATAAAAATGAAATTCCCAGGCTTATTTTCAATCTAGAGGGTCAATTCTGATGCTATGTCTAAAAAAATGCTACAAACAGTTAAAATCACAAACAAGATTGCAAATGGTTCCTGGATTGCATAGTACTATGTAGTTAGGACTTAAAATATATATTATTTGTGTATTCAGAATATATGCTGTAAAACAGATAATTGCAATCATACAAGCTCCAGTATATTAGCTTTTATCAGACGCTTGGACCTAAGTTTTAGAAGAGTAATAGATAGGTGGTATAAAGAAATAAGTGCTAACAAAAATGAAAGCAACGTCTGTATATACTGCAAATTTAAAAGTAAAATGGGATAAATAAAAGTTTTGGGGGAATGATGAAATGTTCTAAAATTAGTGGTAATGATTGTATAACTAAATACACTAAAAACTGATAAATTCTATACCTTAAAAGCATGACTTTTGTATTAGTCAGGGTTCTCTAAAGGGACAGGAATAATAGAATAGATATATATTTAAAAGGGAGTTTATTATTTTATTTTATTTTTTTGAGACCAAGTCTCACTCTGTCACCCAGGCTGGAGTGCAGTGGCACAATCTTGGCTCACTGCAACTTCCTCCTCCTGGGTTCAAGCAATTCTCCTACCTCAGCCTCCTGAGTAGCTGGGATTACAGGCACCTACCACCACACCTGGATAATTTTTTTTTAATTTTTAGTAGAGATGGGGTTTCACCATGTTGGTCAGACTGGTCTCTAACTCCTGACCTCATGATCAGCCCTCCTCAGCCTCCCAAAGTGCTGGGATTACAGGTCTGAGCCACTAGGCCTGGCCTTGAAAGGTAGTTTATTAAGGAGCATTGACTCAAATGATCACAAGGTGAAGTCTCACAATACGCCAACTGCAAACTGAGAGGAGCAAGGAAGCCAGTCCGAGTTCCAAAACCTCAAAAGTAGGGAAGCCAACAGTGCAGCCTTCAGTGTGTAGCCAAAGGTCCAAGAGTCCCTGGGAAACCACTGGTATAGGTCCAAAACCCAAAAACTGAAAAACTTCAAGTATGATGTTAGAAGGCAGGAAGCATCCAGCAAGGGAGAAAGATGGAGGCCAGAAGACTTGGCCAGCCTAGTTCTTCCATGTTCCTCTGTCTGCTTTTGTCTAGCTGTGCTGGCAGCTGATTAGATGGTGCCCACACAGACTGAGGATGGGTCTGCCTTTCCCAGTCCACTGACTCAAATGTTAATCACCTTTGGTAGCACCCTCACAGACATACCCAAGAACAATACTTTGCATTCTTCAATCCAATTGAGCTGACAGTCAGTATTAACCATCACAACTTTTATGATGTGTAAATTTTATCTCAATAAAGCTGTTATACAGAAGAAGAACAGCAACAATAACAACAGCCAGAAGCAGTAACACAGCATATCCAGATTCTGGTTAAATGTAGTTGACAGGACCTAAAAAAATAACACAATACAGGTCTAGTGGTCCAACTGTGATGCAATGCTTACCACTCTGGTCTCTTTTTTTCTTCTAATCCCTAAGGTGAAAGGATTTTGTTAGATTGTTCATTACTATCTGAAATGTCTTGCTTTACCCACTAATTCCTGCTCTTTGTGCAGAACTAGTTTTATTTATACATATAATTTAAAATATACATTCACTTTATGCAGAAAAAATTCTAGGGGGTGCTTCCTTCAAAAAGAAGAAAAATGTGACTAGCAGATAATTTGAAAGTATCACTTCTTCAGCACAGGGGACATTTCTGCCTCAACATGTAACCTAAAGTGCTGTCTCTTACGGTAATATAATTCTTCATATACAATCAAATGTATAATTTATCTTTCCACATGAGGAATGGCAAACAAAATAGCAGGTCTTGATTGCTGCTTCCAAATATTACAGAATAGTTGCATCAAGCTAACACCTCCATGAAGAACAAAGAGAAAATCCATTTAAAATAAAATTAAAATACATGTTTAAAAACATTGGAACACTATCAGCTTAACTAGCACATGAGAAGCAAAATATTAGGAAAGAGGAACTGTAATGATATGAGCCAATACTCTGCCAATACTGGTTTTTCTTTATATGTCCTTTTTCTAGGTATAGATCAGAAATTGAAAATAAGGAAAATTATATGGTAAAGGACTACTTCTATTTGATGGAGATATCAGTGGTACTTATGACAGTGTCATGTGACTAGAAATATACAAATTATATATATGAAGTTCTAGGATCTTAATGAAATAATATCAGAGTACTAAACAAAATATTTTTCCACAAATACATTTGCAAATTTCTAAAGATCCACGTCACAGGAAGCTAAGAGCCACAAAACAATTTACTAAAAAGCAAAGCCGATAAGCTATAGCATTGACCTGAGGAGTTTTGGTAGGAGTTCAGATTCCAGAAAGGGGAAGGCACAGGTAAAAACCATAGACTCTCATTTGAAATCTCTCCAAGGCTATGCATTTGGAGGACAAGAGGCAAATGCATTCCTTCTAATATTTAAATCTTAGCCTTACTAAAAATGCAAACCAATTTAGCTCATTCCCTGATTTATTTTAGGCTAATAGTCCCATTCTGTCTTCCTAAAAAATAAAAAAGGAGTAAACTCTCTTTGGAAGAAAAAAACATCATAGGCAGCCCCTACAATTTTTTACATAGATTGTGTTGCTTTTAGTTACTGAAAAGGGAGAAGAAAAAAACTGAAAAATAGAAACAGACCCATAGATGACACATATCTTAGATGAATCAGAAATTAACTTTGAAATTGCTATGAATAATATGTTCAGGAAATAAAAGAATATAAGAAAAAATAAGTGAAAATATGTTTATTTTGACCAGAAATATGGAGGCTTTATTTTACATATTCAATTGGAATTCTAGAACTGAAATATAACAGCTAAAAGTAACAAATCAATAGATGAATTTAACAGCAAATGAGACAAAATAAAAGACAGGATTAGTGAACTATAAAAAAAGGTTAATAGAGAATATTCAGCCTGAAGCAAAGAGAAAAAAAAGTGTGAAAAAGGAAAGAAAGAGCACAACAGAAACATTACACTGTAAAAACAAATTTAACAGTTCCATGAAGAAAGAAAAGAGAAAAGGAGCAGAAATAGTAAAGATATGCTGAGAAATTTCTAAGACTAATAAATACATGTGAGTTAGAATTTCAAAAGTTCTCTGGACACCAAACAAGGTGACTGAAAAGGATGCTTAATCAATGAACATAATTATAAAACTGAACATCAAAATTATATGTGTGTGTGTGAATGTATGTGTATGCATGTGAGAAAAAGACATATCACATCAAATAACCTAATTTGAGACCAAGGATTTACTTTACAACAGAAGATTTGCAAGCTAGGAAACAAATAAGTTTATTTTAAATTCTGGAAAAAAAATCATTCCCAATTCAAAATTTTTTACCAAATGCAAGTATAATTCAAAAACAACTATAAAATAACATTCTTTTGAGATAAAACAAAACTAAGAAACTTTTTCACCAGCCAACTTGCTTTAAAAGAAATACTACATAAAATTATTTAAACAAAATGGAAAAGATCCTATTCCTAAACATAGAAATGCATGAAGAAATGAAGAATGAGGATTAATTTTAAAAAATGTATGCTACCCATCAAAATCAGTATAAAACTGTCTCCAGTATTAGAATATATACAGTCTTATAAGGCAAAAAAACAAAATAAAGGCAGGGAATAAATAGGACTACATAAAATGTTCTAAGGTGTTAGTACACTCTAGGATTTTATAATACAGTTGATCCTTGAGCTATGGGAAACTTTTGGTGATTCATGACGAATTGAAAAAACCAGCAGATGAACTACATAGCCTAGAAATATCAAAAAATTTAAGAAAATGTTAGGTATTTGATGAATGCATAAAATATATGTGGATAGTAGTCAACTTTATCACTTACTACCATAAAATACACACAAATCTATTTGAAAAAATTAAAATTTATCAAAACATATGCATGCAAATATAGACCATACATAGCATCATTCACAGTTAAGAGAAATGTAAGCAAATGAAACGATGCACTATTAAACTATATGCATAAAATTACAGTACACATTTTACTACTGTTACAATTTTGTAGTCACTTCCGGTTGCTATTTCATTGAACTCAAGTGTTATGAGTATCTGCTTATATGCCATGAAAAATCATCTTGCCATGAGCAGCTTATCTCTTCAGTAAATTGTGTGCTGCAGTAAAAGGTAATCTCTTGCAGTTCTCGCATACTTTTCTTCATGTTTAGTGCATAGTATAAATCTTGAACAAGGCCAGGGGACCATACAAAGTGCCACCAGTGACAATGGAAGTGTCCACAAGGAATAAAGAAAATCTCATGATATTAAATGAAAAAATCAAGGCTGGGAGTGTTGGCTCATACCTATAATCCCAGCACTTTGGGAGGCCAATCCGGAGGATCATTTGAGCCCAGGAGTTCAAGACCAGCCTGGGCAGCATAGGGAGGCCTTGTCTCTACAAAAATAATAATCATAATGATAAAACATTAGCTGGGTGCAGTGCCTGGCACCTATAATCCCACCTATAAGGAGGCTAGTGTGAGAGGATCTGCTTGAGCCCAGGAGGTCAGGGCTGCAGTGAACCATGACTGCATCACTGCACTCCAGCCTGTGCAACAGAGGAGGACCCTGTCTAAAAAGAAAGAGAGAAAGAACAGCAAAACCCCGTCTCCGCTAAAAATACAAAAATAAGCTGTGTGTGGTGATACGCACCTAAAATCCCAGCTAGTAGAAAGACTGAGGCAGGAAAGTTGCTAAACCTGGGAGGTGGAGGTTGCAGTAAGCTGAGATAGCACCACCACACTCCAGCCTGGGCGACAGAGCAAGACTCCGTCTCAAAAAAAAAAAAAAAGAAAAGAAAGAGAGAGAGAAAGGAAGAAAGGAAGGGAGGGAGGAAGGGAGAGAATAAGGAAGGGAAGAAAGAAAAGATTGAGTTTTTTGGTATGTAGATTAAGATCTGCAGTTGCAGTTGGTCACCGTTTGAGACAGATAATTCATCTTACAAACAGATGACTCAAACTTGTAGTATTCATAAACACAGCACAGTACTGTGAATGAATTCTTTCTTCCTTATGATTTTCTTAGGAAAATGTATTCTTTCTTCATTATGATTTTCTTTATTGTAAGAATACACAGTATATAATACATATAATATATTTAAAATGTGTGAACGGACTGTTTATGTCATTGATAAGGCTTCTGGTCAACAGTAGGCTATTAATAGGTAAGTTTCTGGGGAGTCAAAAGTTATACATACTTTCTACTGTATGAAGGCTCAGCACCCCAACCCCCACATTGTTCAAGGATCAAATGTAGATTATATTAAATAATATTATATTTATATTAGATTATGTTTATATTAAATCATATTAAGTCAAAATAAATATGTGTTTTAGTCTCTAGGAAGTCTTTTTTTTAAATGGCATTTTAGGTTTTGGGGTACATGTGAAGAACATGCAAGATCATCGCATAGGTACACAGACGACAATGTGATTTGCTACCTTCCTCCCCATCACCTATATCTGGCATTTCTCCCCATGCTATCTCTCCCCAACTCTCCACCTCCCGCTGTCCCTCCCCTATTCCTCCTAACAGACCCCAGTGTGTGATGCTCCCCTCCCTGTGTAAATGTGTTCTCATTGTTCAACATCTGCCTATAAGTGAGAATATACCGTGTTTGATTTTCTGTTCTTGTGACAGTTTGGTGAGAAAGATGGTTTCCAGGTTCATCCATGTCCCTACAAAGGACACGAACTCATTGTTTTTGATGGCTGCATAATATTCCATGGTATATATGTGCCACATTTTTCCTGTCCAGTCTATCATCGATGGGCATTTGGGTTGGTTCCAGGTCTTTGCTATTGTAAACTGTGCTGCAATGAATATTTGTGTACATGTGTCCTTATAGTAGAACGATTTATAATCTTTTGGATATATACCCAGTAATGGGGTTGCTGGGTCAAATGGAATTTCTATTTCTAGGTCCTTGAGAAATTGCCACACTGTCTTCCACAATGGTTGAACTAATTTACACTCCCACCAACAGTGTAAAAGTGTTCCTATTTCTCCACATCCTCTCCAGCATCTGTTGTCTCCAGACTTTTTAATGATCGCCATTCCAACTAGCGAGAGCCAGGATCTCAATGTAGTTTTGATTTGCATTTCTCTAATGACCGGTGTTAATGAGTATTTTTTCATATGTTTTCTGGCCTCATGTATGTCTTCTTTTGTAAAGTGTCTGTTCATATCCTCTGCCCACTTTTGAATGGGCTTGTTTGTTTTTTTCTTGTAAATCTGTTTTAGTTTTTTGTAGATTCTGGATATCAGCCCTATGTCAGATGAGTAGACTGCAAAATTTTTTTCCCATTTGGTTGGTTGCCAATTAACTCTAACGACTGTTTCTTTTGTTGTGTAGAAGTTGTGGAGTTTGATTAGGTCCCATTTGTCTATTTTGGCTTTTGTTGCCAATGCTTTTGGTGTTTTGGTCATGAAGTCCTTGCCTACACCTATGTCCTAAATGGTTTTGCCTAGATTTTCTTCTAGAGTATTTATGATGTTAGGTCTTATGTTTAAATCTTTAATCCACCTGTAGTTAATTTTAGTGTAAGGAGTCAGGGAGGGTTCCAGTTTCTGCTTTCTGCACATGGCTAGCCAGTTTTCCCAACACCATTTATTAAACAGGGAATCCCTTTCCCATTGCTTGTTTTTATCAGATTTGTCAAAGATCAGATGGTTGTAGATGTGTTGTGTTGCCTCTGAGGCCTCTGTTCTGTTCCATTGGTCTATATCTCTGTTTTGGTACCAGTACCATGCTGTTTTGATTACTGTAGACTTGTAGTATAGTTTGAAGTCCAGTAGTGTGATGCCTTCCGCTTTGTTCTTTTTGCTTAGAATTGACTTGCCTATGCAGGCTCTCTTTTGGTTTCATATGAAGTTTAAGGTGTTTTTTTTCTGTTCTGTGAAGGTAATCGGTAGCTTGATGGAGGCCGCATTGAATCTGTAAATTACTTTGGGCAGTATGGCCATTTTTACAAAATCGATTCTTCCTAACATACCAAATGGTAAAGAGCATCGACACAGTGAAGAAACTCCATCAACTAACGGGCAAAACAGCCAGCCAGCATCAAAATGGTAGGATCAAATTCACACATAACAATATTAACCCTAAATGTAAATGGGATAAATGCCCCAATCAAAAGACACAGACTGGCAAATTGGATAAAAAGCCAAAACCCATTGGTGTGCTGGATCCAGGAAACCGATCTCACATGCAAGGATACACAAAGGCTCAAAATAAAGGGATGGAGGAAGATTTACCAAGCAAATGGAGAGCACAAAAAAGCAGGAGCTGCAATTCTCATCTCTGATAAAATAGACTTTAAACCAACAAAGATCAAAAGAGACAAAGAAGGACATTATATAATGGTAAAAGGATCAATGCAACAAGAAGAGCTAACAATCTTAAATATATACACACCCAATACAGGAGCACCCAGATACATAAGGCAAGTTCTTAATGACTTACAAAGAGACTTAGACTCCCACACAATTATAGTGGGAGACTTTAACACCCCATTGTCAATATTAGACAGATCAACCAGACAGAAAATTAACAAGGATATCCAGGACTTGAACTCAGACCTGGACTAAGCAAACCCAATGGATATTTACAGAACTCTCCACACCAAATCCACAGAATATACATTCTTCTCAGCACCACATCACACCTACTATAAAATTGACCACATAATTGGAAGTAAATCACTCCTCAGAAAATGCAAAAAAACAGAAATCATAACAGTCTCTCAGACCACAGCGCAATCAAGTTAGAACTCAGAATTCAGAAACTGACTCAGAACTGCACAGCTTCATGGAAACTGAACAACTGGCTCTTGAATATTGACTTGATAAACAATGAAGAAGGCAGAAATAAAGATGTTCTTTGAAACCAAAGAGAACGAAGACACAACATACCAGAATCTCTGGGACACATTTAAAGCAGTCCCTAGAGGAAAATATATAACAATAAATGCCCATATGAGAAGCAAGGAGAGATCTAAAATCAACACCCTATTGTCATAATTGGAAGAGCTAGAGAAGCAAGATCAAAAAAAACCTCAAAACCTAGCAGAAGACAAGAAATAGCTAAGATCAGAGCAGAACTGAAGGAGATGGAGACACAAAAAACCCTTCAAAAAATCAATAAATCCAGGAGATGGTTTTTTGACAAGATCAACAAAATAGACCACCAGCCAGATTAATAAAAAAGAAAAGAGAGAATAATCAAATAGATGCAATAAAAAATGATAAAGGGGATATCAGCACAGACTCCACAGAAATTCAAACCATCATCAGAAATTATTACAAACAACTCTATGCACATAAACTAGTAAATCTAGGAAATGGATAAATTCCTGGACACTTGCATCCTCCCAAGCCTAAACCAGGAAGAAGTCAAAACCCTGAATAGACCAATAAGAAAGTCTGAAGTTGAGGCAGCAATTAAGAGCCTACCATCCAAAAAAAGCCCAGGTCCAGATGGGTTCACAGCCGAATTCTATCAGACATACAAAGAGGAGCTGGTACCATTCCTTCTGAAACTATACTATTCTAAACAATCCAAAAAGAGGGAATTCTTCCCAAATCATTACAGGAAGTTTTTTTTTGTTTGTTTGTTTGTTTTTTTTTTTTAAAGACAGTCTTACTCTGTCGCCCAGGCTGGAGTGCAGTAGTACAGTCCTGGCACACTGCAACCTCTGCCTCCTGGGTTCAAGTGATTTGATTGCCACAGCCTCCAAAGTAGCTGGGACATAGGCACATGCCACCATGCCTGGCTAAATTTTGTATTTTTAGTAGAGATGGGGTTTCACCATGTTTACCAGGCTGGTCTCGAACTCCTGACATCAAGTGATCTGCCCACCATGGTCTCCCAGAGTGATTGAACTTCATGCCTCTCCATGGAACCCGTGTTCAAAAAATGGCAGCATTAGCATAATCTGAGAGTAAAATTTGGGGCCATATTGTATCAAAGGGTGAAGCAGAGGACCTGAACATCTTTACTGAGCAATCTCTAGAGATTGCCTATAACAACTTCTTGTTCAGTGGCCTCTTATCAGTCAAAAAAGGAGGGGTAGGGGAAGGTTACTGGATAACAGTGGTGGAGTTTATTGAAAGGGCTGGATTCTGTTCAGCCCTTAGGGAGGAAAGCCTAATTATGTTTAGGCAGGGAGGAGGCATAATGAGGTGTGTCTGACTCCTTATCTTGTTATGGCAGATAACTCAGTTTTCAAGGTTACACTGGAGGCCTTTGGCAAGAGATGGTCCATTCAGTCATGTGTGGGCCTTAGAATTTTGTTTTTAGTTTATAGGTTTTAATTAATAGGAGTTCAAGAAAAAGGGCTCAGTTGACTAAGAGATTCCTATGGGAGAAATAAGATATAATAGAGAAAGAGAAGCTTTTATTTAAAAAAATCTTTGAATGTCAGCTTTTAATTAGTTTTTATTACATAGTTCTTAAAATATATATGTATACACACGCACACACGCACACACACACACACACACACACACACACACATATATATATATATATATGTATTTTTTTTTTTTTAAAGAGGAGGACAGTTTAGTTTCCAACATCCAGTCTTTACAGTATCTGCAAAAAAGGAAGGTTTTGTGGCGACAAACAGGGAAGATTTTGGCAGCAACCAGGGAATGTTAAGGTGGATGAGAACAATGGGTGGACTTGAAATAACTTTTAGAAGTACATCTCTGTTTTTGTAGAGACTCAGTATGCAAATCAAAGATACTTGTTAATTCTTAATTCCCTTAAGAATTGGGTTCTGGCTTGAGTATCAAGGGGCTAATCCATCCATTAGACTTTATTATCTTCAATTCTCGTTATATATATTTAGGAAGTAGGTTTTCAACTACTACAGAAATTAGAAGATTTCTCTGGTTTACATTTAGAAGCATTTGTCTTTAAAGTAATTTAATAAACTGTTTTATTTAAATATACCTTTTATTTTTTAGCTAAAGGAGAGAAAACTAAGTAAACAAATAAAATGCAAAAAAAGGTTTTTACTATGTTCTGAATATACTAATTTTTACCAATATCATTCTTTAAGTGTAAACTACAATTTTAAACCTATGTGTAGTTCTCTGATTCAATACTAAAACAAATATTTGAAGCTAAACCTAATAAACCTTTTTAAAAAGGGAGAAAGATACAACCCTTTTACAATCCAGACCACTCCCAAAGATAGGTGAAAGGAAAGAAAAGTTTAAATGCTTATCTGTGAATGGAGTCCAAATCACATTTCTGTCCAGGAATATTCTTGGGGGTTACAGACTTTTGCTGCCTATACACATATACCCAGTACATTTACTGAGAGATGGAAAACAGAAAACAGTGATTAAAACAAATAATAAATCAAAAGTTGTCCATGGGGTAAGAAAGAATTACTATCAAATGAGTAAATGGGTACCACGAAAAGTCAAGTGTCACACAAATATAAACTCAAAACAAACAAAAAAAACAGTAATTTTTATAAATGTTCTTCTCCTGAGCTGAAGGAATTGAAACTACCTTTGCAGAATTATGACAGTAAGAGAAATCTGACATAGTTGACTCCATGTTGCTTCTGACCTCCAAATTGTTCTTGATCTTTCCTGGGTATAGGCCAAGTTAACTTTGGGAGGAATTTAGTTTAACTTGAAAGCAAGGATAATAATAGTCCTTCCCTAAAACTAATCTCCTTTTTGCTCAAGGACCCAAAACCACCTTTTTAAGATGAATGAAAGGCCACAAGAATAGGGTCATGGAAGGAACCTAAACTCTACTAAAATGTTTGTGTAGTTTCTATAATGCTTTCCTGCTCAGGAATCTTGTGGCTAGAGGTCACAAGATTTGTGACTTCTTCAATTTCTCTACAGCTAGCATCACTATTGTAAAACCTAAGATTGGTTTTCGGGATATTTTTCAGCCTGATCCCGCCTGGAGTAGTGATTCATAACTCAGCTTCTGCTGTGGCCACACCCAGAGGCAGACTCAGTGCACAAGGACAGTTTTCCACACCATTGTGATTTTATCTCCAACCAATCAACAGCACCCATTTTCTAGCCCCCTGACCCACAAATTGGCCATGAAAACCTTAACCTCCAAGCCTCTAGGAGGATTGATTTGAGTGATAATTCCAGCTCTCTCTCATGGGCCAGCTTCATGTCAATTAACCTGTTTCTCTACTGCAATGCTGTGGTCCCAGTGGATTGATTTTTGTCTTTGCAGTGAGCAGGAAGAAACTGTCAGGCGATTACAGAATTTACTTAAGGAGATGGAGCTTGACTAAGAAAGGGAAGTTTTAAACCATTTAAACAATCTTCTGGTTTAAAGAATCTTGAGTTTGTTTTAAATCTGATTTCTGCCTTTTAATCTCAAAATAATCTCTAAGCCTAATCATTATTTCCTTTGTATCTTTTTTTAGGTACCAATAAGATAGCTGTTTAAGATGAGCACTCTCTAAAATAGTTTTGTTTTATGTAGTAAATTTATTTATTTTATAGGAAACTCATGCCAATAAGCCTTTTTAAATAGAAAGTCCTAGATGTAACTTTCTAAGTTTAGAATACCATGGACATAAGTGGCATTTTTAAAATGAACACAGAAGATGCAATCTTCTCATCTCCCAAGAAATTTACTCCCAGAGCTAGGCTAAGATAGCAGAACATTTTTGTTGCCACAGTCAGTTAAGGATATTGTTTGTATGAATGATATATTTGGTCACACCACAAACATATGTATGGACACATGAGAACATGTGGACACGTGGGAATGCTTTTGTTATTCATGGAAGTTATCCAAGTTATTGGTGGCAAATCCATACAGGTCTGCAGCAACTTCAATTCTTGCCTCCTCAGAAGAAAGCATTCAACTGAGAGGAATAAGGCAGAAGTAGAGACTGAGGGAAGTTTTAGAGCAGGAGTAGACATTTATTAAAATGCTTTAGAGCAAGAATGAACAGAAAGTAAAGTACACTTGAAAGAAGGCCACACAGGCATCTTGGAGGACAAGTGTCTTGTTTGAACATAGATGTCAGGTTTTATATGCTTGCTTACTTCTGGCATCTTGTGTTCCATTTTCCTTAATTCTTCCCTTAGGGTGGGCTGTCTGCATGGCAGTGGTCTGTTAGTACTTGGGAGGTGAGCATATGCAGTGTGTTTACTGGAGCTGCACACATGCTCACCTGCGGCTTTCTTCCCTTTGCTTGTGGAATGCCCTTGGAAGGTCGCATACCAGTTAAACGCTGCCATTTTGCCTCTTAGTGAGCATGTGTGAGCCCACCTGCCCAACTCCTGAGACCTTACTGGGAAACTGCCAATAACCAGTTTTGGGTATTTTTCTAGAATGGGAAACTCCCTTTTCCTAGTGCTGGCCGTGATCAATTATTATTTTAGAGTGGCAGAGTGACAACTGCCTATCACTTGATGATCACTTGACATTCCTGATGGGGTCGAGGGAGCCCTCTCCTGCTCTCCTCCTGCCTGACTAGCTACCTATTTAACACCTTCAATCATAGGCCCATGAACCTGTGACAGCAGGCAGGAATTTCTGGGACTGGACTTTCCCAGCACTAATAAGGCAGATAAAAGATAGAGATGACACCTTTGAAACAAAGAGGGTGCTACTTAATAATCTTACATATCTCAGGTTCCCAATCTTTTCAGACCTATTACTAGATGTGACCTTTTAGGTTTGCACTGGAACTACACTGGCAACTTTCTGGGACTGTAGCTTGCAGATGGCAGAATTGGGACTTCCTGGTCTCCATAATTGTGGGAACCAATCCCTCATAATAAATCTCTTCCTATTTTTGTAGTTAATTTATTATTTAAATATCAAAATTTGTATATGTTTATCATATACAACATGATATTTTGGAACATGTATATACTGCGGAATGGCTTTGTGAAGCTAATTAACATATGTACTCATCACATACTTATCACCTTTTGTGCTTAAGACATTTGAAATCTACTCTCCTAGTGAAGCAGACAGGAAGGAGGGAAATACTAGGTAGAGAAGGGTGGAGTCCTTGGCAAGAGTTCCACCCTCAAGTCTGAACCTGCATCACTAAATTAAAGCTTCATATTCCTGTTTTCTCACCTGAATATTGCCTTTTGGCCTGCCACATCCCCTATCCTGTGCCCGTAAGAACCCCAGACCCCAGACTAAACACACACACACAGAAAGAGAAGCATCTGAATGTCGAGAGGAGAAGCAGCTGGACATTGGAGACTACTGTCAGAGAGCAATTTGGCTGGAGACAGTTGGAAAAGATCCCCTTCGCACTCCATCTTCTTTCCAGCTCCCCATCCCACTGAGAGCCACTTCCATCACTCAATAAAATCTCCATATTCACCAACCTTCAAGTCTATGTGACCTGTTTCCTCTTGGGCACTGGAAAAGGACAGAAGTGCAGGTGCAAGAGGCTGTTACACTGACTCTCCACTGAGCTGTTTAACACTTAAGCCATCTGCAGACAGCAAAGCTAAAAGAGCACACTGTAATACACTCTCTCTGGGGCCCCAGAGGTCATGGGGAACTCTTAGATGCTGCTGCAGGCTAGTACAGGGTTTGCTCCTGCCAGTGCCTAAAGACACTTGCCCCGGTCCCTGCACCCACTCATCTGCGTGTTCCCCCTCCTGCAAAAGGTTTCAGTGCTGCAGGCTGAGCAAGTGAGCTACCCTTTCACAAGCCCCATGAAGGGGTCAAGCAAATTATCCCATGTCAACTGGGGACTCTCCCAGGATTCATCAGATGGGTGAGTAACATGCAGATCTGTCTCTCTTTGTCTTCAGACTTTCCTCTGAGCTATGCCACTTGCAGGGGACAGGATGCAACACTGTCATTTCTCTCTTTAAGTGGAAGAAATGTTGGCCCTGTTTCCCTACATGAAGTTTTAGCCTTCATGCACAATGAGGAAAAAGTCCTCTGTCAGATGAAGCACCTGGCTGAGACCACTCCTCTGTGTTATCAGAAGTCCCCTGGACTGGCCCCCAGCCTCCGACCACAGGCATCTCCCAAGAACCCCAGACTTTTCTATAGTATCTTTTATTTTCACAATTTGAAATGGCTCCTATCGTTTCTTTTATAACATTAAGGGAAAATGTGGCACATATGCACCATGGAATATTATGCAGCCATCAAAAACGATGAGTTCGTGTCCTTTGTAGGGACATGGATGAACCTGCAAACCATCATTCTCAGCAAACTGACACAAGAGCAGAAAATCAAACACTGCATGTTCTCACTCATAGGCGGGTGTTGAACAATAAGAACACATGGACACAGGGAGGAGAGCACTACACACTGGGGTCTGTTGGGGGGAAATAGGGGAGGGATGGTGGGGGGTGGGGAGTTGGAGAGAGATAGCATGGGGAGAAATGCCAGATATAGGTGAAGGGGAGGAAGGCAGCAAATCACACTGCCATGTGTGTACCTATGCAACAATCTTGCATGTTCTTCACATGTACCCCAAAACCTGAAATGCAATTAAAAAATAAAAAATGAAAAGAAAAAGGTTTGCTACAGACTACAGCAATTATATTAGGCAGACTCTACCTTTGGCCCAGGCATCAGGGGTGCAATTCAGAACAATGTGATTGCTGTTTGTTCTTAAAGGTGTGACTCAGAACCCTACCTTATTGGCTGCAGGTACATTTGTGAGATGGGCAGGCACGCAGTGGCTCCCCTTCTTACCCCCTCCCTACCTAGCTTGGATGCTTGGGGGTGTCTGCAGCATGTAGAAGTCACACCCAATGACCACAACAGGTGGAAGAAAACAACTGCTCAGGGTTGCTGGGGACCCACTGCTGCTGCTGGGACCCTGCTCTGCGGACTGGCTGGAATCTTGTGCTCACCATCTCCTCCTGCCATGTGCTGGTGCCCATAGAGCCTTTTCTCCCATGGCTGAGGGTTTCCTTATCGATCTGAACCAGGAGAGGAATACAGTAATTGAAGGAACCCATTTGCATAGAACAGGAGGGTCTCTTCCCCACTCCCTCTTTTTTGTACTTTAAACTGTTTCTTTTTTCTTTTCTAAGTGAGAGGGTTCTTTTCTTTAGGACTCTACTTATGACAGGGAAAACAATGGAGGAGCGGCCCCTGCTGGCTGGTATCTGCAAATTTGGCAGGACCCATTTACCATGCACTACCATGAAATACCTTTTTTGTCCCAAACTCAATTCCAAGTTTCAGGTTGAGGTCATAGAATGGAAAACCAGATCTGAGGGATCCAAAGCCAGGCAACAGGCAGAGAGTAAATGGCCAAGACCAATTCCTGCCGATTAAACCCCCACTTCATGATAGAAGATCATGCTGCATGGCATAGATAAGGCCCAGGGAATGCAAGGGTTGTCAACAGTAAGGGAGGATAGAGGCACAGGTTAGTGTGGATAATTCCTATTCTCTAGATCTTCCTTGCTTTTTGGTGCAAGCCTCATTGTCACCCATGGATGGCACATACCAAGGTCTCTGGGATTCAGGGACAAAAACATGGTAGAGAAATGGGGGATGCCTGCTTTATCTCTCCCTCACACCCCAGGTTATTCCCTGAAAGAAGGAAGGGAAATGAGGTATGCCTGTTTCCCTTTCAGAATGGCAACCAACTGTCTTCACCACCTCCAGTTTATACTCCTCTGGAATGTATCCTGAATCACTGGGATTGCTTTGACTTTTAGACTCTAAAGGAAAAATGTCTCATAGCCCTCTGCACAAAGGTTTGGCCAAATTATGATTTACAGGAAGGACTGGCTTGGCCTCAGAAAAGAACCATTTATTTCAATATCATCTTGCAGCTGGACCTTTTCTGTAAACACGAGGACAAATGTTCTGAGGCCCCATATGTGCAGGTGTGCTATACCTTGCAGGGCAATCCAGATCTTTGCTGACAGTACAGGATTGATCCAGCCCTTAGTTTACTATCTCAGGAGAGGCTGCCAGGGGCAATCCCAGGGAACTAAAGAAATGAATCTCAGAGGCTCCCCTAGATGGAGAATCAACTCCCTCCAGCCCTGTTCCTCCAGGTCCTCCCCATCCTCCCTATTCAGCTTCTCTCTCTTGCTTGCCTCCTCCTAAAAATCCTCACTCTAGACAAGCTCCAGTCTCACTCTTCCCTTCAACAGATGCCTGGTGAATCTGGCCCCACTAAAGTCCAGGACCCCTTCTTTCCATAAGACTTAAAGCAAATTAAGGAGGATCTTGGCAAGTTTTCAGATGACCCTGACAGATGTATAGTGGCTTTCCAGAATTTAACCCAAGTATTTGAACTCTCCTGGAAAGATATTATGTTACTTTTGAATTAGACCTTGACAAACACTAAGAAGCAGGCTCCTCTGCAAGTGGCAGAGAGGTTTGGGGATGTGCTTTGTATTACATATGGTGTCAGTGAAGGGACTGAACTTTACCCAACTGGAGGAAAAGCAGTACCAGGGGATGACCCTAAATGGAATCCCAATGATAAGATGGGAGAATGGAAGAGGAGACACTTTCAGGTGTGCATAATAGAGGGCTGACGTAGGACTAGAAGTAAGCATCTCAACTATACGAAGCTACTCATGATAGACTAGGGACTTAATGAAAATCTCACTACCTTCTTGGAGAGGCTAAGAGGAGCCTTGATAATGTACACCTCTCTATCCCTTGATTCCATTACGGGACAACTAATCTTAAGGAAAAATTACTCAAGAAGCTCCTGATATCAGGAGGAAGCTGCAGAAACAGAGCAGGCCCTAGGATCAGACAGTACTTTAGAGGACCTCCTGAAAGTCACCACTTTGGTCTTTCACAATAGAAACAGAGAGACAAGAAAAAGGCAGAATCTTCAATGGCCACTGTGCCCCACAAACCCCAGAATTCCCAAGGGGCATATTTTAATGGCTACAGGTGTAGCAAGAGCAGTTGTCTCTTCTGAAATTTAACCACTTCCATACAAGGTTTAATTTCTTTCACCAAGGTGATACAGCTCAGGGTACAATTTGTTAGTTATTTCACTTCTTATTTCTGTAAACTTTGTCACTAGATTCTTTTGTTGTATAATACACATGTTTGACCCATGCATACTTACCCTTGTAAAGCTCATTTTTTCCTCTCTCTCCAAGAGGCCATCAATCTCCAAACAGGCAACTAGAGCCTCAGATGATGGCTCCCTTTTGCCGGGGACACTTAGACCTCTGGGAGAAATCTGACTGCCACTTTCCCAAAACAATGCCTACTGTCAGCAAGAAGTATCTAAGATTGGTTGTCATTCATATTCTAACTGAAGTTAGATGTGCCTCTTCAAAGTGGGTAACTAATACAGACAGCAGGCAGGGAAATACCAGGTAGAAAGGGGCAGGGTCCCTGGCAAGTGTTCTACTCTCAAGCCTGGGCCCACAGCTCTAAGTGAGAACTTCATATCCCTGTTTTCCTGCCGGAATGTTGCCTTTTGGTCTGCTATGCCCGTAAGAACCCCAGACCCCAGACTCACACACATACACACAGAAGAGAAAAGGGTCTGAATGCTAAGAGGAGAAAAAGCACTTGCACATTGGAGACTACAGTAGGAGAGGAGTTTGGCAGGGAAGACTGCCTTCCCATTCCATCCTCTTTCCAGTTCCACATCCTGCTAGGAGCCACTTCTACCACTCAGTAAAATCTCCACATTCACCATCTTTCGAGTCTGTGTGACCTCATTTCTCTTGGGCAACAGATAAGGACCTGGGTGCAGGTGCAAGAGGCTGTGGCACTGACCAAGCTGTTTTAACACTTAAGCTGCCCACGTACCACAAAGCTAAAAGAGCATGTTGTAACACATGCCTTCTGGGGCTTCAGGGGTCAGAGGCAACCCCTAGATGCTGCCATAGGCCAGTACAGGGTTGGCTCCTGCCAGTGCCCAAAGGTACTCTCTCTGGACCCTGGACCCACTTCACCTGCATGCTCCCCTTCCTGCAAGGGGTTTGAGTTCTTCGAGCTGAGTAAGCAAGCCATCCCCCATGAGTCCTGCAAAGGGGTCAAGGGAACTATCCTGTCTCATTAGTGATTTTCAAAAATAAATACATTATTATAAACGACAGTCAACATGTTGTACAAGAGATCTCTTGAACTTATTTCTCTTATCTAAATAAAATCCTGTCTCTTTTGACCAACATCTCCCAAGCAATTTTTATATACATATATAATATAAATATATAGGAATGTATTTTCTATTGGTTCTACTTCTCTGGCGAACTCTAATACAACGAAGAAACAGAACAAAAAAAGTTAAGTGCTGTGTTAAGGTTTTACTGTCAGAAAATGACAGAGCAAGGCATCCAAGATCAAAATGAAGCCTTCCTTGATGTACTGTTTGTATGAAATTCTTTATTTAGTGTTTTATAATCACAATTTAATTTTTTTCTCTTTTAAATAAGAACAAAAGGATCAGTCTATCTGTCTATCTATCTATCTATCTGTCCATGCATCCATCTTTTCAATGTAGCTAAACAGATCTATTGTGTCTAGAGCCAATTGTAATTTACAAAGCAACTTCAAAATCAACTAAGTTTGTTAACACAATATATTATCAATATGACTATTTAAATGCTGTATAGCATTTCCCTATTATTTGTAACATGAGATCCTTTTTATATGATACTTGAAATTTTATATGAAAACATACATAATTGTTCAGAGGTATAGATATCCTTGTATCTGAAGAAATCATATCCTCCTGAAGCTTATAAACTTTCTAGTTTTCTTTTATGGGAGGAAAAAAAGTCAACTCTGCCTCTGTCAGAAATTAAAATTATGTTTGCACAGAAAATCTAGAGTAAATGTATTTTTAAATAAACGTCATCATATTTTACATAGAATTTTATTGTATGCTTTGTAGTTAGTATTTCTCCTTTTTGCACTAGTAATTCTTCAGATGCATTTTTTGAAAATTTATAAAATCTCTATTAACCTTTCATGAAAAGGTTAATTGAAAGAAGAATCTCTGCTCATAATAATATTCACTTGAGTCAAGATGTTTGAGGAAGAAAATGACATAATGAATAATGTGCTTTGAAGTAGAATACTTCTTAAAGCCTATGATGTATTTGATCCCAATTGGATTAATTGGGACTTAGCAGTGATTTGCCCAAGTTCAAACACAGCTCAGAATTCTAAAGAGTCTCCTGCTTGACTAATCTAATATTTTAAAAGATCATTTTCTGTCAGTTTTCAAGAATGGAAAGTAGAATAGAGGAATAAAACATAAAGGGATAATTCCAGTTTAAACTGGTGAGACTTCATCTGTGTTTAGGAATATATAGACACGCAGAATATCTTGGATTTAGAATCACGGTTTGCACACAGTGTGAGGGCCAATGAGTTGATATATAACATGTATTTAAAATGGTTTTGAGATTTTGATTATTTGTTATATATCTTAACGTTACTATGACAACACAGTATCAATATATGACTATGTGAAATTGTTTTACCTCTACTTATCTACATTGAAAAGATGGATGGATGGGTATATTGATAGAACAACAAGTTTTTAAATGGTCTAAGTAAATGTAAATTTGATGGGACAATGCAAATTAAAAAAAATACAAACCAGAAACCAATGCAAATAAAGAAACCCCAAAATATTACTTGGTGTATATATTCAATTTTTAATCATTCAAAACACATAATCAAGTAGAGTGAAAAGCTATTAGAGATTTTCCAATTTTCTGTGTTGATCAATTGAATTGTTACCCTACTGAAGTTTTTAAAGTAAAATATTATGATAACAGTTCTTGTTTACTCTGTACTATATATCAGACTTTAAATATCATTCAGTTATTTTACTCTCAAAATAAAGCTAAAAACATATAATTTTATTATCCAATTTTAAAGATTAGTGAATTGGAATTCACAGAAAGTATATGTAATTTTCTCAAGGATACACAGTTATTAAAAGTTTGGATCCAATATATAATCTGGCAATCTGGCAATCTGACTACATTTCCATTCTTTTATCTACTACTGAATACAACTTTCTTGATTGTCGATAGTTTGTGGCTCATTTTGATATTTTATTTCACTAAAGCTAAATGTTCAAGCGTGACCCATTAGTGATAAACTATAAAGAGTTATTTTCAGATACTATCATCTACTTGAGTGATCTTTAGCATATATGGCGTCAAAATTATAATGTTGGTATTGTACAAAATGTATTTCAAGTATTAACACAAATATATAATTTTTAAAAATCAGGCAGCATGAAGAATAGTTTATCAGATTTTTCTTTGCAAGATTTTTGTACATAAAACAGGGACTCTAAATATTCATATATAAGAACATGTATTTCAGTTGAGCTAGGGATGATTAAAAATATATATGCATACAGCATTAGATATTTTCTGGAGAGACCTGGAGTACTCTGACACAATAATGGACAACTCAGAGGAAAAACATAAAATCATTAATTATTATTATTATTTTTTGAGACAGGGTCTCACTCTGTCACCCAGGCTGGAGTGTAGGGAGTGTGATCTTGGCTCACTGCTGCCTTGACTTCCTGGGCTCAAGCCATTCTCCTGTCTCAGCCTCCTGAATAGCTGGGACTGCAGGCATGTGTCACCATGCCTAGCCACTTTTTATATTTTTTGTAGAGATGAGATTTTACCTTGTTGCCCAGGTTGGTCTCAAACCCCTGGGCTCAAGTAATCTGCCTACATTGGCTTCCCAAAGTGCTGGGACTACAAGGGTAAACCACTGCACCTGGCCACAAAATCATTGATTCTTAAAAAAAGAGTTGAGGGATTTGAAAGAAAGGAAAGAATAATATATTTGTCAACAATTTTTTATCCAGGATGTGTCTCAGAATCCCTGAGTCCAGTGCTGTATTTTCCTCTGATTGCATTTTACAAATATTTTCTATAACTTTTGTTATTTATTGTCAATGTTCCAGTATGGTGAGAGTAATACTGAAGAAACAGAATCAGTAAGAGAGAATTTATGAAATAAAACTTTTGTATGCAAACTTGGAACAACCAGATGAGTGAAAAGCGTTCTTCAAGCAAGAAAGCAAGGCATAGCCTGAGATAAAATCAGATTGTGTCAGCAATTGTAAAAGTTGCAAAGCAAATGTTAGTGGCAATGATGAAAATAAATCCCACTTTTCCTTTAAAACAAACAGAAAAATTTAGAAGGGAAAAAGAAAATACAGAAAACTGAAGTATACATTAATGTGAACATGTAACATTATTTTTTTAGTTTCAGACCATCGTCCTATATACTTATGACTTGAGGTGTCATCTGCCTTCACAGTGGGGAAGAATTAAGAATCCTCCCTCTCTAGACATTACTTTTCTTGGCAGGGAGATGGTGGGGTAGGCCTAGGACAAGATATTTCCAAAACGGAGCATCTAAATGTAGGATGGGTATGACACATCATGGTAATTCAGATATTTTACGAAGTGATGCTGGGAACTGATAGATTTATAGACACAAAATACTATAATTATATATTAAGAGTTTCTTAGAAGTTATTCATCAGACTTGTTACCTCTCCCATACCACCATTCCTTCACATACGTGGTTCTCCAATAAAGTAAATGAAGCAAATATTGTTTGGGAAAATTGTCTAAGATTACACAAATGATCAGCTGCTCATCTGCACTGCAATTCATTCTCCTGGTGACCTCAGCAGTTCTTTAAAATACTTCAGAACTCCAAAACGACCTAGGAATTCTATCCATTTGGGAATTTATTTTCAGGCCTTGAAATCAACCCAAGTCTGAATGGTTTTCAAAGCAATTGCCAATCAGCAGATTCCCCAGCAGCCTGAAAGACACCTGGGAAAATCAGGATTGTCACAAAGCCACATAAGTATTTTGGAAATATATTTTAATGAGGTGCTTTTCTTTGGGAAAAGGTTTGATTCTAATTAAAGAAGAAGCCAAGATAATTTTTACAGTTTCTTAAAGATGATTTGGGGGAGGTTCTTTTAGTTATGAAGCTATAAAAATTTGACTCTGTGTTTGGACAAACTTTATGCAGAGTTTGTATTATTATTAATATGTACCCAAGCAAGTATTATAGAAAATTCATGCTTTGCTTTGTAAAGAGAGTGTTGTCAGATAGCAAGTTTCAATTTTGATGGTCACTTCTGAATTTTAAATTTATCAGATCACTGGACTTTGGATTTAAAAAAAATGAAAACCACTGTGTTATTACACTAGTTGATAAATTATAGCTGAAGAGGTCGTTTTAGAATGTCTCTTCCATCAAAGTGGAAGCATAAGCTGTGCAAATGTGCAAAAATATTTATTGGAATCTCTTGTCCTGCTTTTAATTTTACCATAGAAATGTTTTGCATAGAATTATATTATCCTAGTTATATAGGGTGATTTTAAGATAATGAGTTCAAAAGTTTCAAGTTCATTTCTAACTTTAGAAGCTGTTATGCTCTTGCAGTTAGCAAATATTTATCTCTGGAAAAAGTGGCCCTGCTTTCATATTGTTATTAACATTAGTAATTATTTAAATGCATCATATTCCAGCAAATATCAAGAAAATGAAGATCTTTAGTTACCTCTCCCTTATATCATGAGATATATTTTCAATTTTTTACAATTAAAAATAGGATTACAGAATTAAGAAATAACTCTAGAGTATCTAATTATCATGCAGGTAATTTTCCTAGATTAATAGGAATCTCATGCCAGTTCTGCAATTCTTAACCCTATAAAGTATCTTCATCAATTTTAACACTTCTCGTGGTACCACTATATACATATATACGTATATACTATATATATAGTGTATACGTATATATGTATATTACATATGTGTGTGTATATATATATAGCAGAAACTGCTAGACACTTGAAATATAAAAGTTTTTATGGTTTGGCTCTTCTCAAGGAATTTAAAGCCTATTATGGAAGAAAACAGGCTTGTACACAAATAATCGTAATATTTCAGTAAGTTATTTATTATAATCCTAGAAGGTCACAACAGAATGTCAGAATATTTATAAATTATAATAAAGGAGATTAAGGAAAGTCTCTTGGGATAGACGACATAATAAGCAAAAAATAGTAGAATTTTTCAGGAATACACATACAGAAAAGCAGAACAGCAAAGAATTGCATGTTAAAAAATAAGCAGGTGAGAAAAAGCCAGACATAGTAAAGTAGGTCATTTCTTATGACTTTTTAATTCAATGTGTATGGGGACAGAGGTTGGCAGCAGATTAAATTAATTCAATGTGTATGGGCGTGGTGGGGATAAGATCATAGTAATAAATGTACTTCATGCTGTGAGTAGTGGGAAGATATTTAAAATATGACAGTCAAAAAATCTGATTTACTTTTATAGAAAGATCAACCATGGGATGGGAAGGTCATTTCTGAAGTTTTGTGAAAGTCTGAGAAACAGGATTAATGTAGAGGTCACCAAGATGGAAAGGACAAGAATATTTGAGCTTGGCTTGTCAAGTTTGGCTTCACAAGTTTGATGAGTTCAACATGGTAAGGTATCTATATAGAATTACTTTATTTTTTTTTCTCATAACTGTCACCAAATTTTGGTTAAACACCCCACCTTCCTGTGTAGCAAGGATACTTAAGCTTATCAGTCAATAACAACTCAGCCTAATCTAACAACTTTCCACTAGATTCTTGCTTAAAACTAAGTTTAGGACAATTCAAAAAATCCTCTCAAAGAGCTCATACAGAAATTCCTACAAATACAATAAACTGTAACCTGCAGGAAAATCTGGGGGTGAAAAAAAAAGTCATAAAAGATCTTGGTAACTTTAGAGTTGGCTTTCCTGGTTACAGTAGAGTACACAGCTATTCTTTCTAGTGACCCATTAGATGGCAACTGTATACATACTGATGGCTTTAGGAAAGAGGATTTTCAGATAATACAAACAAATTCATTTAAATTCATGAATAACAAATTATTAATAATAAAGGGATAAAATAATTTTTAAGACCAGGAAGATTTATTTAAAGGTTTCAAAATTAACTAGAAATAAAAAAAAAATATTGTCACTGAATATATTAGTTATGGTTTGATTAGGAAAGCAAAGCAACTATGACCGATGATAACTAGAAATGTATTTTAGGAAGTATACATTGTGTAAATAAGGGAGGTACTAGGGAAGTGAAAATCTGGAAGTTGATTCTGTATAATGAGAGAAGGAATTACTAACCAAATTTCCTGAATAACTAGCATAGTTGGAAAAGTCGGAGTTTGCAGGAAAACCCAATAGTCCAAGCACCTGCTGGTGCCAGATTGATGGTGCAGACTGGGAGAAGATGGAGCAGTTTATGGGAAACTGCTGCCTTTGTGTACCACTGCTGCTGCATCTGGTGGCCAGTCTTGGGCCAGTGTTAGTCAGCAAGGGCATCATTCAGAAATACCATGAGCAGAAGACAAGCTGGGACCCACTGAGGGCCTGTGCATGTTTGAGTCTTATCCAGCCATGCAAACTTCTGAGAGTAATGGTCATCGCTTTCTTTTCACCTTTCAATTTTCATGCAAGATTCTCACTTGGCCAATCTAGCTGTGGTGATATGGCATTTTATAATAATCTATTAATCATTTTTAACCTCCAAATAGAGAGATTATCAAAATTGTTATTCTATTTACCTTTAGGTTATTCTCTGTTACATGAAAATATGCTAACACTTAGATAAAAAAGAAATACATAGAATCCCACCTTATCCATCTTAGGTTAAGGCCATTCTCAATTTGTCACACTCCTCCTTTGATATTCTGTAACTCAAATATTAACCCATAAGGTTATCTGCTCTTAATATATTATGTATATATTGGAGGAATAAGAATATTTTAAAAGAAAAATAATTGTTAATACATACTGCATGCATATATTCACACCAAAACGAAGAAGAAAGAACAACTAAAGTTTTTGTTCCTACTGCTCACACAGTCATAGCTTTAAAATATTCTTCTCTTTGTCCTTAGCAAGCAGTTTATCTGCTCATGGTTTGTTATTTGGTGCATTGGTCCAATACCTTATTCATGAAGCATCTCTGCCAATAACAGTCTTAGCTTTATCAAGTTGTGTTTTATTTTTCTGTGGAAATTTATCACATGACACACATGTGCTAGATCTCCCAGAAGGTCCTTGCATTCCAGACATACTCCTCTCTATCACCAGGAATTAAAGGGATGTATTAACAACCCAATTTTCCCTTTATAGTCAGAATGAACTCTTCTAACAAGCCAGTTTCTTTTTTACCTGTTGGTTCAATGGCATGATAAACTCAAAGTAGCCAGGCAGCAGTTTCAAATTCCAATTTAATAGGACCATTGCTTTGTTCCATGGTAAATGTAATCTTCCCTTGAAAACTAAAACCCATAAACTAGCAGAAGTCTAAGGTATAGACATAGGAAGCAAAAATTTTGTTAGAGAATATTTCAGGATACTAGTAAGAGATGTACTTTCTTTGTCATGCCATGATCCTTGAGCCCATGATTAGTGACTTTATCAAAAGAGTGCCATTTATGGATTACTTATTCAGAGCCATATACAGAAGGCCATTAGATCAGACTATCAGAGCAGCTATTCCACATGATAAGAAATTTAAACCACTGAATTACAAGAGCATGAGCCATTTCTAAATAACATTTGCTCTAAAATGAATTCCCTGATCAGAATTAACGCTCTGTGGATTATCCTAAGAAATAAGGCATTCAATAAATACACAATTGATAATTTTGGCAGAAACATTCTGAGAGAGACATATTCATATTCACAGTAAGAGTCTGTTTCAGTGAGAACAAATTTCTTTTTATTATGGAAGTGTTTCAACATAAGCAATCTACTATATCAAGAGATTAGTATTGGCCTCTCTTGTTGGCAAATGGGTACCCAGCAATGTGTTCATGTTTAATTTTTAGTCTTATCCTTATTGCCATTTTATTCATTAGCCTATTAAACAAGAACAAGAGCATCTGAAGTAACAGGCAGACTGACATGCAAGGAATAAGTCGTTTTGTCTATCCAATTAGTAAGATTCTCTCCAGCCGAGTTTGCTCTTTCAAGAGCATTTTGATTATGGAAAAATAATGACTTTACACTCTTTGCTCATTTGAAGAGAATCATTGACAGTCATCTTCCTCAGATCACTATTGACCAGTTTACCAAATATGTTCTTTTTATGTCTCTACCATCAATGAAAATAATTATCTACTACCATTAAATAATTGAAGATTTCCATCTCCATCCACCATCATTCCAGATAAAACACACAACAGATTCATTGCACTATTCAAAGCTCTGCCATTTTGAGACTTTCTTCACTTCTTTCAAAGCCACCCTTCAGGCAGTCATGCAGGATCTATCCACTTTTGAGTGGTGCCAGGATAACCATGCAGAACCATTACTAAACTGGGCCTAGTATTTTTTTCTTTCTTAGACATATAGTCACGGGGAAGATGCCATGAAGCTATACATTGAAAGAGAGGAGGCAATGTGGCAGGATGAGAATAGATGGTAGGAAACATGGGAGAAAACACACTTGCTCCTATAAGTTACTTACAGCTTCAGCTCCTATTGAAGCTGAATGTCACATATACCACCCACCATGGGCATACCCACTTTCTGCTTCTGTGGGTCAAACCACCTGCATTTCATGATAAATCTCTCAGGTATCATAGGAACTTAGTAGTGTGTTTTTAAGCATTTACTTTCTAGTAAAGCCTAGTTTTAAGAGAGAAGCATTTTTTTCCTAAAAAGAATAGTGTATACAGAGGACAGCATTAGCTTTGCTATAGATCCTATGGGTCTGTGCGGTAATTTATATATAGGAGACAGCCAAAGCCTCTACATTATCTGTCATAGACACCTGATTCATAGTTGTATCTGAAGAAAAATATATAAACAAAATTTGAAGGAACTTTGAGATAAGTACCAGAGTCCCAGTAAGAAAGAGGAGACACAATGGAGCAGAAAACAATAATTGAATAAATAAAGACTAAAAACTTTTCAAATTTGGAGAAAGACATAAAGGTAAAGATTCAAGATGCTCGTTGGCCACACAGGAGAATAATTACAAACATAAAAAGAAAAAGAAAATATGGCAGGTACATTACAGTTACCCAGAAAAAAAACATTATATACTCATGTGCACAAAAAGAACAATTCAATGACCGAAACTTTTAACTGCTCAGCTATCCCATAAAAATCCCTCCAAATTCTAACATATTCAATTCCAAACCTCCATAGTTTCTGTTCTGAAATAAAATTATGATCTAAAGCAAGTTTGTCCAACCTGCGGCCTGTAGGCCACATGTGACCCTGAACAGCTTTGAATACAGCCCAACACAAATTTTTAAACATTCTTAAAACATGAGATGTTGGGGATTTTTTTTTTAAGCTCATCATCTAGCATTAGTGTTATTGTATTTTATGTGTGTCCTAAAACAGTTTTTCTTCTTCCAAAGTGGCCCAGGGAAGCCAAAGGACTGGACACCCGGATCTAAAAAGTCATAAATTAAACAATGCCAGCTGGCAAACTCCTTTCAAGTACACAGAAATCTCAGCCCATTATTCAATGCCTTCTGCTTAAAGATTAATGAATATACAAGGATCACACATATTTGAAGGAAGTCAATGTCTTTTGTTGCCTTTCCTAGAAATAAAACATGAGATAGCGATTATATATAAGTGATTTTAAGGAAGTTTTATTGAGAAAAGTTCACTAATGAGTGAGGAGAACAAGATAGGGAAGAGTAAGGAGCTAATTAAATATTTTGTCTCAGGAAAGTCTAGCTTTGGGAGGATAACATGGAAGCCATAGAGCATAAGTTACATTGCAACATTCTTCCACCTTAACACAAGGGACCTGTGTACCCTTGAATCAGTCAGTCATTATCTACAGTCTGCCCCAAGGAGAAATTTGAGCCTTCCCAGGCAAGGTAGCTGAAGGCAATTCTCTCAAAGAGAAGGCACCTGTATGCTGTGAACCATTAGCAGACACCACAATTATCTACTAGAGAATGGAAAAATCAGCCTGGTAAAGAGGGACTATATAGGGTATAAATAGCATTTACTACAGACAATAAACTAAAAGAAAAATAATATCAAGACAAAAAAATTACATCGAATTTGATTGAGAGATAATAGACAAGAGAATATGAAAAACTAATTACTAACTTTTGACATAGTTTGGATATTTGTCTCTACACTAATCTCACATTGAGATGTAATCCCTAGTACTGTAGGTGGGGCCTGGTGGGAGGTGTTTGGATCATGGCTGAGGATTCCTCATGAATGTGGTGGGCCACTTTTTTGATGATAAGTGAGCTCTCACTCTGTGTTCACATGATACCTGTTCATTTAAACCAGAAAGAAGTAGAATCCCTGAAGAGATCAATAACAAGTTCTGAAATTGAGGCAGCAATTAATAAATAGCTTACCAACCAAAAAAAGCCCAGGACCAGATGGATTCACAGACAAATTCTACCAGAGGTACAAAGAAGAGTTGGTACCACTCCTTCTGAAACTATTCCAAACAATAGAAAAAGAGAGACTCCTCCCTAACTCATTTTATGAGGCCAGTGTCATCCTGATACCAAAACTTGGAAGAGACACAACAAAAAAAGCAAGTTTCAGGCCAATGTCCTTGATGAACATCAGTGCAAAAAAAAATACTGGCAAACCGAACCTAGCAGCACATCAAAAAGCTTATCCTTGACCATCAAGTGGGCATCATAACTGGGACACAAGGCTGGTTCAACATTTGCAAATCAATAAACATAAACCAACACATAAACAGAACCAATGACAAAAACTAAATGATTATCTCAATAGATGCCTTCAATAAAATTCAGCATTCCTTCTTGCTAAAAACAATTAACTAGGTACTCATGGACCATATCTCAAAATAATAAGATCTATTTCTGACAAACCATAGTTAATATCATACTAAATGGGCAAAAGCTGGAAGCATTTGAAAACCAGCACAAGACAAGGATGTCCTCTCTCACCACTCCTACTCAACATAGTATTAGAAGTTCTCGCCAGGGCAATCAGGCAAGAGAAAGAAATAAAGGATATTCTAATAGGAAGAGAGAAAGTCAAATTGTCTCTGTTTGCATATGACATAATTGTATATTTAGAAAACCCCATCATCTCCGCCCAAAAACTCTTTAAGCTGACAAGCAAATTAAGCAAAATCTCAGGATACAAAATCAACGTGCAAAAATCACAAGCATTTTTATACACCAACAATAGACAACTAGAGAGCCAAATCATGAGTGAGCTCCCATTCACAATTGCTACGATGAGAATAAAATACGTAGGAATACAACTTACAAGGGACTTGAAGGACCTCTTCAAGGAGAACTACAAACCTCTGCCCAAGGAAATAAGGGGAAATAATGGAAAATCATTCCATGCTCATGAACAGGAAGAATCAATATCATGAGAATGACCATACTGCCCAATGTAATTTATATATTCAATGCTATTCCTAGCAAGTTACCATAGAATTTCTTCGCAGAACTAGAAAAAAACTACTTTAAATTTCATATGGAACCAAAACGATCCTGCATAGACAAGACAATCCTAAGCAAAAAGAACAAATCTGGAGGCATCATCCTACCTGACTTCAAACTATACTACCAGGCTATAGTAACCAAAGCAGCATGGTGCTGGTACCAAAACAGATATGTAGACCAATGGAACAGAACAGAAACCTCATGAATAACACCACACATCTACAGCCATCTGATCTTCAACAAACCTGACAAAGACAAGCAATGGGGGAAAGGATGCCTTATATAATAAATAGTGCTGGGGAAACTGGCTAGCTATATGAAGAAAACAGAAACTGGAACCCTTTCTTACACCTTATACAAAAATTAAAGACTTAAATTTAAAACCCAAAACCATAAAAGCCCTGGAAGAAAACCTATGCAATACCATTCAGGACATAGGCATGGACAAAGACTTCATCACTAAAACACCAAAAGCAACTGCAACAAAAGCTAAAATTGACAAATGGAATCTAATTAAACTAAGGAGCTTCTGCACACCAAAAGAAACTATCATCAGAGTGAACAGGCAACCTACAGAATGGGAAAAAGAATATTTTTGCATTCTACGCATCTAACAAAAGTCTAATATCTGGAATCCACAAGGAGCTTAGACAAATTTCCAAGAAAAAAATAAACAACCCCATTAAAATGTGGGCAAAGGATATGAACAGATACTTTTCAACAAAAGACATTTAGCAGCCAACAAACATATGAAAAATAGCTCATCCTCACTGATCATTAGAGAAATGCAAATCAAAATCACAGTGAGATACAATCTCATGCCAGTTAGAATGGCAATTATTAAAAAGTCAGGAAACAGATGCTGGTGAGACTGTGGAGAAATAGAAACTCATACACGGTTGGTGGAAGTGTAAATTAATTCCACCATGGTGGAAGATGGTATGGCAATTCCTCAAGGATCTAGAACCAGGAATAACATTTGACCCGGAAATGCCCTAACTGGGTATACACCCAAAGGATTATAGATCATTGTACTATAAAGACATGCACATGCATGTTTCTTATAACTATTTACAATAGCAAAGATTTGGAACCCATCCAAATGACCATCAATGATAGATTGGATAAAGAAAATGTGGCACATATACACCATGGAATACTATCCAGCCATAAAAAAGAATGAGTTCATGTCCTTTGCAGGGACATGTATGACTCTAGACCCATTATTCTTAGCAAACTAACATAGGAACAGAAAATCAAATACCGCATGTTCTCACTCATAAGTGGGAGTTGAACAATGAGAACACATGGACACAGGGAGGGGAGCATCACACACCAGGGCCTGTCGATGGGTGGGGGGACAAAGGAAGGGAGAGCATTAGGACAAATACCTAATGCATGCAGGGCTTAAAACCTAGATGACGGGTTGACAGATGCAGCAAACCACCATGGCACGTGTATAGCTATGTAACAAACCTGCACGTTCTGCACATGTATCTCAGGATTTAAAGTAAATTAATTATTTTTTTAAAAAACCTTACCAGCTAGAGAGTTTAACTTTCATAGAAAAAAATCATCCAAATTTTATGATAACCTCAGATATGTTTCATGTACTCTCTAAGGAAAGCAACAAAGGATCTTCCACTAGTATTCTAATTTTTTCTATTCTGCAATATTTTCATAAAGATTTAATTTTAAATGCTATTCATATTATTATATTAGATAGATTTTAAAATCATCTACACCCAGAAGATGATTTGCTATAATTTCCACAAGTATATAAAGTATGTTTGAGGGAAAACCAAAAAAATTACCTACACCATAAAATAACATTTTGTACAAATTAATAATGGGAAGGGGTATTAATCACAGTCCAAATGCTGAGACCATTCTATTGGCTCACTTTGACTTACTGTAGTCGTTGAATTTTCGCAACTCTGACAAATGTTTCCTTGCAGTTCTACAACCTAATTTTAAACCTAACAAATTAAAACCATGGCATTCTGATAAAATTCACTTCAGAATTGTCATTTATAACACTGATTGATAAGAAAAATTCAAATGAAGAACCAAATGAATTAATGAAATAGCTTAAAATGGTACATGTACATTTCATTAATAAATAAAGCTAAATATCACCCTTATCAGCAATTTGCAAAGTAAAAGTATTGAAAAAAGAGATTTTCATTAGCAATAGCAAATATTAACCTTCAATTTAGTACTAAACTTAATGAGAACTGGGTTAAAACAATTGGGAAAGTTACAAATTCTAATGGAAAATTTTAAAATAAAATTTAATTAATGGGTAAATATATTATGTTCTTAGATGAAAATACTAATTGCTATAGAAATGTCTGTTCTCACGAAGTTAATTTATAGATTTAGCATATTGCAGGTTAAATATTCCACCACATTTTAAAAGGAATTGCTTAAAATAATTATAAAATGTATAAGGATATATAAACAGTCAAGAACATTCAGTTTTATTCTAAAGAAAAATATATTGTTGCATTGCAGAAAAGATGTAAAAATTATGAAATCAGGAAGATCTATCTCATGTGATAATCTATGTTACATATCTTAAACAATACATACCATGAAAACACAGAAATACAAATCAATGGAGAAAAGTTGTGAATTCATGAACAAAACCCTTTTTTTTATAAATTTTACCAAGTTGTGAATAAATTTGTAAAAGAAAAACAAAGTTGTAAAAGAAAGAGAAAAATTTAATAAATGCTACTAGAAAATTTAGAGTTATATTAAGGGAAAAATATACATTGTATTATAAAGAGTTGTAAGGAAGAAATGAACTTAAAAATGTTTAAAACTCAAATGACAGGCCAATGAAAATAAGTATATTTCTTACCTTGTTTAAGAAACAGGATTTCCTTTGTTTTGTGCAATCAAGAAAAAAATAACAATTGATTGAAGACAATCCAATATACATTTTTGAACTTCTCTAAAAAAAAAAAAGTCAGTCAACTAGACCACAGTCTTTGAAAGACATAGATGTATATATCCATACATGAGATATACATACATGTTATGTAATAGCAAAACCCACAATTACTTTTGCACCAACTTAATAGTAAACTTTATATTATATACATTATATAAATGCATTATATATAGTAGTGTATATGATATTAATTCATTCAGATAAAGTTACACTAAACATTTTATAGTAAGGATTGTCAAAAACAAGAAACGATACAATCCCAATAAAAAGCCTTTGAAAGAATTTTCTTATTTTAACTAAATTAATATTTAGTTTAGCCTTTCTAATGTCTATAATGTTTTTGAGAGAAAAATAGTTATGGTAAAGTTCTCTGTGAAATATATTTTGAGATAATAATGAACAGATGGCTTGATAAAGCTAGCCAAAGCTAAGTGTAAGCTAAATGCTCTGTGTGGGTGAGGTCTTATGTAATGATTAGATGATTTACAATAAATTAATACTGGAAGGCAAGTGAAAAAGTATCTCTAAATCAGGGAATATAATATGTGAGAACCATGTAGGTGTATAACAGTGAGTACAAGGTGTCGAAATATTTTTACTCTTTACTTTGTAAAGTATAATCACTGTAAAATTGTGAAGTGTGTATAATATTTAGTACCACACACTATATCTTTAATGGTACAAATGGGAACACACTGTATAAAAAGCTCTTTATTAAGGTACCCATAAAGGGATTTTTGTTCTACATCTTTGTAATGTGTATTAATTAACATAACTGTGTGAATTTTGACCTTGGAATTCCTGTCTCTTGCATTGTTAATTTCTCAACCTTAATGTTACAATATCAGATTTGAATAACTATACATGGTGAATATTTCCATCAGCTCAAGATATTTCTGGAATGTAGCATTTAAACTTTAAAAATCATTTTACAGGGAAGACAAAAAGCAAAAACAATCAGAGTCTGTTCTGTTGATTAGCAGCAGATCTCTTTATTAGTTGGATGAGAATATGAAAATGAATAAACACCCACAGTAGTGACAGAAGGTGGAAAAGTAACAGAAAACGATGATTATTTATACATGTAAAATGTGTGAAAAAAAACTCTCAGATTTTGGAGGAAAATGTCTAAAGGATATAAAATAAAGAACTATATTTATAAGTGTTTACTGACTTAAAGCAAAGCAAAAACTACCTTTAAAGATAAGGTACAAACACACAAAAATAGTTGCCAGAATGAGATATCCAGGGAAACTTTTGGAATACTACTGTGTCTACCTCATGAAGGATGTGGTATAAGCAAAAACATAGCAAAGGTATTTCCTTGCGTATTCTCCAACACTGCCTGTTTTCTGCCTCATTGCTTAGATTAGGAAAAGTGGTAGAAAAGACTGTGTAATTACGGTTTTGTCATCTTCATAAGAGAACATCATGATTGGAGATTGTGATGTCTAATTAGAAGCATTGCATTTTTAACAACTGATGTTCAGAAGACTTTACTTTCACAGCAATTAGGCCCTTGAAAGGAATCTTAAAACAGAAGTATTTTAACATGATTCCATTTTTAGAGTTTGATGAAGGAGAGGGGCTTCCTGATCCTCACATGGACAGTTTCTTATTACATACCATTCCTCTTTCCCTACAGTGTTATACATTCGAGACATACATGTAATTTCTGTCTGTCTTGCAGTCCTCACTTAAGTAATGGGGAAGGTTGAATAGGCAACTCAAACTTGGAAAATGTGTGTTAGATTTCAGTATTCCAGTGCTGTTGGTTTACAAGAAAAATAATCATTTTTAAGATTTATTTATAATTAAATTATATATAGAACTTATTAAGATTTTAATGAAAGACCAAAGTAGGTGTGTGTTTGTGTGTGTATATGTATGTGTGTGTGTGTGTGTGTGTGTGCTGTGCATTCCAGAGAATAAAAATCAGTTTTAAATGCTGAAAAACTACAAATAGTTCTAATAAGGGATTTTAGAATCTAATTTGTTCAAATAGAACAGATAAATGCTAAGTTTTATCATCAAATCTTCTGTAGTAACCAAGAGAAGTGCTTTGTTTCAAACAAATATTATTTTCATCATTATCACCATATAAACATTTATTGATGTTTACAAAATATAAATAGACAAACAGGTTGACATCCTTTGTTGCTATAGATGTAGATTATCTAACTTAACTAAACTATTGAATGCATAATAAACTTTGGTGATTGAATGTCTTTTATTCTGTGTATGCAAAATAATGAAATAGGAAATGAAGTAGGCCATGAATGTATCTCTCCCCTACTCTTCTTGTTTGCCACTTCTCCCTTCAGATATGATGACTCTTATCTGTCTAGTGATTTGCTCTTTCTTGTAGATGCTGTCTTTCCCATTTGCTTCAGTGGTATTACAGCAAATGCTTTGGATGTTCACTTCTCCTTCTATTATGCTCAATAATCAAATATTAATCAGACACCCTACTCTTTATTGCAATGACTGAGATAGATTTGGAAATATTTTTTAAAAGATGTAAGAATTGTTGCCAGATATTTAAATCCAGTAGAAGAGGAAATATATGTAGGCAAATAATTATAATAAATTATAGAATATGATAAAAAGACATCACTGGAAACCCGAGGATAAAATGGTACAAACAAAGCAGAGATGAGAAAAAATATGCTAAAAGCTGAAAAAGCAAAGTCAAAAATATGGAGACATAAAATTTCTAGGTATACATGGAGAATAACAATTATATTTGGCTGGACTAGTGGTTGAGGGGAAATGATCAAAGTTCATCTTTCATAGTACTTTGTGGTACTTTGATTTTAAATCATAAATGTCCCTGTGGGAAGAATGCAGGTATCCTTCTTTGTCAAAGGTAGGCAAAGGTTTTTAAGAAAGGAATGGACATGATTAAATTTATGATTTAAGTAAAACTATTCTGGAAAACAGTGGGAATTAACTTCACAAGTAAACACAAAATAAACAATATTTTTAAAGTTTTAATTTGGGTAACAGTTAAAATGAAGGCATGAAGTTACTAGTGATGGAAAGGAATTCATGAAATAAAATTGAGGACAACTCGAAAGGCAGTCAAAGATAGACATGGAAGGATTTAATGTGCTTCACAATGCACCACTAACTCCATTTTTGATTTAGGCTAAAACCTCTGAGGGCAGGATTTTAAAAACTGTGTTATCATTGCTGAAGCCTCATTGTCTAGAAGAGCACCTGGCACACAGTAGTTCATCAATACCAACTGTGTAATGAATCTAACTTATCTGGATATTAATCAAAATCTCTTATGCTAAAAAAATTGAATTATCTTTCAGACTCAGATTTATATTATGAACTGATTTTCTAGTCCCAGTGAATTAATTCAAACATAAAGGTCACTGTCAAAAAACTGTTTTCACTCCCATCTCTCACCATATATAACAATCAATTCAAAATGGCTTAAAGACATAAATCTAAGACCTCAAACAATGAAACTACTATAAGAAAAAATTTGAGGAAACCCTCCAGAACATTAATCTGGGCATAAATATCTTGAGCAATACCCCCCAAGCACAGGCAACCAAAGCAAAAATGGACAAATGAGATCACACACAGTTACGAAGCTTAGGTACACCAGGAAACAGTCAATAAAGTGAAGAGACAACCTACACTGTAGAAGAAAATGTTTGCAAACTATCTATCTGACATAAGATTAATAACCACAATATACAAGGAGACCAAACAACTCAACAGGGAAAAGTCTAATACTCTGATTAAAAAATGAGCAAAAGAACTAAACAGACATTTATGAAAAGACATACAAATGGCAAACAGGTATATGAAAAGGCGATCAACATCACTGAACCCCAGATAAATGCAAATCAAAACTACAATAAAATATAATTTCACCCCAGTTAAAACGGCTTTTATCCGAAACACAGGCAAGAACAAAACTGGTGCAGGTATGCAAAAAAGAGAACCTTCATACACTGTTGGTGGGGGCATAAATTAGTGTAACCACTATGAAGAACAGTTTGGAAGTCCCTCAAAAAACTAAAAATAGAGCTAACATATGATTCAGCAGTCCTTCTGTTACGTATATATCCCAAAGAAAAAAAATCAGGAAATCAAAGGGATATCTGCACTCCCATGTTTATTGTAATACCATTCACAATAGACAAGATTTGGAAGCAACCTAAGTGTCCATCAACAGACAAATAAAGAAGGAAAATGCGGTATCTATATACAATGGAATACTTACTATTCAGTCATAAAAAGAACAAGATCCTGTCATTTGTAACAAAACATGTATGGAACTGGAGGTCATTATGTTAAGTGAAATAAGCCAGGCACAGAAAGACAAACATTGCCAACTCTCATTTATTTGTGGGTGCTAAAAATTAAAACATTGAACTCATGGAGGTAGAGAGTAGAATGATAGTTACTAGAGGCTGGAAGCATAGTGGGGGAAAGGAAGTAGGGATGTTTAATAGGCACAAAAATATAGTTAGACAGAAAAAATAAGACCTACTATCTGGCAGCACAGTAAGTAGAGTGACTATGGTCACTAATAATTTATTGTACATGTTAAAATAACTAAAAGAGCGTAATTGAATTGTTTGTAACACAAAGAAAGAATCAAGATTTCAATTGATGGATGCCCCATTTACCTTGATATGATTATAATTCATTGTACGCCTATATCAAAACATCCTATGTGCCCCATAAATATATACACCTACTATGTACCCACAAAAATTAAAATAAAACAAAAATTTTTTAAAAATAATAAATCAATGCCAAAAAAACAAAAATAAACTCTGTTTTTGAATATAAGTACAAGGCACTATTTTAGGTACTGTAGCATGATGATATATAGGGTTTTGGCCTATTTATTAAATGTGGTTGTTTAGCCTGACAGAAATTTACATTTTATTTCATGAGGCAGATAAAGCATCTGTATTTAAATCAGTTTACAAAGTCAAAAGCTGAAGGATAAACTTTATCACTAAATATTGGGAGCAACACCTCATGGGTCCCATGATGGAGACAGCTAAAATTAGGTGTATTTGCATCATGCAGGCACAACTAGATGTCTTTCTATACTTTCTAGGATGCATTTTCTTAACAGTAATCATGAATCAATCAACTCTCTTCATAAAAGTAAACCTAAAGGAACACGGATATTATGAAACTGTTTTCTTCTATTTAAATTGTCTTTTATTAAAGGCTTAACTTATAATATGAGTGGTTTTTAAAAAAATTTAAAAGACATAAAATGTCAAGAGTCATAAAAAATTTGAAACTTAATGTCTTTTTTTTATGTGGCACATAATAATTGTACATATTTATGGAGTACAGAATGGTATTTTGATATATGTATATAATGTGTAATGATCCAGTCAGGTTTATTGGCATATTCATTATCTCAAATATTTATTGTTTGTGTTAAGAATACTCGAAATCCTCTCTTCTAGCTTTTTGAAAAGATATAATAAATTATTAACTATATTCAACAAACAGAAGACTAGAACTTATTTCTCCTATCTAATTGTAATTTCGTACCTGTTAACCAACTCTCCCTGTCTTCCCCTCCCTTTATCTTTCCCAGACTGTAATGATTGCAACTCTACTCACTGCTTCTATGAGCTCAACTTTTTTTTTTAGCTCCCATGTATGACTGAAAACATGTGGCATTTGTGTTTCTGGGCCTGGTTTATCATACTTAACATAATATCCTCTAGGGTCCTCCATATTGCTGCAAATGACAGACTTGTATTCATTTTTTATGGCTCAATAGTATTTCAATGTGTATATATACTATATTATCTTTATTCATTAATCTCTTTATCTTTTACTCTTTGGCAAGTCACTATTAAAAAAATCATAGTATATCTTACAATAGTCTTGAGATCAACTACTGATAGAAATAATTGTCTATTCAAGGTTTCCTTTATGTTGTTTGAATTGTTTCAGTCCATCACAATATAATAGGATGATTCATAGAACCTTAAGAGTGATACACCATCCACGCAGTGGCTCATGCCTGTAATTCCAACACTTTGGGAGGCTGAAGCAAGTGAATTAGAAGGTCAGAAGCTCGAGACCAGCCTGGCCAACATGGTGAAACCCCATCTCTACTAAAAATACAAAAATTAGCCGCCTGTGGTGATGGGTGCCTGTAATCCCAGCTACTTGGGAGGCTGAGGCAGAAGAATCACTTGAACCCGGAAGACAGAGGTTGCAGTGAGCTGAAATCACGCCACTGCACTCCAGCCATGGTGACAGTGCAAGACCCCATCTCAAATAGGTAAAAAGAAAGAAAAGAGTGATACACCATCCAAAGCTATCATTTCCATTCTATGATATCAGGGTTTGTTCCTTCCTGTCTCCGTCCTTCCAACCAACCACCCATTCTTCATATGTCAGGTATAGTGTCTTCATGAGTCATTCTGTTGACATAGTGTTAACTAAAGCAGAATCCCTGTCTTCAAAGAGGCTTAGAGTTCATGGAAAAGATTCCTCAGAGACTTTTCTGTGTAACATTGAATCCTAGAGAATATACAGATGGTCAAAATCAACATGATTTCAGGATCTCTCACAACCAATCTTTTTAAAACAAAAGTGCAGTCTCTGAGATCAGGCCATTCTAAACAGAAGTCCTGGTTCCACGCTACTGAAATAGTAGTCCAAAAATTTCTACGAACTTCTGGAATTACAGTGATTAAAGCAGTATTTTCACAGGAAGATAAAATAGAATTAAGCAAATTTGTAAAACACACCAATCAAATAAGAATGATCTGAAAGTTTTTAGCATAATTCTATAACTCAAATAGCATTTTAGCCCATCATATAAAATTAAGTATGAAATTATATAGTATAGGAGATAATTCAACATTTCTAGCTTAGATCTAAGCTGTTTTAAATTGACAAATAAAAACGTAAAATTTATGTATCTTATCAAATTACTAAATAGTTGTCATAACAGTCACTACCTAAAATATTTTATACATTATCAGGAGGTAAATATATGGAGTGGGCTTTCAGAGAGTGTGTCACAAGCAACATAAGAGACCATACAGTGTAATTCTAGTCTGTAGTTTCCATAAATATATTGTGGAGAATTTTTCTCTACTGACAGTCTGCTTTGCAATGTTTCTGGACTTTCTCAAAAGCAGCTTAGCAAAACCTTACATATCATGCATATGCAGTGAAGCAATTCTATGCATTTTTATTTGTTGTTGTTTCTAAGATACAAATTGACAAGTCTCTTACTTTAGAAGATACCTAGTATGTCTCCGAGTAACTATGTTCAGATGTGTGTGAATATCTGTATCTTGCAAAAGAATTCCAAATGGTATGGCAACAGAAAAAGTCCAGAAATACAAACAGGCAAAGCTTATAATAGGCTTTGAAATGCAATGAAAGATAGAATTTGCATTGACAGTAACCACTCTCTAGTCGTTTAAACACATCCTCACAGTCTAATTCTACAAAAGGCAATCTGCAAATTTTTGGCTATTACATCATTCTATAATTATGTCTTATGTCTTGGTTCACTAAAAGGAATGCCTGAATTTACCTTTGATTTATTTGGAAAATCTCCTGGACCTTATATACCATTTGCTAATATCTGGCAAAGGTCTAGGATATTTCTATTTTTCCATTGCTACCCTGTACCCCTGATTTTGTGGTCTTAAGTGTAATTTCTGGTGTTTCACTGTGAACAACACTAGCTACTGGCAGTCTGGTTCTCTTTACTTCATTAAATTTCTCCAATACTTCAGCACTTTGCTTGCTATCCACAGGCTGGCTGATCTCACATGTTAACTGATATGTTAACTCCCCTGCTCAGGAAAAGGAATTAAATTCAGGAAGTTAAGACTGACAAGGAAATGAAGCAAACCATTCCTAATGATATATACTCCTCTGCCTAGGAGAATCTATAAGCATGTCTTAAATTTTGGCTTTGCAAATAAAAAAGGTATTGGTACATAAGAATGTAGGTTGTGGATCACCACTATGCTTCTATAGCTACTGCTTTATAATAAAGTCATCCGTTCAAATGCTCAAAATAACACTAGAAGAAGTAGAAGTAAATGACAGCATGAATTTCAAGATTAATAAAATTTTCCATTACCTTTTAGATATGAGATCTATAATGACACCATTATTTTTCTGATCTCTTTTTGCAATCACTTTAAGAATTCTTTAAGTTTAACCTAGAGTCCAAACTAAAAAATGTTTTGAAATGAACAGACTGAAAATTGAGCTATATAGTACAGTTTTAATTTAGTAATGTCTTTGACAAGAGCCTCCTGACAATATTGATGATCCAGAAGGCAGTTTACAAAGTACTAAGGCATAAAATATAAATGTGATAAAATCTTACAGATTGTTGTAAATTAATGTTGAAACTTTGAGGAAATGCATTACACTAAGAGTGACAAGGGCATTAAAGCTCAGATGCATGTAAATTATGGAATGTGGGGAAAATGAGGTAAAATTTGCAAAGGCTTCATCAGTAGTCTTATTTGAATATGATTTAGAATGGAAAATATTTGACATAATTAGAAAAGTCTCAACAGCTAAAGAACAAAAACAAAAATAAATTAATAGTAAGGATAAATAGAGGAATATTGACATGAATAGGGCATCTTGTGAATGACAGAAACAGTGACAATCATTAATTTTACAAAACAGTGTACACTGGTGTTTCAGCATAGGGCAATATGCGTTATATGAAAACTAGAAGTGTGCCAAACCTCCTCAACATAAATTCCACATATGACAGTCATTTTGTAATTTAACCCATACAACACTACAAAGTAGTTTTAGTTCCTTTCTCTTCAGATGAGTAAACTGGCACTGTATACAAAAGCACTGGTAATAAACCACAATAAATTCTTTCTTTTAAAAAAAAAGTTTAATTTTTTATTATAATATTAATATATGGTCAAAAAATAAATTTGAATACAAATATAAAATCAAATAAAGGATAACATGAACCTGAAAATAAAAATAAATTTTAACTCTTAGTTCCATAAATAACTACACTTAACATATGTACTCCTACTATGTATATTTATCTTCCTGACTCACATGTAGTACTGAAGGTTTACAATTTATAGGATGTTCTCTCTACAGATCAGAGGCATTTTCAATATTCATTATATACAATTTAAATCTTGAATGCAATGTTTCACAATGCTTTATATCAAAGGTATACTTTATTTAATCAGTGCCTTGTTTGTTGGTATTTTAGCTGTTTGTAATAATTGTCATGATAAAGTATTCCTAAATTAGTATGTTTATATATACATATTTTGTCTCTATCACTTTTTATTGTCTTAGGTTTGACTTCTAAGAATTTGAATTCTAGGATAGATTATATGATTTTTAGGGCTCTAAGCAATATAATTTTCATAAATATTTTTATTTTGAAATTATTTTAGATATTCAGAAAACTTTCAGAAACAGTAAAGAGAATTTTCATATGCCCTCACCCAACTTCCTCTGAAGTTACATTTTACGTAATCACAGTGTATTTGTCAAAATTAAGAAATAAACATGGGTGTAATGTCATTAATTAACATACAGATTTAATTTGGATTCACAGTTTTTACACTAATGTCCTTTCTCTACTTGAGAATTCAATCCAGGAGATGACATTGCATTCAGCTATCATGTCTCCTTAGTCTCCACCCGTCTGTGAAATTTTCTTATTTTTAATTTGTTTTTCATGACCTTAACACTTTTGAAGAAGACCAATATAGGAATGTTAACATAATTCTAGAGATATTATGAGCTTTAATAGTAAAATTTTGAAACAGTACATCAGTTTAAAGAGAATGAGTATTAAGGGGCATGATATAGTTTAGATGTTTGTTCCCTCCCAATTTCTTGTTGAAATGTGATCCTAGTGTTAGAGGTAGGGCCAGGTGGGAGTTATCTGAGTCATGTGGAGATGGATCCTTTATGAATGGCTAGATGCCCTCTCCTTGGCAATTAGTCCACAAGAGGTCTGGCTGTTAAAAAGAGTCTGGAATTTCCCTCTTCTTTCTCTTGCTCCCTCTTTCACCATGTGTCATACTTGTTTCCCCTTTGCTTTCTATCATAAGTAAAAGCTTCCTGAAGCCTCGCCAGAAGCAGATGCCAGCACTGCTTCTTGTACAGTCTGAAAACCATGAGCCAAAATAAACCTCTTTTCTTTATAAATTATCCAGTCTCAGGTATTTCTTTACAGCAATGCAAAATGAACTAATAAAGGGCACTTGATTTTATAAACATATAAATTGAATAACTTGAGTAGGTATAAGAGTCAGTATGCTAATCAGCCAAGATTACAAAGTTAGAAAATAAATACAACCAAAATTCAAAAACATGTAATAACTGAATATATAATTAAAAGAAGCATCAAAAAACTATTGAGAAGAGAGTTTCTAAACAAATGCTGCTTAGGAAAATGAATACTTTAACAAATGGTATTTAAAGTTAGCCTGAGTTTAAAAATTTATGGCAAAAAGAATAGTCTCTGTGCTCTCATTCCAGAATTCCGGTTAATTTACTTTTATATTTTGAAGTATTTCCTTCCAGAATATATTTAAATAAGTCAGTAAAAACATTATTCTTATTTTTAACAGACTCTAAGATAATTTGCCATTTTATTCTTTGATTATATCACTTTGCTCTTCCAAATCATTGATTGGCCATCAACTTTTAGAGGTTAGGTAGTTTAAAAATCTGTATTCTCATATTTCTGGGATAACTTTTCCTTGAGAGAGATTTGCAGAAAGCCAGATAAGGGATATTAACCATTTCATTTAGACTTACTTTTAAATCTCAGGAACTATATTCAGTCAATTTTTAGCTTCAATATGAGGGCTTATTGAATAATTTTCATGTAAAACTCTCCAACAGGCACTTTCATTATTAACCTATGTTATCTTCTCATTTTCTCAATTTCACTTATTTATCTCTGTCTCTGTCTTTCTCTTTCTTTCTCTAATTCCTTCCTCATTCACATTTATTAACTGATGCTAATATGGGGAAATGATATAAATATAATATATATTTCTTAAGTTATCAAATTTAAAAATTTGAATAAATCTTAAACATTATTTAATCAACTTCTTCATTTTACAGATTAAGAGACTAAGATTCAAATAAGATACATAACTTCAGAACCTTCCATTCCCATCTGTTAACTGGTAGGACAGAATGTTTCTTATGTTATATTCTTGTATGCAGGACTTATGTTCTGTAAATATGTTCACAATTATTTGTGGGCAGTCATTCTTCTGGTCTCTGGTTTTATGAAATCAAGTTAATCAGATATAAATCATAATGTAAGGAAAATGTTCATATTAAGGTTTAATGACTGTTGAGAATATTATGCTAAAATATGATAGAATCCTCAGTGGCAAAAATTTATGTAAACTGTCTCTGCCTCAGGCCAAAAATCACTTGCAGAATTTTCCAATAATGTATCTGAGAATAAATAAGCAGCAAAATTGTCTTAAGAATAGGAAAAAAAGTCAAAATAGAGCAAATAAAAAAAGATATTTTTAATAAAGAATTTTGAATATATGCAACTATTTAAGATGTTCTTTGAAGTATAGCAAAATGTTGTAATCATTGCATTTTGAAGGAATGAGAAGAAATTACCAAAGAAGAAAGCAGAAGTGGCATTTGGCTGGGGGCAGTGGCTCACATCTCTAAACCCAGCACTTTGGGAAGCTGAGGTGGGCAGATCATGAGGTCAGGAGATCAAGACCATCCTGGCCAACATCGTGAAACCCTGTCTGCACTAAAAATACAAAAATAAGCAGTGCATGGTGGTGCGTGCCTGTAGTCCCAGCTACTCAGGAGGCTGGAGAGGCAGGAGAATCGCTGGAACCTGGGAGGTGAAGGATGCAGTGAGCCAAGATCACACCACTGCACTGCAGCCTGGCGATAGAGTGAGACTCCATCTCAACAACAAAAAAAAGAGGAGTGACACTTGCAGGTTTCAAGATAAGGCTGATTTTTCCCTAGATGTGAACCTCCCAATGGCAAATCATACAGATACACAATCATATCTTTATATCGCAATGATATACAGATCATTAAGTATCTGCAATGTACGACAGAATATAAGGGAGGATAAAGATTTGAGTTCTATTATTGAATAAATTAACCATGAAGTGAGAAGTGAGAGTTGTCTCCATATGTCTAAAGGTTAGACTGGAAATTAACTGCTGCATTTATAAATCCTCTGTCCAGAACTGTGAGTAAAGCATGAGCAGAAATAAAGAAAAAATTTTGGTGATGAGAGTTGCATTTCTACTCAATAAGTAATAATAAAGAAATATTTTAAATATATTCTTCTGAGCGAGTCATAAAAGACTAGCTTGAGGATTCATGTCTTACTTGCAACTGACTATGTCAGTTAGCATGAAGTTAATTTGAATCTAGGTAGTCACGCCCTAATTTCTGGACCATGCATGAAACTCAGGCAAAGGTAAAGAGTATGATGAGAGGTGTGTATTAGTGTTACATCCTCTAATACGTGAGGCTTCTGCTGAGTATGAAGACTTGATAGCCTTTGTAAAATTATCTTAGTTGTTTCAGCTGAAGGGAAGTTGAGGATCCATGGCTGAGAGTCAAACAGATGACATCCCACTTCTAGGATCCTCCTGGCTAACGATTTTACTAATATCCTATGGCCGGAGTCATTTGATTAAAAAGGTACATTCAGCTCAGCCAAGAATTTACTGTATTAATAATAATAAGCCTGGTCCTTTGCAAGTTTGCTTTAGTAGAGCTCAGTCTTCATAATATCAGCTTTTTCTTTATATGAAAGCATCAATGAGCCAGGTAACTTGTGAAGGTCAGAAGCTTGCATAACCTCCAGCCATGGAAATCTTGCCACTATGAACTACTGATTAATACTATTATCTAGTTAAAACAATTAAAAATTGTAAAAAATATACTTAACAATTTTCATACAACAGGCAAAGTAGGACTTGGCACAGGAGAGGTGGGAAAATAACACAAATCCTACGATCCTCAAAATTTTTATCTGAAGGCACTTTCTGAACATCAGCAAAGGAGAGAAAACCCAGTGAATAGTGGTTGACTAAGTTAAGGAGACACAGCTTGGAGCATATTATTTGAAAATTCTCTGTGAAAATTTGTAAATTCATATTGTAAATACCTGAACAACAATACAAAATGAAGATATAAGTAATAAGAGTAAATAAGTGGAATACTAATAAAAACAATTTGTTTGAAAGAATGCAAATTAGTCTAAAAAAGAACATATGAGAAAATGAAAGCCAGTGGATAATCATATAAACACAATACTGATAATTATGCTAAATGCTGAAAATCTAAACACCCCAAATAAAAGACAGAGGCTGAATAAAAAAGGAAGACTCACATAACTATAGGCAATTGACAAGAAACAAATTTTAAATAAAAACATAGGTGGCTTAAAATCAAAGGATAGAAAAAGATGAATATGATTTTCTATAAATGATAGTGAAACTGTAGGAACTATATTAATATCAAGGAGGTTAATACCAAATGAAATATATTTCTTGTGCTTATCAAGTAAACATAGCAGTCAAAAATGTATATTTACTTACTTAAAACAAATGTTTTAAAATACAGCAAGAAAAACTAAAAGAACTAAAAGAGAAAAACAGACAACTTCACAACTGTAGTAATATCTTTCAACAATCCTCTCTGAGTTAATAGACACATAGAATACTGGTAGAGTTAGAGAAGAATTAGGACAACTTTACTAATCAAATTTATGTAACAAAATTTATAGATTAATATAAAAATTACAAAGTATACTTTTTTCTTCAAAGTCATGCAGGATTCACTGACTTTGACCATAATTTGGGCTGTAAAACCATTCTTAATAAATTTTAACAGGACTGAAATTCTATATAGCAGTTCTCTAACCACAGGGGAATTAAATTTGAAAATAACAGAAGTATGCCTAGAAAAATTCCCAAATTTTTGGAAAATAAACAACATCGTCACAAACAAAATCATGGGTCAAAGAAGAAATTACAGAAAGTTAGAAAATAATTTGAATTAAATGAAAATTAAATACATACTGCCAAAATTTGTGGAAAACAACTAAAGCCAAGCTTAGACAAAATTTAATATGTCTAAATGTTTGTTTTAGAAAATAACATTGTGACCTGATTCCTTCTTAAAAAACTAGAAATAGAAAAAAAAAATTAAACTTTGAATAAACAGAACTGATTTTAAAAATTTATATTAAGCAAATGGAAAATAGACAATATTGAAATAAATTAAATCAATAGGTTGTTCTTTGAAAGGATAAATATGATTGATAAATTTCTTCCTCTATACAGGTCAACTAAAAGAGAAAGAGATTCATAATATCAGCTAGGTAAGAGTGCATAAGTGCACTTATTATTTGTCAATTAAAAGCATTGTAGTTTGTGTAGATTTTTGAGTCTGTTTAGTTTGGTGAGAATACAAATTACAATGTAGGATACTGGAAACCGTCTATAGACCTGTGCTAAATATTATCCATCAAGTATGTAGAAGGTGGATTGCATCCTTCAACTGTTAATTCCCGACTCACCTTAGGAAGCACTATAGAAGAGGCTCATAGGGGGCTGACCTCACACCCTTGAACTGAGGAAACAGGGCCTGCATTCAGCAAAGTGAAGACTCATATACCTCAAATTATAGATTTTTGGTTAGAGTTAGAAGAATTATGTGTAATATGATTACTTGGCATATGGAGAAATATCATTTCAAAGACATTTAATGAATAAATCAAATATTTGCAAATATTTGCATTTTCATTTGAAATTTTTAACACTCTAAAAGCAAAAAGTACTTGAACTCAACTTGGTTAGTGCACATTTCAAGTCATGAAAAAACAATTGAAAACTACTAGTTTTATATCATGATGTTGAAAATGAACCTATATTGATTAAATGCTTAAATAAGTTTGGAACAAGTTTAACAAAAGCTTTCCAAACATTTGTGAAACTTTTTATAATCTTCCTTACATGTGGGATTGGTGTAGCTTTTCAAATATATTTAAAAATATTAAGACTTGTCAGTGTTCCATTTGAATCATTAACTGTACATGGTTCCTTCAGATATTTACCAATGGCTTCCTTGCACACTTATGGTTACATCATCCCCTACTGCTAAATGCATTCCCACTCCAATGTACCTGCCTGCCTATTGCATAACATTTTGAGTTTCCTAGAAAATAAATTTAAAAGAATAAATTTAAGGACTTTTTTTTTTTTTTTGCCTTTTACTAGCATTCCATTTTTGTTCACACATGATTATTTTTCCCCCAGACACTGGAAGAGAAAGAATACTAAATTCAGAGTTAAGATACTGTAGATATGATTATAGATAATTTTGTGACATGGAAAGATTCAAATAAAAGTCTCAGGCTTTCTATATGTTTGTACACAGAAAGAGATGGAGTGAAACTCAGGGAGGGTAAATAGGTTTCATCTTAGTAGCAACTTTAATCAATTTGGTAGTGGATGTCTGAGAGCTATTCTGAGATAGATTCTGAAAATAAGTCTGTTCAGACTAAGAATCCCAACACCCAATATGGATGAATGCCATGAGCATGGGTTCATGACACTGTTGCCTTGTAGTTACCATATCTGCCCAAGATAATGTGCTAGGTTGTTTCCAGCTCTAACAGCCTATGATTCACTTATTCCTCTCCCCTAAATTACTTCTATCGCCTGAGGAAATAAGCCAATTCTTATTTTTATAGCTGATGAAATTACTATCGAATGGGGAAATTACGGTCAAATTAAATTTTGAAAGCTATATAAGTACTCTTTGAACCCTTTCTTTACTTTTAGTGATAATGTTTGTACTCAAATAGAAGAATGGACTAGTCATTAAAAAATAAAATAATAGAGGAATAAAAGATTTTGTCAATACACATGCTCAGATATTTCTTCCAATTTCCATAATACAATTTCAGTTTCTTACACAACAATTAAAACGTGGCATTGCTCACCAAAACTACTTTCATCTTGCTACAGTGTGCAGCTTTCCCTAGATAAGGAAAGCATGGTAGGGTTGCTGAAAATAGCTCAATGTAAAAACCATTGAATCTTTCCTAAAGTCTTAATCTTGACTCATTTGTGCATATTTATTGAAGCATAATTATTTGACAGGCTTCTAATAATACTGAATCCTCAGATCTAACTTTAAAGTGTTGATATAAGAAACAACAATTTATTCCATGACAATAACACTAATACTGACATTAATCCTCATACTAATATAATAGTAACACTAGTAATCGATAATATTTGCCATTAACTTTGTGCCACTGTGCTAAGGGGTTTATAAGTATGAATCCATTAAATCCTCACAATAGCCTACTTATATATTATCATAATTTAAGATAAATATGCAGTAAATAATTTGTCTAAGAATATTTAGAAGGTTAAGTCCATGATTTGAACATAGAATTCTGGTCCTATGGTGCCTTTAATTGGAAATCGTCACATAGAATAAAGTTCTTCAATTTATAACAAGATTGCCATTGGTATAAAAAAAATTCAAGGCTTGTGTTGGTTTATTTTGTCATTCCACAAATATTTTTTGAGTAAATGCAATGATGCGAAGGCACAAATTTCTTCATTTCACAGAATCTGGAGTCTAGTCTACTTCTGGACACAGATATCAAACCAAGACCTGTGCTATGCCCATAAGGAAGATTATAATAACTATAACATACTGGGTATATACCCAAAGGATTATATATAATTCTATTATAAAGACACATGCACACATATGTTCATTGTGGTGCTGTTTACGATAGCCAAGACCTAGAACCAACCCAAATGCCCATCGATGATAGACTGGACAAAAAAAATGTGGCACATATACACCATGGAATACTATGTAGCCATAAAAAATGATGAGTTTGTGCCCTTTGTAGAGACATGGATGAATCTAGAAACCATCATTCTGCAATGTGACACAAGAACAGAAAACCAAACACCACATGTTTTCACTCACAGGCAGGTGATGAACAATGAGAACACCTGGGCACAGGGAAGAGAATAACACTCACAGGGATAGAGGGGATGGGAGAGAAGGATGGGGAGGGATAACACCAGGAGAAATGCCTGATGTAGGTGATGGGGGTGGGGTGGGGGGATGAAAACAGCAAACCACCATGGCATGTATGTACCTAAGCAACAATCCTGCAGGATGTAGGATGTGCGCATGTACCCTAGAGCCCAAATACAATAAAAAATAGTAACTATAAGATAGAAGAGGCTACAGAAGCAACCTGATGTATAGTAAATTACACACAGTCTTCTCTGAACCTACAAAAATTGCAGTTTAAAGGCTTTATACATTAATTGAAAAAAAGAATGCACAGAAACTCTCAAGAGTTTCCTCTGCAGGACTAGCTAACATTTTTTCATTGCTAGACATTTCAGCATCTTAGAAAGGAGCAACTGGAATTCCATTTAACAAAGTAAAAATAAAATGAAAAAAAACAGAGATGGCAGATTAACGGTCTTGGCTGTTGGCTAGTCAGTAATTTTCTGCCCTCATTCAAGCCTGAATTGAGCAATGTTCCCACTGTAAGCTAAGGTTCTTTCAGAGTTGCCGAGTTCTTAAACATTCACTCCATTAAGTACTATTGTAAATAATAACAATAAAATGACCTCATTGCAATACATGGTGTATTTGGCTCTTCTGAATCATCCCTGGGTAGGGAGTTTCCTATATACACCTAATTCAATCATGAGCAGCAATTACTGCAGATAATAAAATGGGGTTTCTGCTACTGCAGCTTAAATAACACGTTTTGGGAATATTAAGCAGACATTTCTATATTAAGAGTTTTGTAATCTTGGTTGTAATATTGTGATATTACTAACAGTTCACAAATATTTACTTTAGCAGTGTCACTCATTTGAAGTAGAAATACCCATGTAATTTCACAAACAGTATAAATCACCATAGTTTTCATTTATGAATGTGTTTTCACAATGTAACCCCTAAAAATGATAATACAAATGTGCTTCAGTGCCTCTGTATCTTTCCCTTAGATATAAAATTTAAGTTAGAAAAAAGTATATTGCAAGCATTAGAAACAGATGTTTTTTATGCATACTGATTAGGCCATTAATTGGTTTTCTTTTCAATTCTTCCATAATTACTCATGACATGTCATTCACTGGCACAGTGCTACCCTGCCACTTTCAGTGACCCAAAACTAACCTTTTCCAAAGAAGTGCAGAAAACTCTACTTTTTCCTTTGGGAAAGTTGGAGGTCAACTGAAATGTTGCTCTGGTAGAAAAGAGTTAAAATTCCACTAGCTAAAATCTCTGGAGGGGCTACATAACTCAAAACAAAGGAAGTTAAATACTCAGCTTACCAAAGTATGCAGAATGACAGAAAAAGCATCTGTCTAGAGAGGACTTCATCCTCATGACGATAATCTGCCTCTTTGTTGCTGGCTGGTGCACTGAATGCCTTCTCTTAGCCTTTAACACACTGGGGCTGAGAGTAGCCTTGCTAAGAGCCCGAACTGCACAAAGGTACCTTGAAAGTTGGCTGAGACAGAGTGTAAATCTCCACTTCAGCCCACCAAGATGACACCATACCTTCTTCCAAGTCTCGGAATCCCAAGCCAACGTAGGAGATGAGTAGGAACATAAATTAAAACTCCTTCATGCTTAAGCTCTTTCCTTTATGGTTCTTATTCCCACATATGGATTAAATTTTTACTATTGCAGAAGGACATTCTTTTCTAGAAACATGCTCATGTAACAAAGTTCAAGTCCCATTTCTCTTTCATTTGATCTTCAGGATCTCTACTGAATGCCCACTGCTCTCTATTAATGTGACTTTAGCAAGTTTGTCCACTTGGGTAAATTTGGGTTCCAGGGACACAAGGGGGCTCTTTGCTGTTGTATTTACCTTCAAGGTCAAAGCCATGGAAAGCCTGTCACACAGTTTCTTCCTGAACATCTTGGCTTATTTATTTCAAGGGTTCCATATTCCCTGGGAAGTTGTTCTTTCCAAAGTCAATTTTAAGGTTAAGCAAATATTAGTGCATCTAGCAGTGTGTCCCAGTGCTTCCTTCTTTGATTTCTTTTACATGCAAAATTCTGAGACAGTGTCATGAGTTCTTTAGAGAAAAGTTTCTCTGCACTTCTAACAGGTCAATTTTTCTTTAGACATAGTTTTCCATATGTCATAATGAATGGATACTAAAGATGCTTTTAGAAACATATAATTGATGAAAGCAGAATCCCAGGTTTGTGGTATCATAATAATAGAAAAGCTGAAAGTTCTGCATCTCTCATTTTCTACTAAACACATACACATAGAAATGGTTGTTCAGTGTTCATATAAATAGAAAAGTACAAAGAACTTCCTGTCCAGCACTAACTCCACTGGAACATCTATGAAACTTCATTCCATAAACTTGGTTTGTCTAGCCTCTTACCTACATTTTGGGCTTTTCAGTTGACAGTAGAGGCAAATTAATTTACTTACAAAAATGAGTTTTCTTTACTAAAAGGTAGTTAATGCTTTATTTTAAAGTGTGTCATAGATAATTGCATTTGAAATTAAGGTCTCCAAAGAAAAGGAGTTGAGGCATTAATGCCTTTGTCCACTTAAATCTCTGAAATGATAAATATCCAGAATAGTATTTAGTAATTCTGAAACATAAAGAATGCTGCTTGCAACAGTAAATACTTCTTCAGGTCAACAGCTTTTACACTAGAACATACATCCATATATATTGTATAGTATATAGAGGTGTGTGTATATATATATATATATATATATTTATATGTATAAATCCATATGCATGTACCCATGTGTTATTGAAGCACATATTTCAATTTAATTGATAGTTTAATAAACATGTTTATTCTATTTGATGAATTTATGCTGAATATCACCTTACTAAATATTTCTCATTATGTAATTTTATACATATGAGACTGCATTCAAAATTGAAATGCTTTTAATATTGAAAGTTAGATGACCAAAGTTGAAGTCTCTATGCTGCTATTTATCAGTTCTTCCCTTGGCATTCCTGAGCCTCATTTACTCGTATTACATTTTGAAATGTGGTCACGATTTGCCTCCAATAGATTAAAAAGGTGTCTGCTGTACATGGTTGCTTACAGCCCCAAATAAGATACCACTTGAAAAAAGAATTAGCAAACCATAATGGTTACAATAACCTCAGGAAAATTAATTAATATACAACATTTGGCAAACACATTTCATAGTTAGTTACACTATTGGTGAGAATGTAAATTAGTACAGTCACTCTAGGACACAGGATGCAGTTTCTTCAAAAAACTAAAAATAGAATTACATATTACCTAGCAAGCCTACTGGGTATATATCAAAAAGAAAGAAAATCAGCATATTGAAGACAGCTCTCCACTCTGATATTTATTGCAGCACCATTCCCAATAGCCAAGATATGGAATCAATGTATGTGTCCATCAAAGGATAAATGGATTAAAAAATGGGATATATTCACTCATACAATGGAATAAAATCCTGTCATTTGCAGCAACACAGATGGACCTGAAGGACATTATGCTCAGAGAAATAAACCAGGCACAGAAAGATAAATATTGCATGTTCTCATTCATATACGAAGCTAAAAATTTTATAAGGAAGCAGTGAATAGAATAGTGGTTATCCAAGGCTGGAAAGGACAGTGAGGAGAAGGAGGTAGAGATGGAGAAGGGTTGGTTAAGAGGAACATATACACAGCTAGAGAAGAAGCAATAAGTTGTAGTGTTCAATAGCACAAAAGAGTGACTATAGTTAAAAATAATTCATTGTATATTTCAAAATGTAAGAAATATACATTTTGAAATATAAGGTAAAAGGTAAGACTTGAAATGTACCCAACATAAAGAAATGCTAAATGCTTGATGTTATAGATTTCTCAATTACTCAGATTTGATCATTACATATTGTATCCTTGTATCGAAATAGTACATGTACCCCATAAATATATGCAACTATCATATATTCATAAAAATAACAAAAACAAAATTAAATAAACAAATAATGTTCATTTGTAATGTATGCACTATCTGTATCCCCCCTCCGACAGAAACATATGTTGAAATCCTAACTCTCAATGTGATGGTATTGGGTGGTGGGATTTTTGGGAGGTGGCAAGGTAATAGAAATGGAGCCCTCATTAACAAGATTAGTACCCTTATAAAAGGACCCCAGAGAGCCCTCTCACTCTCCTTTTTAAAAACTTTTTTGAGACAGAGTCTCGCTGTATTGCCTAGGCTGGAGTGCAATGATGCAATCTTGGCTCACTGCAACCTCTGCCTCTCAGGTTCATTCTCCTGCCTCAGCCTCCCAAGTAGCTGGGATTACAAGTGTGCACCACCATGACCAGCTAATTGTTGCATTTTTAGTATAAATTGGGTTTCACCATGTTGGCCAGGCTGGTCTTGAAGCTAACCTCAAATGATCCACCCTCCTTGGCCTACCAAAGTGTGGGGATTACAGGCATGGGCCACTGCACCTGGCCTCACCCACTTTATTGTCATGTGAGGGCACAGCAAGAAAATGACCATCCATGAACCAGGTTGCGGGCCCTCTTCTGGCCTTGATGTTGGAGTTCCCATTCTCCAGAACTATGAGAAACAAGTCTGTGTTGTTTAAACCACCTAGTGTATGGTATCCTGTTGTCACAAAGTGAAGTAAGACACTTACTGACATTTTTCTCATGACTTGTTGAATCTCTCTACTTTGCTAGCAGTTCCTGAAGCATGAAACATTTGTAAAACAGCATTTCTCTGAACACTTTTATAGCCAAAATGTTCACACAACATATTTTATACAAAGGAACAAAGTGAGTTATTAATACCAGTAAATAAATTGGATGTGTTTTGAAGAACTTGAAGGAAAATTAACCAAAAATGATAAAGGCTATTGATCTATTGACTCAAGTACATTCTTTTTTTTGAACCCACTGGAAGAGACTGCTTCCAGGTCCTGCAGGCTTGTCCACTGAATACATATTATGCCTCTTAGATAAACCTACTCTTCTTACTATTGGCCTTTTAGTTCTACACAGCAGTAGGAAGCCATGGGCAATCTGGAAGGTAGAATGGCATATCAAATTCATCTATTAGGAAAGAAGTTTGGGGTATAGAATCAAGCTAGACATTGGTTATGCTATATGAACTAATATAAATAAAATTCCCTTGTTACTGGAAGCAGTAAACCATGGGTCAGCTTTCCTTCTACTTTCTCTAGTGTTCCTCAGGCCAGTTCATCTTTTCACCATTTCCTTCTTTAGTAAGCATTGCCATATTATGCCTAAGCATAAAAATTAGAATCAAACTAATTGATTTGCTTAACTTTCTTCAGGTTTTCTCCCAAGTCAATGACTCAACTTAGTTCTCTGCACAATGTCTAGTCAATCAAGTCTCATTTTGTTTTTACCTCTTTCTGTTGCATTAACAAATGGTAAGATTTACATGAGTGTAGTATTATTTTGAAATTTTATGTGACCATATGTGAGGAAATTCAAATTTACGATCCCCTCATCAGTAAGCACAAGCTGACTGTATTCAGACAATCCACATATACCATGACAGCTTCTGTAAAAAGAGACTTCAGAAACTCACATTTTTATACTTTGGAAAATTTCAGAACCAACTCTTGTGCTAAAATGGTAGCTACTATTTGTATTTGTTTTAATCATCATCATCAACAAAATATTGTTCACTCTCAACAATATTTGGAATGTGATCCATTGCAAATTTAAGGTTAAGGTGAGGACTAATTATGATGATGGGAACTACTTATTGGTATTAGGTCATTTCATCTGGGCTGGCGATTAATGTGCTAACCCGGATCTGTCATTGCCTAAACAAATCTCAAAAACAGAGAATCAACATGAGGGCTTTGCTTATGAAGAATCACTACTCTCTTGTGTTCCGGTCATGGATTTATAGCCTCAAAAACTGTCTCCCCTCTACCAACTTTTGATGAGATACACAGAATAAATGATTTTTCAGATTCCTTCCTTCTTCCTCAAATCCGTTAATTATTTTTGGAGTTTGTATCCTGTATGGAAGCCCATTTCAGCACTTCCTATTTCTGATGCTGATTGCTGCACATGATGCAAACTTGACCTGCTGTATCTCATATATTCCAGATTCACAGCTGTGAATGGCTGGTTTTCAGATTAGGTCTTACAAAGTTCCTAACCTTGGTATCTCTGTCACTCTGTACAGTGACCTTATCACACAGAGTAAACACATAAATATGAGGTCCTCGTGAATTTATAAAGCCTTTTCCAAGAGGTCTGAGTTCCACCCTCCTTTCTTTTCTTGGGCTCATACTCTTCTTCTCCCTTTAGCACTCTGCCCTAGCAAAACACTTCATGGAAATATCTGGTTAGCCCATCACATGGTGATTTATAAAGCTTGGTGTATTGTCATTCCCAGGTGCATTTGAACTTTAACCCCAGACAAGGAGACTTAAATCAAAAGAATGGCTCTGTAATTAACTTTAATAATTTATGGTCTCTGTGAACAAGTGAGAGATGGGTTTGGGAAGTTAGGGAATGGGTTTCTATTTACCCCTGAAACCATGTATTAATTGATCCTTACACCATCTCTGTAATAAGGACCGTTTAGACATTAAATCATTTACACATTTTTCTATCTCTGTTATAGAAATATAGAAATCTTTGCCTGAGAACTTGTAAGAGGTGATGAAAGGAATTAAAAAGTTATATGTAATGGTCAAGTTGGAGTGAATCAAAGTGTCAGTTCCCAAATTTGGATATATTCTTGAAACTTCAGAGTCTTAAAGCTCACATGCTCCACTTCATAAAATTGTAGGTGACTACGTTCTTTATTTTACAATTTCCCCCACTAATAAGAAATAGAAAGACATGGAACTAAAGGTGAATATCTTAATATCCATTCTCAGGGAGGCTCCCTGCTGGATCTGTTTTCTGCATAGATGACTAAGTAGAATAACACAGAAGGGGATCTCTTTAAATTGGTTGATGTGAGAGAGTCTGGGTATTAATTTCTTGGTTTTTCAACATATCTGTCTCAGACATCTGAATAAAGAGATTATGGATACTTCACTATAAGTTGTTTATAAATCTGTGACTGATGTTGCTTCCATAGGTCTGACAACCTAGAGTTGTATGAAGCAACAGTGTTGCCTGTGGCAAAAAGCAATGAAGCAAACATTACAAATTAGGAAGAGTCCTTAGATAGCTGTCGTTAGTCCTTCTTGCCTAAAAGCATCCATTCTAGAAGCAGAAGTGTGGTCCAATTTCCACAGAAGGAAATGAACTTGACTAATTAGGAAAAGACCAGAATTTTCAGTTTAGGGAAGTTGTCAAGTGGAGGGACTTTCAAATAAATAGCATCTTGGCCCCAAATAAACTATGTTAAAATCAGCCATCTCCACTTACTGCTTCTGTGGCTATGAAGTAGTTATGTAACAGTCTAAAGAGCCAGCTTTGCCCACTATAAATGGGGATAATAATGATATCACCTACCTTATAAGATGGCTGTGAAAGTAAAACGAGGCAATATTTGAAAATTTCCTGACACATTTTAAACGTTCAACATTATTCTTGTTGCTGTTGTTGCCATTTTATAATCCTTATCTCCAAGGTTAATATATTGGCCAAGTATCACTATCAACAACTGCCTTGAAGGGGAGAGTTGAAGAGAGTAAATTTTTTTGACATCACAAAGGTAAATACAAAGCTGTGTCATTAGTTCAAATTCAAGCTAAGACTGCTCCTAAATTTCCACACATTGAATGTTGAAACCATACTTGACTTTGGCATCAGGCAATGTCATTTAATATGCTCATATGGCTTTGCATGCCGTTAAGCATGCACTGTGTATTATTTTATGATGTTTGAGTTGGACTCATACTTTTTGGGTGCACATATTTGTTTTTTCAGATTCTTGTGAAAAACTGGAGAAACCTGTTTCCAATTTCATGACCGTTTATCACTAATCTAAAATGACTGCAGCGTTACCTACAGACTTACAGACAGGAAGCTCTAAGAATTGGATCCATCATATATTTACACAGAAGCTCTGTTAAACCAGTTTTACACTTACATAGATGAAAATGACAGTCTGGTGGGAAAGGGGACAAAGTATTATTCTTAGCTACAGAATGAAAAAATAATAATTTATGTAATTCAACAAGAGGTAAAGGAGAAATGATATTGGTGCTTTCAGCAATTGCTTGATCACTGAAAACTTACTGTCTTTTGAAGTTAATAACATTCTCTATAGAATCACTCTCACTTGGAGCTTTCATTCACGAACAAATTTAAGAGAAAGAAAGCCAAATCATGGTTTTGCACTTGGGATAGGACTCTTAATCAGGCATAAAGTGCACTTTTCTGGAAAATCTTCAAACGAATTTGGAAATATTGCAGCTGTGAAGCAATTAAGGTACTTGGAGCCTCTAAAGCAATTTATGTGGCTATAATCACAAATGTCATCATGTTAGGGTACACTTAATGCTAAAAAACTCCTTGTGGTATCCCCTAAAGACTCCTCCTTCTAAACAAATAATCTGTGGTAGTAATGCAAGCTTTCTTACTTAAATGATATTTTCATTCACTCAGTCTTTCACAAAGATATTTGACACAAACCTAGAAAAATGATGCTATATTTAAAGCAACTCATTTAAAAAATTTATTACATTTACTCTATCTTTAAAGATGTTCTTAATTAATATTGTTTTACAAAGCATTTTTACCTTTAAATTCTCCTATCCAAGCACTAGCCAGGCCCGATCCTGCTTAGCTTCCTAGATCAGATGAGATGGGGCGCATTCAGGGTGGTATGGCCGTAGACTTTATCTTTAAATTCTTAAGGTCTACAATAAGATATCTTTAACAATTTAGCGTTCTAAACGTGAAGGATTTTTGTGTAAAGATGTTCATAGTATCGTTATGTCAACTGACTAACATAGAAAAAGTCAAATAAAACTTTAGAAAATATTTTAAAAAGTTACAGAGAATATACTCATTGGAATACTATGTAACTGACAAAATGTTTATAAATATTAGTTAGAAAAATAATTATAAAGACAATGAGAAATACAGGTTATAAATTTTACTCTATAGATAAAATTTTGCATTAAAAATTTAGAAATGAGGCAATAAAATGCTACTTTTTTGTGCTGGAACTATAAGTCATACAAAATAATCCTCCTATATAAAAGTGTTTCAATAGCACTCTATTTCTCTTAAAACAAACTCCATATTACTAACCAGCCTTCCCTTATTCTCTAAACTCCGGTCATGCTGACCTTTCAAAAGTTTCTTCTTGCTTGATAAATTCCACTTCAACTCTTCCTTCTACTTGTAATGCTTTCTCCACTCCAGCTGACCTTGACATTCTTGAGTATTTAACTTGTGATAACTCTAAAATATTGTTAAAACTTCATTCTTCTGGAAGCCTTTTCTAATTCAACAAGAGAAGCAAGGTTGCCCTGGTATATATTTGCATGTCCCTTTGAAATTCACTTTCTTATCTCTTCTGCCAATTGCAATTAATTATTTGGGTGATTATTTAATATGTCCCTTCCACAGTGGAATATATCTATATCTATATCGATCTATCTTCTGTGAGATCAGAGACCATATCTATTACTACCACTTAGCAAAGTATATGACACACAGTAGATATTCAATATTTTTTTATCTGTTTGAATAAAAATTATGGCTCTCTTAATTGTACAGTAACTTATATCAGACAAACTCTCCTGCAGAAAAGTTGTAAACATTGGAAAAGTTTGGATAAAACATATGCATACATATGAATATACACAAAAAATTTCTTTTTTCCTGAGGGAAGTTTCAGTCCTCACTGTGAAGGCCAAATCTTTCAGAGAAACCTGATCTCTTACCAACTTGAGGAATCAGAGGAAAGATTTCTGGGCTCCCACAGCAGCTGGAGAGTAAAGAGGAAAATCCCAGGAGAGAGCAACAGAGGCTGAGCCTAAGTTTCTGGCTGTTCTCTGAACCATGCATTTATAGGGCAGACTTGAAACAATACAGCTAAGGTTAAAGAAGGAAACATAAGTTCAGCTGCTGCATACTGCAGAGGCATACAACTTGGAGTTCAAGTTCAGCTAAGTTAATTGCCTCCTAAAACAAAAAATCAACACTATTTTGGCCTAGGATTTAAATTCAGACAAAAATGTCTCTGAAGAAGCAGTATTTGTGTTGATATGTGAGAGATTTGTAGGAATTAGGAGGAAAATAGAATAAAAATGTTTTTGCCTTAGAGAAGTAAAGCATGTATGAATGTCCAATATTGGAAAACTTGGCACATTTTTGAGACACAATGAAGACCCATGTGGCTGATGCATGAAAGCGATAGGGAGATAGGATGGTATGAGAAGGCTCTGGTATGAGGCAGAGCGAGAGTAATCTGACGTCTTATTCTTCCTTTGTTCTAACACTCTCAGAAGGCTTCAAAGGGTTTTAAAGAGTGTAATGATATGACAGGATTTTGTTTTTAAAGATCATTCTGGTTATACAATACAAAAGTAGCATTGATGAGGGCAGAAGTAGATAGAGAAAAAACAGAATCTCTTCATATTTTCCAGCTATAATCTAATGTGACGTGGGAGTTAGTAAGGCAGAGGAGAATGTAAAGATTGGCACCCAGGTTTCTGTCATAAGCCCTGGCAGTTCTAGTTACCAAGATACTTAAAATTATAGATGAAGAAAATGTGGAGAAAAGATGGAGTTAAATATATATCATGTTGATGATGTCACTTGAATATAATGGTCTGGAGTTTAGAAAGCAATTATAGTTTAGCAATATAAATTTGGAAGTCTTCAACCTAGAAATGACACTTGAAGCTATAAAAGTGGAAGAGAGTGTAATGAGAAAGGGTACAATGAGACATAAAGTAGACTGAGAACCATCCCTGAGGAATTTCACTCTTTAAAGTTTAGGTAGAGAAGAGCCAACAAGGAAACTGAGAATTAGGAGCTTCAGGGAGAAGAGAATAGAGCCAGCAGGGTGTGGTGTCATAAAACCTAGGGAAAGACCTGCTTTCATTAAAGAGGAAGGAATGAGGGCAGAGTAAATGGTTGAACTAACTTTTCTGGAAATGATGATTATAAAATCTTGGAAATATTTTTTTGCAAATTTGAAGGTACAGATCGTAATACAAGGGTTCAACCCATGAAGGGTAGGAATTGAATCTGTTGAAGCTGGGTGAGAGGCTCTAAGCTGTCTATTATACTCTCATCACTTTGTATATATCTGAATATTCAGTATTATTTATATTTGCGTGTACTGATATATTATTTTTAAAGGTAAAATTATTTCAAAAATGTTTTAAAGCTGATCAAATCAAGCCCTAGAGCACTGAGCTCAAGACATAGGATGAAGAATGAATAATGGAGATTCCCTGAATCCAATGCTAACCAACTGAATTCTACCATGCAATGATTATATAATCCTTATTAAACTACCATATTTCAATTTGTATTAAAATTTCAAACTATAGCTGCAACATATCAGCTCAATATCCAAGCAAAGACCATAAAATGGAGTTGACATAATAATAGCAAGACCATAGGTCAGTTTGATGAAGTGTACAATACAAATGATCAAGGTTTCAGAAATTTTCTACAATTCCTTTAAATAAATGTTTACTGAAGATCATTACAAGTCTTAAAAGCACAGACTCCAGATTTAGACTCTAATAGTTCCATCCCTTAGTGTCACTTAGAAAAACTTGTTTAACCTCTTTAAGACTCAATTTACTTGTCTCTAAAATGGTGAGAATACTACTGCTTATTCTATCTAAATTCCTGACCACAGTTGCTTCATACATATTTCAACGATGATGAAGATAATCAATAATAGTTCTGAAATAAAATTTAAAAATTAGGAAGAATACATTTCAAAAATGTACATATATATACATGTACAACACATTCACAGGAAGATTGGGAATAGTGATAAATAACACTGAAATAAAGAACAGTTAAAGAAGCCATTATTTCCCTGATGAGTTTGTAAAAGCAGATAACCTTGTCTAGCAAATGAAAGCACTTCATGAATTAAGTAACATTTAATTTGAAGAGTATTTTCATAAAAATAAGAAATTTGACATCTGAAGACAATGTAACTGGCTTTAATTTTCAGCTCTACATTTTATTTCTCATGAAACCTGGTGATATTTTAGAAACTCTTCATGCCCCAGCTCACTCATCTGCAAAATGGGGATAATAAGTACCTATGTTGTGAGAATTTAACAAATAGATACAAATGTGGCACAGCCTAGCAAAATGTTCACCAACCCTGTTGTTTCTTCTCCGTCTTGGAAGATTGCATCTCCTGTTTTCCTTTTCAGTTAGCTTGAGGCAATGCCACTGTGTTCCTGCCAGAGGAGTATGGTTTGAAGTGATGTATGCCCCTTCCATGTCTGCCCACATAACATTTGGCAGTGTCTTTATTCTCTCAATTTGCCTCTCCACCATTTGAAGCAGAATTGGAAAGAACCAGCATCCTTGATTAACATGTGGAAGGCTGCCTCTTAAAAATCCACTTAAATGAGACATGGATCAGAAATAGATCTTCATTGTCTTAAGCCAGTGGGTTTTGGTGAGTGCTTTATACATATAAATATATATAGCTATGTTTTTCCTGAGTACTACCATAGCACTTACAGCAGCAGCTGGCTAGCTAGCTAGTATTCAGTACTTGCTAGCATTAAAAAATATTGCCAGACCTTCATGAGGCCCAATTTCAGAAAATATATTGAGTGTGAAAAAGGCTCCAAATATCACCATAAGATTTCTTAATTATAAAAACAAAACTTGAACTTAAAAGCAAGCATGGAAAATATTACATTCTGTATTAACATCTAATATCAGTAGCAGATTATATTTACTAAAACAGGGTTCCCACCAAATTTAGAGAAGTAAACTAAAAAGCTAGCATTGTCAGATAAAGGATGTTATTGCCTCTAGCTATTTGATCTCTGCTGTGTGCCCTATTACCTATTACGTGGATTGTCCTCAGTTCAGTGGCACTCTAGATATTGTTCCCAATTCATTAACTAATTTTCTTTTTCTTCAAATAGAAATAATATGGTTTTCATGTATTTTTATAAGGATTATGAATTGTATTGACTACATGTATAAGTTAGAATAATATGAAAATAGATCAAAACACAGAAAAATGTGCTTCTTTGTGTAACATTTAAACAATATATACCATGGTGGAACACCAGATATTTTAAAATAATTACTCTATTTGGTTATCATGCAACATCTTTTAAAGCACCATATAAATTTTAAATAGATTGAACAGAAATTTTCAACTAGTACAGGGCTACACAAATACTTATATTTTTTCCATATGGGAAGAAATTATCTACATTACAGTCATTTTATTGTTCCTTGCAGAGGGTTATGTAAAGCAGATTGCATTGAACTTTTTTATTTTCTTTAGAAAACCAAACCTAGAGGTTTTTTTTTTTTTTCTGCAAGAAATTGCATATAGATTTAGCACATTCACTGAACCCTATTACAGGCATTTTTTAGCCAGAGCCAACAATTGTGAACTTCTCTTAATGGCTCACTGACTACAGGGTGTGTGTTAACAGGAGACACACAGAAGCCATAAAGGAAATCGCCCCCAGCTGTCTATGACCTTAATATTCAGATATCCATGTTTCCATGTCCTTTCCTAAAGTGGGGGTGCATGGAAAAGCTTCTAGTTCTCATGTGTTTTTATTCTTATTCATGGAAGCACCTAAAGTAGTAATAGAATCTTATAGTGATGTTCAGGTAAGCACCCGCTTCCTCTTTAAAAGGGATCCCTCCTAGTGTGATAAGCATTTCCATTCCCTTTGAGGTTTCTTTCCTCCTAGTTGTACATGTTGGAAGTACTCAAAGCACACAGGAAAAACTATTCTGGGTAATGCTACTTCAAAATTTGGGTAAGGCATTTGTTTTTTAATGAAATCCTTTTACCTTAATGTGTGTGTGGTTTTTTTTTTTTTCGAATTCTAAAACAAAAGTTAACAACAATAATAGAACAAAAAACAAAACTCAAGATCAGAAATAAATCTCCTTTATCTTTTTATCAAATATGTGCTTTGTGCACTGTATAAAACTTTAGGTATCATTTTTTTAATTTCCTCTCTTATTGAGTTTCAGTGGCCTTTATATTTGGGCACAGTGGTAGGTTCAAAACACTCAAATATGAAGACAGAGCCCTGCCCTTCATGGAGCTCACAATTGAATTAGAAAGAAAACCAATGACAATATAAATAATTAACAATATTTTGATTAATCATCAATAATTAATAATATTGTTTGATGAGAATTATGAATATATAAATACGTAGATGTATTTTACCATCTGGGAAGAGGAAATAGGAGGTCAGACAATACTATGATTCTTGAGATCTTGATATTAAAGTGGGAGAACAGAAAGGCATTATAGCTAGAAGTGCAAAAGCATGTACAAACTTATGGCAATGCAAACAGGATGACCCTCAGTATTCTGAATTCAGGATGGTTGGGTTAGAGCAAACAATGGGTATAGCACATAGAAAAAGAGACAGACCAGGGAGGGGGGTTGCATATCAGTATTCAAGTTTATATAAAAGGGATTCTCCTGAATTATTCATAGCCATCTCAGTTTTATATGAAACAAAACAAAATAAACAAACAAAAAAAAACACACCAAAAAAAAGCAGGAATTAAACAGAAAAGCAAGTCTATTTGATGGAATCATTCAGAGAGGAAACAATGGACGAAATAGATGAAAAATGGCACCCATTTCTGAGAATAAGTGACAGAGGCAAACCAATCTCTTTAATTTTTTTCTATTTCTCTGTTTCTCTGGGATTATGATACCATAGAGAGGCAATTTGTGGAAGATGCTTTCAATTTCTCATCAATGAGTTGCAGTTAGAGTTTGTTTTCAAAGTAATTTCCACTACTTAGAGTGCAATTGTGGAGCTATCCCTGCTTGAAACTACAAAATAGCTGAACCATTCCTATCCTCATCCAAGTCCTCCTTTGGACCACCAAATCCAAAGAAGTCCAAAGTCCAAAGAAATATAACCACTAGTATTTTATCCCACATGATCAATTTATGAACTTCAGTCTTTATAAAATAAAGCAACCTCAGGGTAAAATGGTATTCTCAAATTAGCTTTACCATTTCTAGATACATATATTAGTTTGGGTTTATTTTATAACAAAAAAGAATAAAGATTTAATTGTGGTCTTAGTTAAATATCTCCTTTGAGAAAGATACCGCAGTGTCCTTTCACATATTGGCTTAATAAAGTTGCCCAATCTGACTTCATTTACAGTCACTCGACAGCTTCCTTCTAACAGCCAAGTCAAAAATCACTAGGCTCAATTGCTGTGGCAGTCTTTAGAAAAAGTATGGTGGCAGTACAGCTGTACAAACCACCAAGTATGCTGATATTCATAAAAGGAGCTATTTGCTGAGTAATCTATCAGAAGATAAATCTAGAACAGAAGATGTGATACTCTACAAATACTATTTCTTTCATCCCATTATATAAGGTGTCAGTCCTTAGAGAATTTTTAAAAGATTTTAATAAAGATGTCTTGTGAAATAGGTATTCTTATATCCATTTTGGGAGAAGACAAAGCATGCATCCCAAATACATATAGAGAACTATACGTTTGGAAACGATGTGAAATATATCAGACTCAACTCTTTTTCTCTGGAAAAAAAAAAAAAAAACTAGCTGTGAGAGATAAAATGGCTTACTCAAAGTCAGAGAGTGAAACAAGCAGAGATAGTCAGATAATGCAGTTTCTTCTTCCATGCTGTTTCCTACAGCTTGCAGCTATATTGTGCTACCAAATATTCAGAATAAAATTAAAATAATTTAAAAAAACGTATACCTTGGCCAATTTGAATGGTTTCCCATACAGATAAAGTGTCCCCCTAGGTCATACACAGTATCCTCTTAGGCATATACTTGCCACCATATATGCAGTCCTCACAGTAGAATTTACTGCACAGATGAAGAAATAATTATACCTGCAGATGATTCATCTGTGAATAGAAGAGCATCATCTCTAAAATTTTTAAACAAATACTTTCATTCCTTTTCTGCTACAAAAGCATTCTAAAATTTAGATTCTGTTATCAGAGCATAGGACTGAAAAACATATTTTAGGGTGCACATAGCCAAGTCATCTCACTTTACGTATGAAAAAAGTCTGAGGTCATAAAAATATAAGTGACTTGCATATGTTCACACTCTTAACCAAATTATGCCTGACAAATAATCTTTACAAAGTATTGATGTAACATACGTCCCTTGGATCCTAATCCAGTGATTTATTCCTTCGTGGAGTTTTAAATTGTGTTTTTTTCCCTTGCAGAGAATACATAAACATAAAATAAATAAAATTATTCAAGTGGAATTTAATCAAACCTAAATCAATTTTCTAGGTGAAGAAAACTAGTTCCAAATATTTTACCCTTGAAGCTCATTAAAACATGACTTCTCTACATATTTTGTGACATTTTCTAGACTCTGCATATTTTTATGACAATCAACAGCATTTCTAGAGTTTCTAAGATATGTGATATTTTAAGAATGCAAAATGCACACACATACGCACAAAGCAATTTCAAGAATGGAATTTGATTTTCTTCTCGTTGATAAGTTAATTTTTCTGAAATGAACGTTCTATAAGAGACAATATTGCAATATTATCTCAATATGAATAATATAAATAATATTGATAATATAAATAATAAATAATATTTTTATTTCTGTTGTATACACAGTGTGTAGAACAGCATTTGGTACAAAGTACTTTTCTTAAATATAATTATTGAATAAGAAATAGAATTACCTGGAACAAAATTGCTGTTACTTCACAGGAAGATCAAGTAAAAAAAAAAACTTGTAGTATGGAGGTTTTATTTATATTAGCTTTATCAAATGTAATGAGAAAAACGTAAAATCTACTTATAATATCAATTACTTAAGACACTCCTCAAAAAAGTATATGAGCAAACATGCCTCACATTTGATCAACTATTCTGGAAACTCACAATGAATTAGCCTATCTGGGAACCCATGTTGATAATAATGATGAGTAAAAAAAATTGTTGAAACATTTTAAATAACAATTTTCCTAAACTCATTTTACCACAGAATGTTCTTCTTGCCTATACCTGGTATGAGTCACTAATTGTTCTGCGGAAATTGTGATTGATGGAGTACATGGAAATGCCACAAAAAGAAAATGTAACATACCTGAAATTATACAACTCTCAAAAACTATAAATAATTTAATTTTTAAAGAATATTTTCAAACCTCTGTAACTTTTCTCAGATTCTTACAATGTATCTCGAGAAGTGTTAACTATAACCAATCAGATGCCTGAAAGATGGAGTTCTTGGCCCACGTGAATGTAAAACAAGCTGCTTCAACTTAAAAATTCAGAAAAAGAGTCAATGAAATAACTGAAGGTGTTTGTTAATATTTGATATGATTTATCGCAAACCACTGTTAAACAGAAGTTATTAAATAAAATTTGAAGTGGCACATGGCAAAATATTATACTTCAGGAGAATTCAGGTGTGGATGTTACTTAAATTTTAACTGTTTTAACTGAATTTGTTATACAGATTCTAATTCAAGTAAAAGACCTAATTTCTTAATGAGCCAATTTTCCCTTTAACATAACTGTCATAAATTTCACTATTATTATAAAGACATAACTGTAGAGAATTAGAATTTCAAACACATCCACTTCACTAGATGTTGACAAAGGAAAACTATGCATTAACTATAGTTATTATAAAAAAATATGAATATAATAAATTACAAGTCCCTCAATCCTTCTATGCTAAAAGCAATAAAAGGGTCCAAGGAACACAATCTTAAATCTGGCAATGGTAATGAAATATATTCTTTATAAAGAAATTTTTAAAAATTACACTTTCCCCTAACACACACTATTCCTAAATAGGATTGTTTATCAGTACTTACTCTGAGCACTACACTAAGACAGACACAAAGATGAAAAAGGCAGCATTTGACATAATTACCTAGTTGACAAGTTAAAAAAATGAATAAATACACTGTAAAATGAAATGTAATGGAATAGTTTAAAAGAATAGCAGGTGTACACAGAGGTAGGAGTTACTAATTTGGACTAGGAAGACAGAGAAGCTGCATAGGCACTGATACTTGAAATGAATGTTGAAGGAAGGAGCTCCAAGCATCCAAGTGCCGAAATAATAGAAATTCAATGTAGAGATGATATAATTCCAGGAAAGATTGAAATATAAAATACACAACACATTCAGAAAACAGAAAATGATGTGTATTGCTGGATCAGGGATTACAAAAGTCGAGTACCAGAGGACGAAGCTGCAAACATAGGTTGGAGTCAGATAATACAGAACCTGACATGCCATGCTAAGGGGATATATATTGAGAAGCCAAGGATGTACTTTATTTGTAACCAGTTAATTTGTCCTTCTCTAATTATTTAAGTATTTCAGAGACATGGGAAATTCCATTAGGTTGATGCTCCTTTCCTAAAGTTTCTTACATTCTTCTTTCCCTCCTGGCACCATTAGAAGTCTATTATCAGTAGGATGGGAGAGGTGCTACATCCTTGTGCCTTTTAGACATCAGAAATGTCTTAACACCACTCTGAAGAGTGTATTGAACTTTTGCCTACCATAAAACATTAGAAAATCAGAATCATTTTTTTTGAAGAAACATACCAATTAAGAAATCAAAATTTAGTACTTTGATATTAATAAAATTAATAGTTAATAGATTGTAGAAAAGACAGATAATGCCTTCTTTCTAGAAAAGCAAAATCTTTTAAAGCTAAAAATAGTTTTAGATTTAGATTTTAGAATTCAATTACTGAATTTCAGGAGTGGAAAAGTTAGCCTATGATATTTCATCAATATTATTTAAAGACCTTGGAAAAGCAGCAAATGTCTTTAATTCCTCTTGAAATTTCCTCTTTAGCTGCAATAATATAGAGTTCTGGATTTTCCCATTTTAACTATTGCCAGATCTCCAATCAATTCTTCCATGCTACTTTAAATTTTACCAAATCTTTTGGGGCTAGATCTCGCTAGAGTGTTGTAAAATGTCTTTACATGCATTGCCTTACTCTTTCACAGCTTTATATTAAGTTATTTTTCTTTAAGTCTGGGCAGAAAGACTGAATTCTTTGAGGCATGGGGACAACTATATAAATCTTGCATTATGTTAACAACAATGCTGAGCTAGTTCCAATTCTCTGAGTAGCAACATCTCTTCAGCTCAACAACAAAGGACCTAGGTCTTCAGCCTCGGAATCTTTTCCAGCATATTAAAAACTTAGGTATTCCTACATCTACTTACTTTAATAAAACAGATTGAATTAGAGGCAAAAACCCCAACAGCCTTTCAATAAAAGATCTCACAAAGTACCCTAATTGTGGCATGTAATTATTGATAATGAGATGTAGATTCTATTTCATAGGGCATCTGATCATATATACAACAGGAAACTAAAAGATTTGTTCATTCTTTACAAAGATAGTGTAGACTTACATAATGGGCTTCGCTCAACTTGAATTAAATGGAATATTATATTTAACATTTTAAAGAGAAAATGAAAAATTCAAAACAAATATAACTAGTTTTTCTTCTATTGCATTTAGATGTTTACTGCAATAGACAACTCATGTCTCATGAGCTATTTTAAAAGTAAAAATGCACAATTCTTTAATTGTTTCCCTGAATGTTATTATTTTCCTATTGTTGGAAAGACAATTGGAATAACGGTTTTTGCAAAAGCTTTGAATATTACAATCTAACTATTCAATTACTCAATTTTGATGACTAATTATACTATTCTGCTGTAGTAGCAGCAACGCTTCAGGAAATTGTAGCTATTTCCCAGTCAGTGATGAAGTGAGATTTTAACAGCAATGAACTCTGTGTGGATATCACACAGAGATTTATAATACTTGTAGATTCTTAAGTTTGCTTTTCTGAGTCTCTGTTTTCATTTTACAAAGTTCTTTTACCTCCTGTCACTGAAGGTTGATAATATCCACTAAAGTCTCCATGGCGCAGGACAGTTCTCTGGGTGGCCTTGGACTGAACCAGTTCTTTCCATTTGTTTTGCTTGTAGTTCTAAAGAATAAGTGTAGAATATGCTGAGAACATAACATGCAGAGACAGGGAGGGGCTGGTCAGGACAGACCATGTTCTGTTCCAGTACCCCACCAGAAACCGGATGTCCTTCTGTGCTTTAGTCGAGAGAGTAGTGGTACTTTGTGTATAAAACCAGGGCATGCTGCTTTTCAGGTTACCTGAACTGCAGTGCAAATGGAGCATGCATAAATGAAGCTATGGATGAAATACATGAGGAAAGGTGAAACTGTCATATTTATATCCAAAGAATAATATAATAAAATGAACCTGTGCTCTATCTCCAAGCCTGCTAATAAAGACTATAAGAAAAGTTGCAAACAAAAGTACCAACTCTTCTCTCACCTCTGCCATGTATGAAAGAACAGGGGGCTTTACACTAATCTTCAGAAAGCCACATTTACACATACCATGGACCTGATTATTGGGCAATCAACTTTATTGGATCTTTCTTTTAATTTCTAGCACAGCAGAAACTGAATAAATTTCTGTCAGGTTTCTCCAGTGAGCAAGTTTTTACAAAAATACTGTGTTTCATGACTTGAAATCAGTATATTGGCACACTTATTAAGTACATAATTCCTTATGCCTTTAGAAAGAGTCTAGATTGAAATAAAAGGGCTCCAGGTGAACAATGGAAAACATACATCTTGCAGGTGAATGCCAATAAATAAAACAAAGTCTCCTACTAATTTCCCAAAGCAGACCTGAACAATGATTATGCTCTGTCTTTCAAAAGACCCATATTGAAATAGCAACATTACCAATGGATTTACTATTGCTTTTTGCTGCCGGTATTTAAATTTGCAGAGGAACAAAATAGTGTTTTACAAAAATTGAATTTAAACCCCTCAGAATTATACATTTAACATGAATATCATGGAAAATAGAACAAGTAGAAGAGGGAAGAAGACTAGAAAAAATAAAGAATTATTACTGCCCAGATGTTTTCCTACAACCACAAATAGGCTTGAAGGCATATAGGACAGGGACTTTAACTCTTATCAGGCCCAAAATACAATAGACTAAGGTTTAAAAAGCATGAGGCTGGTGCAAAAGTAATTGTGGTTTTTGCCATTACTTGCAATGAAACAAACCACAATTACTTTTGTACCAACCTAAACTATATAAAGCACATAAGAAAGTACCAGTTATTTTTTGTGCTAAAATGTTTAATGATATATTTTCAAGAAATTAATACACACACAGATAAATTATAATGCTTTCACAATCTTTTAGAATAAAGTGTCAGATCAAAACAGACTTGTGAGTAGAAACAAGAAATGTAATTATCAGCATTAGCACATTGTCAAGTATAAGACTAGTTAAATCAACTTATTACCAGTGAGAACTGCAGTTAGTCTAGTTGAATCATTAGCAAAACCAGATCTCACAGAATAATCATTGATTTAAAGGCAGAGTTCATAGGGGAACAAACCTACAGGTCCTGAAAAGCTATCCCAGAACTTAAAATTAAATTAAATTAAAACAACAACAAAGAGGCAGAGTTCAAAACACATCCTGAAAATATGAGATCTATTCCAGAGGGAACCTTCTGAAAAGGAATTATTGCATTGATAACACATGCAGAGCACAAAGGAAGGTAACTGCTATGGTCTGAATGCTTGTGATCCCTTATAATTTGTACATGGAAACCTAATTCTTAATGTAGCCATGTTAAGAGGTGAGGTATTTGGGTAGTGATTAGGTCATGAGGGTGGAGCCCACATAAATGAGATTAGTACCTTTATAAATGAGGCCTGAGGTAGCTTCTTTGCCCCTTCCACCATATGAGCACACAGTAATAAAATACTATCTGCAAATCAAAGAGTGAGCCCTCACCAGGCAGAATCTTCAAGTACCTTGATCTTAGACTTTCCACCATCTAGAACTGGAAGAAATAAATATCTGTTGTTTGTTAGCCACCTAGTTTATGGTAATTTGGTGTTACCCATGGAAACTGATCCCAGTGGATTGTGGTAGACCAAAAACCAGACATCAAGGAAACTTAGTAGAATAAGTAGGAGTTATAAAACAAGACTACTTTTTGGTATAAATAGAAAATTTTATACTAAACTATGGGACACTAAGAAAATTCAAAGTTGGTTAGAAAACGCACATTCTGTCCTCAGAGATAGAATAACTTCTGATCTCTAAAAGAAAAGAGGCATTTGCAAGATGAGGATGAAACAACAACTAGAAAAAATAAACATATAACCAAACACATGATCAAAGAGGCTATCAAGTGTTGAGATGCCTCTTAATGTTGAGAGACAGAGGATTGAAAGTTTTATACCTTAATTACTCCTATATGTGCCCAAACCAATTGTTACACACACACACACACACACACACACACACACACACACACACACACACACTCACAAAGTATTGTTTTAACTCAATTCATTTTTTCATCAATTTTGATATTAAGAAGAGGTTGATATTGTTAATTACACATGTCTAAATTATGCTTATTAAATGATTAGATGATCTAATATTTTGTTTAAAAAGAGCCTCTGAGAGTCAAAATAAATCATGAGTTCACACCTGCAAAAAAAGGTTCATGTTGAGACACATTCAATGCACTAACTTTCTCTCTTACCACCTTTAATTTTTCAACTCTTATCAGATTATTTTCCTCAGATCCCTAAATTTACCATCTCGGATCCAGAAACAGATATACTACAGTTAGCTGACTTCAGTCTCATCCGTTAGATATTGTCCTGATAGACTATTTAATTTTAGGGGCAGGGAAGCAGGAAAAACATATAAAAATTTCAATCCTAATCCAGTTAGTAATTTTTTATGTTTCAAAAAGACATTTCAAAATAATGTACAAATGATAACATATTCCCTAAATATTTCTCCTAATTGTGGGCTTAAAGTTGTAATAGAATCTTATACAAATAAATGTTGAAAACATAAAAAATAAAAAGGCAAGAAACACAGTGCACTGCTTTGGAGATGTTAATGCACTTACTTTTTTTTAACTCTGATAATGATATCATCCAGAAGTATCAAGGATTATGCATATAGCCAACTTTTCAGATGCTATGCCCTAGTGCAAAGGAAATGTGTTTTCCATACAAAACCACTACATCCAGATATGTTGAACCATATTTCCAGATACCCTTTACCAGCACTCCACTTTGGCTTTGCATTAAAACAAAATTTACTTAGAGGCCCCACAAATAATAGCTCTCTAGTGTCCAATTATTGCTCGCAATTCAAGGAAATGTCTACTTATGGAAAGGCATCAGGCCAATCACAAGTTCAAGTAATAGGCTTTGTAACTCAGTCTTACATTTTGATCATTTTCCTATAAAAACTATAAAAACTTTCAGCAGGATACTACACATGGGTTAAAAAGCCATGCCATTTTGTGCCAAAATAGTAAGCCAGGACAGTATGTTATATATGTAAAAATCAATGTCAATGCTTCTATATATACAGCCATATCTATAAATGTATACTATATATGCATATATATGTGTGTGTAGTATGTATTTGTAAATATAATTAATTGATGATGAGTTATTTGGAAATGTCTAAAAATAAACCTTCTTGGCTTCTGGTTCCTGACAAATAGAGAACTAGCTTAAGTTGCTGCTTTTCTCCTTGAAACAAATCATAAAGCAATGTCAATAACTTAAATCTATGAAGGCACCTAGACTTAAGGGACTAATAGGAAACACTGTGAATGACTACTTGAAAATAAAAGTCTAATTTTGAACTTATGAGAGCTAAATGCATACATCAAGTAGATTGCCCAAAAATGAAGTGCCAAAAAATAAATATATAATCATAAATATACAATCATAAACATTTAATAAACCACTTATTAAATGGTAGCATAAGTGGGCATCAAATCATTAGGTATATAGAATAGTTAAATAACCCAATTCACATACTTGACCTAGTTGACAGACCATGTCATACTGAAAAGTATGTTGTTTTCAAATGCATACAGGATGTACAAAATGATTGAATACTTCCTGAGTCATAATGCAAATCTCAAAAAAATATTATAATATTATATTGAAGTTACACAGAAAATGTTTTCTAAGCCCAAAGGAATTCTACTAGGAAACAACAACAACAAAAAAGGCAATCACAAAATCCCCATACATTAGGAAACTAAGCAAGGCAGTTCTTAAGGCAGAAGCATACTGATTTCATCTCTTCATCTACTTTTAATTACATCCCCAAAATTGTGATATATTGCATTTTCATTTTATATATAGACATATATATATATACATATATATATATATATATATATGTATATATATGTAATTTCCCTTGAGCCTTCCTCTTAACCCATATGTTAGTTAGAAGTATGTTACTTAACCTCCAAATATCGGCGATTGTTTAGATATTTGTTCATCATTTCTAATAAAATTTGGTTATGATCTGTGAACATACTTTGTATACTTTTCATTCCTTTAAATTTTAGATTTGTTTTATGACTCAGAATATGATGTGTCTTGATAAAAGTTCTATGTGTGCTAAAGAATATTATGTATTTTTGGTTTTGTTGGATGTAGGGACCTATACATGTTATTAGTTCAGTTTGTTGATAGTGTTAAGTCTTCTACGTGCTTAGCAATTTTCTGTATACTTTGTTCTATCCATTACTGAGATTAGGATATCAAAGTCTTCAACTATAATTGTACATTTTCCCATTGTTTTCAGTTATTTATGTATTTATTTTTGAGATGGAGTCTCACTCTGTCACCCAGTCTGGAGTGCAATGGCATGATCTTGGCTCACTGCAACCTCTGCCTCCCAGGTTCAAGCAAGTCTTGTGCCTCAGCCTGCAGAGTAGATAGAACTACAGGTGCACTCCACCATGCCTGGCTAATTTTTGTATTTTTAGTAGAGACAGGGTGTCACCATGTTGGTCAGGCTGGTCTCCAACTCCCGACCTTAGGTGATCCACCTGCCTCTGCCTCAATGGGATTTCAGTTCTCTTTTTAAAAAATGTATTTTGAAACTCTATTTTTAGGTGTAAAATGCTTAAAATTGTCACATCTTGGAAAACTGAACCCCCGTTGTCTTATTTAAGGTTATATAATAACCCTATGTATCTCTTATAATATTCTTTGTTCTGAAGTTTATCTGATATTAACACAGCTACTTCAGTTTTCTTTTAGTTAAGGTTTGTATGGTGACTTAGCCTGCTCAGACTGCCATAAAAAAATCTCATAAACTAGATGTCTAAAGCACAGAAATTTATTTTCTCATCGCTTTGGAGGCTAGAAATCTTATACATAGCACATCTGAGTTATGATGAGGGCCCTCTTCCTGGCTGACAGATGACCACTTTCTTGCCATCTGCTCACACGGCCTTTCCGTGTGCATGTGAATGGAAAAGGAGAAAGAGATTTCTCTCTCTTCCTGTAAGGCTACCAATCCCACAGGATTAAGGCCCTATCCTTATAGTCTCACTTGATCTTGTTTACCTATTAACAGCCGTATCTCCAAATACAGTCATTGGGAATTAGAGTCTCAAATTACATAATTTTGAGGGACACAATTCATATATAACACATACAATATCTTTTGTCTTCTTTTTGCTTGCATCCTTTCCTTAACTTCATATTTGAAAAGGGTTTCTTATAGATAGCACATAGGTTAATTTGTTTTTATTTTAATTCAATATGACAATCTCCATCTTTTAATTGGTATACTTAGGCCATTCACATTTAATATCATTATTGATATGGTTGGCCAGAATATACCATCTTAACATCTGTTTTCTATTTGTTCCATGTGTTCTTTTTAAAATATTGTTCTCCTCTTTCTCTGTTTTTCTTTTAATTTGGTAATACTTATGACACCCTTTTATTACCTATATTGACTTCATTTTTTTAAAGAAAATTTAGCCGTTGACTTAGAGCTTGAAATATACATATTTAATTAATCATAATCTACATTTAAATAATACTTACAGTCTTTCATGTACAAAATATCCAAAGAAATGTTAAATCTTGGGAGGCTGAGGCACAAGAATCACATGAACCCAGAAGAGGTTACAGTGACATCACACCACTGCATTCCAGCCTGGGTGACAGTAAGACCCTGTCTCAAAAAAAAAGAAGAAAAAATGTTAAATCTTTCTTATACAGTATGCCTCCAGCCGTAAAGTCTCGTAGTATCTGTCTGAAAATATATATATACATAACACACATATTTTTTCCATCACTTTAGAAATGTCACTTCATTGCCTTCCAGCTTGCTTGTTTTCCAAAAAGAAAATCATATATTTTAATAGTACATGGATCAATGTGCCAACAACTGAATATTTAGTTGATGATGTATGAATACTGGCTTACTTTACGGAGAAAATAAAACTGAATTTCTATCTGATGCCATACAAAGAGGTACACATCAAAAGAATCAAAGTTCCGATTGAGAAAGATAAGTCTATGAAGTTAAAAGAGGGAGGGGAGGATCAAAGTAGGCAAGGTGGCATTGAGCTGTGGGGAGCCAGGGAGTTTATTTGACCACCACGTCCAGAGGGAGGTATGCGACATGCAGGCCAGACAAGTATCGTCAGGGATGACAACATTCTGCTGTCAAGGAATATAGGATCAATTTGGAATCTCAGTACTTATTAATACAAGCAGATCCTGTTGTGGGAGCCATGAGAATTAGTTGAACAACTCGCTTTATATGGTGCAATTGAACAGTACAATGCTCTAGATGAATACCCAGCAGAAGACTTTACTGAAGTTTATCTTACTAAATTTATGAACTTAGAAAGTGCAAGGACAGCCAAGAGAAAAATGGATGAACAGAATTTCTTCAGTGGATTGCTCTATGTGTGCTTACTCCAGAATTTGAAACAGTTGAAGAAACTAGAAAAACACTAAAACTGTGAAAGGCAGATGTAGCAAACCTACTGAAAATGAAGGTTTAAAACTACATGATATATTCCTTTCTCAAGAAATAATTTTTTTGGAGTAGAATTTGTTAACATTTTTAACTGATTTTTTTAATTATATGATTCTGAATGATGAAAACAATAAACCACTTCTGTTTCTCTTTCCCTCGCTTTTTAAATTATAATATAAACACCATTAGGTGACAAAGAAGAAATGGTTACAGAGCATAAAGACACAGGATTTTCAATAAGACCCACTCAGAGAAGACTGGATTTTGTACAGCTGCTCGGGACACTTCTGCAGAGAGCTCAAATCCTTATCTTCCATATTCCTGTGAATTGCCTTTATGTTATTTCTCCTCAAGATGTATGTGTTGATCTGGGGGGACATGTAGACAGAGCATCAAACTCCTCTAAGGATGGTAGAAACCCTGATAAAACAATATGGCACTATAACCACAATGACTCTTTGCAGAAAACACAGGTAAACACTTTAAATAATCCAGTGTCCTTCCCTGGTGCACGGAAGGCTATTACTCCTTAAGAGGCAGTTGACAGATTTATGCCTAGGACAAAACAACTGCAGGAGCACAAAAGATGAAGAGAAGGTGATCGTAAACTTGGAAACCTTCTAGAAACAAACCCTAGTGGTAAAGAGGTTATGACTAGACCTGTTATCAGACATACCTAAAGTATGTGCAGGATGATTCGGTGACTACAATGGCAAATTTAACTTGGAATAAACTTAAAAATGTAATTTCATCTGCGCCAAAGCCTCCGGAGGACAAGCCAGAAAAAATATATACAAGTCTTCCATTAAAACAAAGAAGAATACAGAGTACCAGTAGCATATTAGTGTTTTCTAAAAGGAACATTTATTTTTTATTTTTAGCCTGTCATTTTAAGTTTTCAAGAGATCTTACTGCTGGTATTTTTTAATGCACCCTCCTTTGTAATTTCATTCAAGCTATTTGTCTGAAGTCATTTCTTCTTTTCTTGATTCATATTTAATGTTGCAGAAACTATTCTTGTCATTATAACATTACCTCTCATGTACAGTAATTATATGTAAATTAACTGAGGCAAATATGGAAAATGTACATGATAAAGATAGACAACCAGGAAAAAATAATGATAAAAAATTTCAAAAAGTTAACAGAGGTTAATAAATGTTAACAAAGATGAATTGCTCATAGATTCTATAGCATCTGGTACAGGCTTTCTGTCAACAAATGGACACAATGAACAAAGTTAAGAAACCAGTTTATTATTTCCAGAAATTACTTGTAATAACTAAAACCACAAAAGTCTAATATCAGAATATACAAAGAATTCTTGCTAATCCATAATGTCAGCAAGTCAAAATAGAAAAAAATTGGCAAAAGATGTGAACAATTATTTCACAGAAGTGAAGACACAAAAGAAGGTTATGGAAAAGACATATTAATTTGTAATTATTACAGTGTCAATGATGAGAAAGATACATAATGCAAGTGTTGTCTGGGAAGTGGAGATAAATTGTAGGCATTGCTGGTGGGAGTTTAAATTGGCCCAGGTATTCTGAAGAGTAATGTGAAAGTATTGAATTAAAGTAAATTAAACATACATATATGTTATGATCTAGATATAGTCATATCCCGGATGTATATTCTAGAGCAACTGTTGCACGAGTATGAGAGAAAATACGCAAATGTTCATTATGGTGCTGTCTTTAGTAGCAGCGATTTGGATGCAATCCAGGTGTTCATCATTGAAAGGAAGGGACAAAATGTAGTGTATGAACACTATGTAAACTGCATAGCAGTTAGTGAAAAACAGACTAACTCCAGACACAGGACATGAATAGACCTTTAAAATATGGTGCTGAGTGGAAAAAATAGAGTTTATAAAATAACAGCATTTGTGTAAATTAAAGTTGTATGCCCATCAAACAAAAGCACATGCAAATAAATTATAGATATCCAATGTGCCAGAATTATTACTTCTATTGGAAAAGAAATATAAGTGGAGAGAGGTTAAACAATAAGAAATACAGGAAAGAAGAAAGGGTAGATTGAAGAAAGGCTGGACAAGAGAGGTACCCTGCATAAACCCTTAACAGTGTTCTAGAGATTTGGGATTAGGATTAATCCAATATTTCATCTCAAGAAAAAAATAGATGAAGTGATAGATAAATATTTAAATAGGTATGCAGATGAATGGGAGATAGATTAATAAATACCTTGGTAGGTAGGTAGGCATATAGATAGATGAAAGAGGGGGAAGAGAGAAGAGGGAGATATGGGAGGTAGGTGGAGATATGATAGATAGATAGATAGATAGATAGATAGATAGATAGATAACAGTAGATAGACAGATCAGACTTAAAGACAGGTAGATAAAAAGCACACAAAATATTCCTTGAAATCTAGTGCCCAAGTAAAAGGTAGAATGGGAAAGCTTGACGAACTGTGGCATTTCTTACCATGGAATGGAAAATTTATTTTAAATATATATTTATTTAGAAAACTATTGGCAAATTTCTCCTCCAAAGACCCAGGAATATGTTTGTCCAATAAGAAGGCAAATTTTATCTTTTATAAATGTCCTGTCTTTGACCCTATATTCAACAGAGGAACTCCAGAGCAACTGGGGACAGCTTTTATCTACAAATTTCTAGCATAAACTCCTGAGACAAATGCCAATGTATTTAAGAATGGCTTGGCAATGTACATTTTTAAACATAGAAAAATGATAAATAATCTAATAACTTGAATCTATATATGTTATCTCATATGATACTTTCAATATCCTACTGAACTAGAAAGGCTGTATTTTTTCATTATGAATACACCGTGTGTAATCAATCGATTTATTGATATGAAGGTAGATTATTGTGATATTTATAAGAAATGACTTTGTCTTTTAATGTCTTTTTTTTTATTCTTTACCCTTATGTTGTATATAATTATCAAATATAAGCACTATGAGTACCTTATAAGTTCTCATGTGTATATATAATATTATTCATAGGGATGATATGGAAAATTCAAATTCTCAAATCAAATTCCCTTTATTCTTAATACCAAAGTCCCGAGTTGACCAAAAGTGTTTTTGGAATAGTCTGGTGAGAGTGTTTTAACAGTGACTGTTTCAATTAATGCTATTTGTATGTTCTTTCAATGTATTTTGTTCCTATCTCTTCTGTGGTGGAAAGAAAAAACGAAAACAGTATGATCCAATTTGAGCTGCATGCCTGTTTTTCTAAATGAGATTATTCAGTGGTTTAGTTAATCTTGAGTTGCCACAGGGCCTCAAATAGAATGAGGTAATATATTCTATCCTCACTAGCTCAGCCTCTTTTATTTTAATTTTTAAAAGAAAAAAGATTTATGTTGTGGGAGAGCAGAGGGTTTTAGATGATAACCACGGAGTATTAGGATCACAGGGGAGACAGTCTGCCTATATGTGTGAATGTGAAATCCTATCTGTGCAGGTCACTGCCAGCATTGAAGGAGACAGGGGCACAGGGCTTGTGCAGGAACTTCACTTTTTACTTCATCCAAGTGGGGAAAAAAGGAGTAGCCATTATGACCAATGCTACACATGAAATCTTTGGTATTTTATGGATCTTTCTCCTGTGTGGAGGCACTTTTTTGGACCAGCTGACAGGCTTTCAATAGTCATGTCACTTCTCTTCTAATCTCTTTCAAATTGTTAAGACACAGCCAGCATCCTGCCTCCTATCATCCTCCCACCCCCTTCCCATACCTTTATTCTTGATGAAAGCTAATCTAAGGCTGTCCCTAGTGAAGGGACAGTGCTTTCAGGGAAAACACATTGGACTATATATGCATTTGATCAAAAACATTTGAAATGTGCACAAAAGCAGCCAAGTCAGAAAAAGAAAAGGACAGCTGCATAAAGATGTCATAGCTATAAAAGAGCTGGTTGTAAAAGCTCTGGCTAACCAAATGGCTAAGCTAAACAAAGCACAATTAAGGCTATCCTGTCCGTTTCTCCCATTCCATTCTCTCTATCTCGCATATTAAACTCACTAATTAGTGCTGCATTGTTTTTTTCCAAATTCTAATTTCATTTCCATTTTCTTACTGCTTTCATGTTTGCCAACACAGGAAAAAATATATCTTTATAGTTATTCTACTCTCAAATATATTTTACCCACTCTTATAAAGGTGTGCATTTTTACAAGGAATATATATAGAAAAAATTGAATGTCTTAATGGCTGACTTTTTTATAAACTCGAAATTAAATGAAAGCCTGTGATGCTAAGGCATCATTGTTCAACATTTTCCAGGATTATAACAAGCAAACAAAACAAAACAATAAAAGCTTAGCTGATGTGTCCATGAAATACCCTACGGTTTTGTTGGGTTTCTTATGAGTACATTCTGATCACTGATATACTCAGGAGAAAGTGGCACTGGGTTATGCAGCCTGTCAGTTCCAAAGCAACTATGGAAAAACAAAAGTCTGAGTAGAATATCAGCAATCAAATAAGATAAAATTTAACAAGGGAAATACTAGTGTACAAAGTGAGATGTGATACAATAAGGTAATGCAAATATTCATCAACACGGAAAATCCCTGCACCTCGTATGACGTCAAACAAAAGCACAACAGCAGCTATGTGGAATTCCCTTGAGACTCAGTCTCAAAGGTAATTGACAAATTACCTGAGTCCCAAAGGTAAGTCTCAAATTGACAAATCCAGTCAATAGTCCTCTAAATTCAAAGTAATGTTAGACCCTTTATCCTCTGGGCAAAAACCAATTCTGAATGATGGTGGCCGTAAGCCTCCAGGAGACTCAAGAAAGATGACTGATAAAAGAATGAGTTTGGAAAGGTCTCTAAAGGAATTCCTCTAAAAGTGAAATTCATATGCTAGTATGATCTCCAGTCTTGCAATTAGAGAAATTAGAGGGCATAGAGTTTCCATGACATTTGGAGATAAAGCATTAACTGTAAAAATACTGGGAATAAAATAATTATACATGTTTGTCAGTCTAACAGCTATCGCTAAAATGATGAGACGTTTTATTATTATTAAAGGAAAAATAGCTCAAGAGCATAACATGACTTTTATTTTATTTTGTTATTCTTATCATTAACTCATGTTATTTAAGAGTTAAAAGACACATTCATTCATGTGAACAGACAAGCTACTATTCTTCTACCATTTTTATTCATGAATATTTGATGGTGTGTTCAGTAACTTAGCATTCAAAATAACCATCTGTAATTATTTTTCTGTAGTTTTCACTATTCTTTTAAATATATATTAATGGACACTCTAACCAAGTGCATTGTGAAAATATCTTAATATAAATATTTGCACAGTTCTTTTGTACAGGTGGTAACATTGATTCTCCTTCTTTATTTGATTTTTTATAGATACTTTTATTTTGCTTTCAGAGTATACATTAATATAAATGAGTTCTATATTTTATTTCATTGTCATGTATAAAATAGCTTGACAATTGGTTAATTGCCATAAATATAAAAATTTTTTGTTTCTAACAGTTTGATTAGAAAATTAATTTTTTTGTAATTGAGAAAGTGTCAATATTTTAGTAATGTTTAATGATGTCTAAAATTGAAAACTCAGAAGGATTTGGATTATATATTGTTCAAGGAATTATGTATTTAGATTAAGCATTTATAACTTAAAATATTTTTATTAAAATATTTAAAATCACAGTTGCATTTTCTTCTACTTGGGGAAGCATACTCCAGTAATTGCAACTGGCCGGTTTTCCAAATTGTAGCTGTTTTTTGAATTCCATTTGGAGTTGTGGTCTTAAATGCCTCAGGATTATCATTTGTCACATTTTACAATCTTACTTAAGAATATGAGGCTGAGTGCATATTGACACCTGAACAACATACCAACTAAATCTCTTCAGTACTCTCATTTTTCCAAAATTGTTTCTCTTTCATAAAGAGGAAAGTGTCTGTGTATGTATGCATATATGTTAACATACGTATACCCATCCTTATCCATATTTACAAAGTTTGTTTCTATTCTTACTCATTTTTAGATAACAAAGGATTTACACTTAGACATATTTTAATTGCATAGTGTATCTTCTAATTGCTTTTACACCTTTTAATACTCATACCAATAATCAGATCTTTCCTAATGATGCACTAGTGGCCTAATTCTCAGCAATCACTATAATAGACTTTACAGGTACCAGTTGCTTTCATTCCAGAATCACAAAATGTTCCCAGTGAATTAATATTGATAAAATGAATGCAATAAAACATCTCACTATTATTAATTGTGTATTCTAAATACTGCATGGTAAAATTTTTGTCAGTCTTCATTGATGGTTACTTCATTGATGGATTCAGGTCTGATTAAATAATAACCCTATTTAAATTCTTTTGTTCTTTTGTAATCTATATTTTGAAGTATTTGTGGCTTAAACTGTTGAGCTAGCTATCCAGTTTTATTTAATGAACTGACTTGCTTTCAATCAAACTGAAAAAAAATTGTAAACATATATACATACATTTCTATAAGATCCATTATCTTATTTATAATAGTTATTTTTAATTATTTCTTATGCATTTTTTATAAAGGAAAATAACCCTCTTATATTCACTATTTAAGCGATAATTAAAATCTTTAACAGCTTGCTAAACAGCACTAGGTGATGAAAGTCAGAAACACATTGGTGAACCTCTGAATCCTAGGCAAATACTTGGCAGACCTGTTGCTCCTTTGCAATGAGCACCTTTGATAGGTATCAACAAGCATTTGCCACAGCCTCCACTGAGCACATAACTCTGCCTAAGAATCTGTCTCCACACTTTGCTGCAGAAAGCCACTATCAATTGAAAGCAGATGGCAGTAAGATAAAACTTGATGGCCATCCAAGACAGCATATTACAATTCCTGTGATGTGACCCCTCCCTAGCTTTACAAAAGTATCTCTTTTAACATATTTCCACATTTTTTCCATTATTCCAAGTGTCTTATGGTTTTCTATCAGCCCACCTCATCTCAATACTCCATCGTAAAAATGGAATATTACTTACAAAGCCTTTAAAGCTAAAGTTGGGCATTTGCTACATTTCTTTATTAATGAGTCAGCCATTAGTTTATCTCATCAACTATACAATGAGACTTGAAAATATGGATAATATTCTATTTATCTTTCAATCATAGGTCAAGAAATTAATAAAAGGAGTGCAGGAGGCACATATTAGAGAACCATTCAATAAATTAAAAAGTTAATGATCCAGTGACATCTAATTCTCTTAAATTTATATAGGGGCACCAGATTTACAATTTCCAATTAATTAAATTATGATGACTTGAACTGTTCTTGGCTAATAAATTGCATATTAATACATTATGATGAAACTACTATAAAATAATAATGTATACATAAGTACATTCATCTTTTGTTACTAAGTTACATTTTTAATACAAAAGTAATAAATGAAAGTTGTCCCAGCTCAACCTAGCAAAAGGTAAATGTAAAAGTCAACATTCTCCACTCCTATCTTACTCTGTCTAAAGTAACCATCATTAACATTTTGGTATGTATGATTCCATGCATATATAATATCTTCTTATTCATCTTACTGCTTTAAAACACAGTATATATTTTCATCATATTGTAGTTCTATTTCCAGAGAGTAAATACATGTAGAGAGATTGCCTTCTTTTTACTGGCTGCCCTATGAAGAAGTATCACAATGACCTCAATCAATACTCAACCGAATATTTAGATTACAGTATTTTAAGTTATCTTATTTTTGTTTTGTTGTTATTATTACAAACAAAGATTCAATGATACATTTACATTTTTCTTTTATTTCAACTAAATAGATTCTTAGAAGTGAATTTGATCCATCAAAGTTGACATGCATACTAATATTTTGATAATTACTGACAGACCACAGCAATTTATACTCCCACCAAAACTTCATGGGTTTAGTTCTGAAATCCTGACACTTCCTGAATCCATCCATATTTTTTGGGTATAGAGGATATTTTTAAGTTACTAATCATTTGTCTTATAATGGTTTTAGGTTTACAGAATTATTACAAATATAGTACAGAGATTTACCGTATACCTCACACTCAAGTTTTTTCTAGTATTAAGTTCTTACATTGGTATTATACATGCTTTACAATTAATAAGCCAATATTGGTACATTCTTATTACCTTAAGCCCTCTTTTTTTAACTTCCTTGTTTTTGTTTTTTTTTTCTTTTATTTTCTAATTTGCTCTTCCTAGTCTGGAATACTACTATGCCTTTAGTCATCTTATTTCCTTGGGTTTCTCTTGGCTGTTTAAATATTGTTCAGAATTTCTTTGTCATAAATCTGCATTGATATAAATGATTGAATAAACAAATAAATAGAGACAAATAATCAAATCTCCTATACAGAAAAATTCCAAATAATTTATGTAGATAAATTGACATCAGATGGGGGAACATAACTCCTTAACCCTCCAGCATGCGTTTGGCATAGCGACCTTCTTTCAAAAAATGTTATGAAAATGGAGAAAGCAAAAGAGTAACTTCGCAGTAGATACATTTGACAGAAGCTAACTCAAACTATGTGATCAGTTAATGATGTAAATAGTGGTACGTTATATTGACAGTATACTCTTCATGTGATGTGATGAAGGTGGCACTTTACCTCTGTAGACGACTCCCTTTCCCAAAAACTCATCATAATCATGAGAAAAATATCAGAAAATTACAATTGAAGATCATTCTATAAAATACCTGACCTACAATTCTCAAACTAAGTTTTTAAATGTTTACAAATCTGATTAATTAAAAAAAATAGTGCGTTTCACTAATTCTATTTCTTAAAGTGCATAAGATCTGAAAATTGAATTATTAATTCCCACAGTATATTATACATTTTAGGACTTAAAAACAGTTCAATGTGTGAATGAATCAGCAGTCCCTTAGTCCTTGTTAAAGACACTAATCTAATTAATTACTATGTTTCTTTTTTGTGTCCTACGTAAGCATTTCTAGACTCTTGAAGAAACACAGTGGATGGGGAGGTAGGAGATGCTGTGCATTGTAAAATTGTAAATTTGATTCCCGTTGAATAGTGGCTGTGACGTTTGGAACACTTTTTTGTAAACTTCATAATTTTTATGTCTACTTGGATATTTACAGACTGTTCTAAGTACCACAATGCAAAATACTTTGCTTAAAATCATGCACACACATTACAAAATCCCATAAACAATTTTGTTTTCAGTTTTAAGCATAAAAGACACAAACAATATCACATATGGGGGAGCAAATGGAAACAGCATTTGCCAATGCCTGGGGTGTTTGGCAATATTAATGTTTAGTGCAATCTTTTGAAGAATTCCAAAGTGTGTGGCAAACTGTTCCCATGTAAATGTTACAGCCAGGGACACAGCTGTACTGTAATGATGGGTCATTTGGAGTAATGTAACACTGAACTAAAATCTGGAATGACTGGATTCTCCTCCCTACTCCTCTACTGATTTGCTAAGCAACTTGCATTCTTCCTTTATGTCTTAACACAAATATCCCCTTATTAAAAGAAGTATTATAAGGTTAGTAAAATCTATTCTACAAAGTACTTGGAGATCCTGAGGAAAAACCTTTGGGTAAATTCTATGCATATTGAGACCAAAGTCACCAACAATTTCCCTTATAATGCTCACAAATTATCTTTGGCATAACCCTCATACCACACTTCCTACTAACATAAACATAAAATAACATTTTTTCTTGAAAAAATATACATAAGTATTGTGTATTTAGCATTATCATTTAGTGTTTGTTATTTGCGTTTTTGCATGACTATGTGTTTTCCCTGAACACATTTTTTTCTATTTTTTTAACCTTTCCAAATGCCATGTGAAATATATAATAGTGAAAACATTACACCTCTTCTAGGTCAATGAAAACCTGTCACATACAACAATGTAAAAATAAAAAACTTATTTCAAACAAATACAATAATGTGTAGCCAAATTGGCCTTCTTTTCAGTAAGAATGTTATAAAAATTGTCCAGTAGTTAGACACACCTGATATAGGTCATACCTGTTGCAGATATGTATAAATTTGACTAAAATGAAAAATGTTAGGAAAGTATATCCAGCTGTATATTAAATAAAGTTGGTTTAGAAAATTGTGCATGAATGGAGAAGTCAGCTACTAATATTATTTAAAAAAACAGAGATGCCAGGTGTGACAGCTCACGCCTGTAATCCTAGCACTTTGGGAGGCCAAGGCAGGTGGATCCCAAGGTCAGGAATTGGAGACCAGCCTGGCCAACATGGTGAAACCCTATCTCTACTAAAAACTACAAAAATTAGCAGAGCGTGGTGGCAGGGACCTGTAATCCCAGCTATTCAAGAGATTGAGGCAGGAGAATCCCTTGAACCTGGGTAGCAGAGGTTGCAGTGAGCCAAGATCATGCCACTGCACTCCAGCCTGTGCAACAGAGTGAGACTGCATCTCAAAAGCAACAACAACAAAAACACCACAGGCATATTTTCTTTGGGGCAGATATCTATGGCTAGCATGACTATTTCATTTGCCATATACTAAATGATATTCCATTAATCCTTTCCTTTTTATATATGAACACTACTAAACTACATATCTTTCATAGGCTGATATGAACACTGATATTTTTATACCTCAGTACAATCTCATGTTATCACAAATTAATGTCTAGTAATATAATGAAAAATGTATCCAACATCATGAGCAAGCTCCTCTTACAATTACTATTTGTTTGTATGAACACAATGCAGCCCTGCAAAGAAAATCGATCAGCCAACATCAATAATTAAGGACTCACAGAATACATAACAGTCCTTTTAAATATTATGAATTCAAGCTTGAACTCTGTACTAACTTTCATATGTTCATGAAAACATACTGGGCTTCTTCATAAAATATATGCTAAAGAACTCTGATTGGCACTTTGGCAGTTTCCAAGAGTTGCAGGTGGCTAAGTTTCACTAAAACTTAACTGAAACCCTACTTGTTGGTTAAGCATTGTATGAAAAACACACACACAAAACAAACAAATATAAAATATTTAAACATGCTGTAGAGAGGAATTTTAATGGAAAAATAGGTGCTTCAAACATTTTCAAGAGTTAAGTTAAAAATTATCTGTTTTAACTTGATGAAAACCTCATTAATGGTTTTATACTTTCAGTAAAAACATATCCTGCACAGCTGCTTATCTTTATTTTTCTTTTTCAGTTTGAGGAAAGGCCAAAGAAAACCTAGAAGCAGGGAACTAATTATCAGACTTTATTTTTTCTCTTTCTTCTGTTTTTGGACATAATTCAGTGAGAGAGATACTAGAAAATGAAAGCCATGGACTTCTCAGAAACCTAAGCATGTTCATCAGTTATATTTAGTGTAAAGTAAGTGGCAGTCATTGTTTTAGGGAGATAAGATATATATATATATAAGATATCCAGTTTTTGGACTAGCTGACAATATAAAGGCATTCATGTGAAGTCTAGAAGACTTTATGCCAATTCACCATGAAATTGGAGAAGCTTCTGCAAGTCTTCTTCACAACTTTTCTCCTGTACATCTTCAATTTGGAATGATATAGGATATATAAAACATTCATTAATCTATTATTCTTAAATCCATGTCTCCCATTGAGTAGTTTAAAAAACACCCAAAATGTCGTGAAATTGTCCCCATGGTATATGCAATTAAAGGCAATAAGGCATGGATATCAATATCTTTTTTAGTAGATTTTATTTTCAACATCCATGTGAAGGTTTTGTATAGACCTGAGTATTCAAGTCCTTTGGGTAAATGTCAAGGAGCACAATTGCTGGATTATATGATAGAAGTTTGTTTAGTGTCAAAGGAAACTGACAAACTGTTTTCCAATGTGATTGGACCATTTTGCATCCCCACCAGCAATTCATGAAAATTCCTGGTACTTAACATGCTCCTGAGCATTTGGTATTTTCAGTATTTTGGATTTTAGCTATTCTAGTAGGTATGTAGGCATATCTCATATTGTTTCAATTTGGAATTCTCTAATGATAGATGATGTTAAACATTTCCCATCTATCTATCTACTTTCTTTTTTTTTAATTGCATTTTAGGTTTTGGGGTACATGTGAACATGAAAGATTGTTGCATAGGTACACACATGGCAGTGTGATGTGCTGCCTTCCTCCCCATCACCTATATCTGGCATTTCTCCCCATGCTATCTCTTCCCAACTCCCCACCCCCCACTGTCCCTCCCCTTTTCCCCCCAACAGACCCCAGTGTGTGATGTTCCCCTCCCTGTGTCCATGTGTTCTCATTGTTCAACACCCACCTATGAGTGAAAACATGCGGTGCTTGATTTTCTGTACTTGTGTCAGTTTGCTGAGAATGATGGTTTCCAGGTTCATCTATGTCCCTACAAAGGACATGAACTCATCACTTTTTATGGCTGCATAATATTCCATGGTGTATATGTGCAACATTTTATCTGTCTCCTTTCTTTAGGTGTCTAGAACATTTGTCCATTTTTTAAATTGAGTTTTTCATTTCATTGTTGAGTTTTAAGAGTTTCATGTATAGTTCAGATACAACTCCTTAATCAGATACGCTTTTTTTTCCCAATATTTTCTTCCAGTCTTTGACTTGGGTTTTCATTCTCACGGCAGCATCTTTTGCAGGACAGAAGCTTTAAATTTTAGTGTAGTTAATCTTATTAAAATGTGTATGCTCTGAATGAAGAGACCCCCCAAACAGGCTTTATGTGAGCAACATGGCTGTTTATTCACCTGGGTGTGGGTGGGCTGAGTTCAAAAAGAGAATCAGCAGAGGGCAGAGGGATAGGAGTTGGTTTTATAGATTTGAGATAGGCAGTGCAAAGTTACAGAAGTTACAGTTTAGGGCGATTTTTTGCAAGCTGGGAGGGGGTCATAGTTTGCAAGCTGGGAGGGTTCTTAGAATGTAGAGTCAGGAGGTTGACCAAGTTGGTTACAAAGTCCAATGGCCTTGGCCTTGTCAACTGAAGCTGGGAATAAGAAACAATAGAAGAATATCTCAAGTTAGTTAGTCACCTCAGGGGTTGATTGTTTTCCTGCTTTTTATGGTCTTCCAGTTACTTCAGGTTTTCTAATTCCAGAAGGTCTTCGGGAGGTATACAAGCAGGTCATGGGGGTTACCACAGCAGCCGTGGTGCTGTCAGTCAGCCTAAAAGGCCTTACAAATCTTATCATTTTCTACTATATTATCTTCTACAAATTATATAGTTTTACATTTTAGATTTAGATATGTCATCTTTTGAGTTAATTTCTTTGAAAGGTGTAATGCTATATCTAGATTCATTTTTTTTGCATATAAATATCCAGCTGTTTCAGCAGTAGTTGTTTCAAAACACTGTCCTTTCTCCATTGATTGTTTTTATGTTATTATGAAAATTTGCTTGACTATATTTTCGTGAGTATATTTCTGGGCTCTTTTTATATTTCCACTGATATATTTGTCTATTATTTTACCAATGCCACACTGTCTTGATTGCTACAGCTTTATGGTAAATCTTGAAGTCAGGCAATATTAATCCTCTGACCCTTTATTACTACAATTATGTGTTAGCTGTCCTGAGTCTTTTGCCTTTCCATATAAACTTAAATATGATTACTAAATGACTATTCTTATGATACTATCATGGAATATAATAGTCTTTTCTCTTCTTAATATCTATTTTCTCTGGTTCTTTTCTATTTGTTTATCTTGATCACTTTCTTTTAAGTTCTTCCTTTCTTCAAATTAGTGGTTTTTCTAGGTTGCCCATTTATACTTGATATTAAAGCAATGAAAATGCTTTGCTGCATCTATATGAGTGTGGCTTATTTACTAGTGAGCATCTATACTTCTATGTGTACGTATGTGTAGGAGCTGAACTTTAACTTTTCCAATCCCCCCAATAAGAGAACACTGAACATTTACTTTTGGACCTCAAACTTTCATACTAGATCTCATCAAATAGTTCATTAAATTGTTCAGAAGCATCTCTGCTTTTATTTGTTTTCATTAGGTTTAGCTTCACTTTGCTTCTACCTGAGGGGTACTTGTCAGCAGATGTAGTTGTCACTTAGTCTTCGTATAGATTTTCCAAAAACCTAATGTCTGTCTCATGCGTCCTTTCTACTTTTCCTCACACCTGATAGCTCTGACACTTGAAAGGTCTCTGTGTTCTTCAGAAGAGGCTACCTCCCTCCATGACCATATGCATTGTGACTGGGCCATTCTCAGCTGCAGATTCCTCAGTCCTACTCCACCACTCACAACTTAGCCATCCACGTTTTTTTCATCAGATATTACCCTAAATCTCTCTAATATTTTTGTTGGTGTGAATTTTGCAATCATATATATTTTTATGTATCCTAAATTAACATTCCCAAAGCCTAAAATTTTTAACCACTGCCCCATCCATGGTTAGAATGTATCTGAGAGATGACTAAATAAAGCAAAATATCATTGTACAATATATATGTCATAATTGCAGCTTACACAATACAGATGGGATGATCCTGGTTTTACCAAGGGGAAACACTCTCTTATCCTTAGAGTATTTCCTGGGATCCAGTGGTTTGGTATAAGAGACTGACCCTTCCTGCTAACACAGTACATGGACTACTAAAAAAATTAGCAAATATGTATGAGGGTGTGCCACTCTGCTTCATTTCTCAATGGACCACATGGTTAAGCCATGCAGTTTTTCTTAATGGTATTCTTATATTCTGTGTTGACATCTCTGGTTATCATGACCCACTGAATAAAATTTAGCCTATTTTGCTCAAATACTTTCCCTTGTCTAAGATTTCAAAATCATGTTTTGTTGCCCTAACATCAACTGCTTTTAAATCCTATTATTTATCATTAGTTATTTAATATTTTACACTAACTCATTAACTAGAGCTAGCTTCTATGATACTTGTAGTAAACAAGCGTAGTATTATAGTATTGTGCATTGGGAGAAAACTTTATCTTCACTACTTGCAAATATCATGTTTTCATCAACAACAGCCTCAGGTTCAAATAACATATGTTCCAGAGAATATTTTTCACACTCTCTTTGGTCAGTAAACAAGAAATTAGGTTTACATAATTTTTGGACATTAAGGTACAGCCTTCAGAGATACTTCAGGTTCTCAGTCACATTAGCTCCTTTCTTAAAGAGAGTCTGTGAATGTATGTTTCATCTCACATTTTTGACATTTCTAGTCAGTGCCTGGTGAGGTGAGATTTCCAGAAAAACTTTTCAGATACTTAATCTCAATCAACAAATACTAGAATTTTAGTACTAAAGAGACTTTTAAGTCATCCCTTTAGTTTTTGTTAGAATATAGTGAGTTTTTAATTAGTCTACACATTCTCCTTGAATTTAATTCATTATTTTCACAAAAATGTATTGAGTTTCTGCCATATATGCACTTTTTTTAAGTTCTAGAGATCCAGTGGAAAAATCAGTCCCTGCTCTCTGAAGCTTATAGTCTTGTGATGCAGAAAACAATACAAAATAATAAAATGTCTAGTTGTGTTATATGTTGTTAAAAAGTGAAATAAGATAATAGATAGAGAATGATGGGAGAAATTGTAAAAATGGTTGATTAGTAAAGGAGATGTTTAAGAAAATTTAGATGAAATGAAAAGCGAACAGTATGTAGATCTTTGGATCAAGAATGTCAGGCAGAAAGCAGGAAGAGCAAAATTCCAAAGTGAGAACAAACTTGGTATTTGTGAGATGAGTATAAAGGTAATGGTAACTTGAATTCAGTGATAATAAAAGTCATAAGATGATTGTGGTAAGAGACACATGAGAACATCTTAGGCCTGATTGGATTTAATTCCGAGTGAGCTATTTCACTAATTAGAAGTATATGCTCCAAACATATCTAGTTTCTGGGGTTTTCTTAAATCAACTTTTATTTTAAGTTCTAGAGTACAGCCGAGTGCGGTGGCTCATGCCTGCAATCCCAGCACTTTGGGAGGCAAAGGTGGGTGGATCACGAAGTCAAGAGATTGAGACCATCCTGATCAACAAGGTAAAACCCCGTCTCTACTAAAAATACAAAAATTAGCCGGGCATGATGGCGCACGCCTGTAGTCCCAGCTACTCGGGAGGCTGAGGCAGGAGAATCGCTTGAACTCAGGAGGCGGAGGTTGCGATGAGCCAAGGTCACGCCACTGCACTCCAGCCTGGGTAACAATAGCAAAACTCCGTCTCTAAAAAAAAAAAAAAAAGTTCTAGAATATACTACAGAATGTACAGGTTTGTTACATAGGTAAATGTGTGCCATGGTGGTCTTGCTGCACAGATTAACCCAACACCTAGATATTAAGCCCAGCATCCATTAGCTATGTTTCCTGATCCTCTCTTTCCCTTCACCATCCTTTCCATTCTTGTCCTACATGTATAATGTTTTCAAGGGAGTTAGATGGATTTTTACATGCCTAGGTACATGGATTTTTATCCGTTTGACTGCCTTGAGCAAAACTGTACATGTTGGGCAAGAGTGGAAGTAGCACAATCATTCAAAGATTTTCTCAGAACCAGGAGGGAAATTATGGGGACTTTGACTAGGGTGCCATAGCACTGAAGATGTTAAAAGTGGTCATATATGGAACTTATTTTGAATATAGCAATGATAGAAGTTACTGATACATTTCATGTGGTTATAATAAAAGGAGAGAAAGCAAGGATGATTTCTTTTAGCCAGGGTAGTAAGTGGTGCCACCATTTGCTAAAATGCAAAAGATTAGAAGAGTAATGGATCTACCAGACTAGTATAAAAAGTTCCAGTTTGGATGTGTTGGTTTTTTATAGTCATCTAAATGGACATGTAGAGTAGAAAATGGGCTTTGTGAGTGAATCTGTGGTTCAATAGAGTGGTCAGGGCTAGGTGAAACATTTCAATGTCATCAACATGTAGATATGATATAAAGACTTACCTCCATTCAAATCATGTGTGTAAACAGAGAATTATAAATGGCCAATATTTTTTCTTATTTTTAATAGGGCTGACTAGAGACATCGGACACCAGTTCTCCTCAGAAAGAAGAGTCAAAGTTATAGGGGAATAATTATGAATTGAACAGAATATTAAAAGGAAAGTGCTAGAGCCTATGGAAGAGCTCAAGAGAAGAAGCTAGGGCACAGAAAAAGAAGGAAGCAAGAATCTGGCAGAGATGGAACCCTGAAGTCCTTGGTGTTACGTGGAAAGGGCAGGTGGGTATGTTTTGTTTTCTGGTTTTGTTTTTTGTTTTTGCTCCCTTCTCCCCTGCAGCACACTACTGCTTTCTAAATTATCAGAGAGTTTCTCTAATCTTGCAAGCTCAATTACTAGTGCGGGCAGCAAATTGAAAGCTTCTTGAGGCATTGCACCAGACTACCAGCTTGCCCAGGTTCACTCACCACTGGCCTAGACCCCAGCTACAATGACAGGGCACCACATTGAATGCATACACATTGTAGGACTCTGTCTTGCCCAGGGAACCTCAGTCCTTATGTCTCTACATTACCGGATCCCCCACAAACTTACTCCAGCACCCATTAGGATTGCAGGACCCACACAGAGCTTGTTGGACCAAAGGGAGTTGTAGGATTCCTGATATTCTAACCCTCCAGGTATGCTCCTTCTAGGCAAAAGGAGAGTACAGCTTGCCTAGACGGTGCCAAAAGAAACCAGAGGAAACCAGAGTATGTACTTTCTTGTGTCCAAAAGCTCCCACTTGTGGGCAGAGAGTGACTGCGCCTCTTCCAACAAGTGCTGTGTTCAAGTCTGTGAGGGAACAGTGTAGTTCTGCTCCAGTGGCTAGGCAGCCTCAGTGCTCAGGCACAGGCATGGAGAGTTGGATTTCTCCCCCTTGCAAGTCCACTACTGTAGATGTAGCCATGGATACTCCTGCAAGAGGCTGGCATGGATGCACCAGAGGATGGCCATTCTGAGGGGCACTGCATTCCCACTGGTGGTGTGTCCACTGAGCTCAGGCAACTTTCCTGCAGCAAAGATCAGGAAAGCCACAAATCTTGGTGTCTTAGGCTGAGAGAAAAGATTACACACTGAAGCCTTTTCTGCAGAGAGTTGAGGGGCAGGCATCTTCTGTGGTACTCAGCTGCATTGCAGCCTGGATATAGAGGGCATTATCTATCTGAACTGAGAACCCCAAGCCCCAGGACAGGGTATAAAAGGAAGTAGATCACATTCCTACATGCACAGCTATGGAGTTGGGGTAACCCCATTTCCCCTACAGGCTTCAGCATATTTCACTGGGAGCTTCCCCCACTGCCCACATTAGAACTGGTGCTTATGCTTGTCATTGCGTATGCCAAGAGAAGATTGACAGTCCCCCCATCTGGGGCTGAGCTGGGAGCTCAGAGCAGCAGGCATTACACAGACTAGCCCATCACCTGAGACAAGAGAGCTCCTCCTGGTAAACAGAGATCAAGCATATACCCTTCTGCTTCCGCCCAGCCGGCTCTTACCCGCAAGTGCCACCTATTGGCCTGAAGTTTGACCTGCATAACCCAACACAAAACCTACTGACAGAGGTGCACTACACTGGGGAATGAGAAAAGTTTCCTGAGACCTCAACAATCCCAGCCATGAAGAAGACAGTGAACTGCTCATACACTGGTACACCACTACAAAATTCACCATTTGAGAAAACCACTACACAAAAGCTATTACCAAGGAACTTATACAGAGTATTTGCCATTGAAAGCACCCAGAACCAAAGCCAAATGCCATACACAACATACATTAGAGTCACATCCTCCAAAAAAAAAAAATCCATCCTAACAAAAATAAAAAATAGTAAAGTAAAAAATAATAAGAAGAGATAGCTTATCCAGATGAAAAGGAAGCAGAGAAGCAATTCTGGTGATATGAAAAAGCAAAGTTACAACACTCCCAAAGGATCATACTAATTCTCCAGCAATGGATCCCAACAACATGAAATCTTTGAAATACCAGATAAATAGTTCAAAATATTGATTTTAAAGCAGCTCAATGAGACCCAAGAAAAAGTTGAAAATCAACCAAAAGAAATTAGAATAAATTCAGATTATGAATGGAAAATTCACTAAACAGATAAATATTTAAAGAAAAAACTTCTGGAAATGAAAAATATGTTGAAGAAATTACAAAATATAGCTGAAAACTTTAACAAACATTAAGGTAAGCAGAAGAAAGAATTCCAGAGCTTGGAGACCATTCTTTTGAATTAACCCAGTCAGACAAAAGTAAAGAAAAAGGAATTTTTAACAATGAACAAAACCTTCAAGAAACATGGAATTGTGTAAAATGTCCAAACCTATGAGTTAAAGGTATTCCTGAGAGAGAAGATACAAAATAAAATGTTTGCAAAATCTCTTTGAGGGAATAATAAAGGAAAAGTTCTCTGATTTTGCTAGAAATTCAGATATACAAGTACAAGAAGCATAGAAAACTCCAGGAAGATACATTGCAAGATGGACTTCAGCAAAGCAGTATAGTCATTAGACTATCTAAAGTCAATGTGAAGAAAAATGTCCTAAAAGGAGCAAGAGAAAAACATTTAATCACCTATATAAAATTCATTTCTACTAACAGCAGAATTATCAGCAGAAACCCTCAAGCTAGAAGTGATTAGTGTCCTATTTTTTAGTACTCTTAAAAACTATCAGCCAAAGATTTTTGTATCTTGCTAAATTTCATAATAAAAGAGAAGTAAAGTCTTTACCAGACAAGCAAATGCTAAGCGAATTCATGAATTAATCTCTAGACCATACCTACAACAAGGTATGTTCAAAGGAATTCTAAACATAGAAATGAGTGATCAATATTCACCCTCATAAACATACACAAAGTGTGTTACTCACATGTCATGTAAAACGATGACACAATTGAGACTCAGAAGCAAGTAGATAACAATCAACATTATAATAGGAACAAAACCTCACATATCTATATTAACCTTGATGGTAAATGAACTGAATGCTCCACTGAAAAGATACAGATTAGTGGAATGGATTTAAAAAACAGAATTCTTCCATATGACACTTACAAGAAATGTACCTAAATGATAGACACTTATAGACTCAAGGGAAAAGGGTGGAGAAAGAGATTTCACACAAATGGAAATCAAAATAGAGCAGGAGTATCTATATATATCAGATAAAACAGACTTGAAAACAGCAGTAGTTAAAAAAAAGAAAAGACAAAGAATGTTATTATATAATGATAAAGGACTCAATTCAACACAGAAATTTAATTATCCTAAATCTATATATGCAATCAACACTAGACATACAGATTTATACAATAAATACTGTACTACTAAACCTAAGAAAAGAGACAGACAGCAATACAATAAGGACTTCAACAACCCACTGGAAGACTTCAACAACCCACTGACAGAACTAGGCCAATAATCAAGGCAGAAAATCAATAAAGAAACTTTGGACTTAAACTGGACTCTAGACCAAATGAACCTAAAAGACATTTACAGAATATACACAGATTATACATTTGTCTCATCTGCACATGGAACGTTCTCCAAAATTGACCATATGCTTGGCCACAAAGCAAGTCTCAATAATTTTTTTAAAAACGAAATTGTGTTAAATATCTTCTTAGACCACAGTGGAATAAAATTAGAAATCAATACCAAAAGGAACTCTCAAGAATATGCAAATATGTGGAACTTAAACAACTTGCTGCTGAATGATTGTCAGGTAAGTGGCAAAATTAAGGCAGAAATAAAAATATAAAAATAAAAGGAATGACAATAGAGACAAAACATAGCCAAATCTCTGGGACACAGAAAAAGCAGTGCTAAGAGGAAAGTTTATAGCATTAAATGCTTACATCAAAACCATAAAGAAATCTTCAATTAAAAACCTAACAATGTTTCACCTCGAGGAACTAGAGAAGTAAGAAAAAAACCAAACCCAAGACTTAGGAGAAGAAACGAAATGTAAAGATCAGAGCAGAACTAAATGAGATTGAGAATTAAAAACGGAACAAAGTATCAACAACAAAAAACCTTTTTATATGAAAAGATTTTAAAAAATTGATAGACCACTAGCTAAACTATCCAAGAAGAAAAGAGAGAAGATTCAAACAAACACAATCAGAAATAGTAAACGTGACATTGCAGCTGATACCACACAAATACATAGATTATATGAGACTGTTCTGAACAGCTCTATATGCACAAATCAGAAAACCTAGAGGAAATTAATGTATCTCTAGAAACATACAACCTCCAAAGATTGAACCAGGAACACATAGAAATTCTGAACAAACTAATACTAATGTGATTGAATCAGTAATAAAACATCTTTAAACAGCAATGACAACAAAAAACCTTGGACCAAATGGGTTCACGGCTCAATTCTACCAGTCATACAAAGAAGAATCGGTACCAATCCTACTGAAACTTTTCGAAAGGTCAAGAAGGCTGGACACAGTGGCTCACACCTGTAATCCCAGCACTTTGGGGGGCCAAGGTAGGAGGATCACTTGAGCCAAGAGTTTGAGACCAGCACAGGCAACAGAGGGACACCCTGTCTCTACAAAAATTGCTTTTAAAAATTAGCTGGGCATGGTGGCTTGTGCCTATGGCCCCAGTTACTCAGCAGGCTGAGGTGGGAGGATCACCTGAGCCAGTGAGTTGGAGGCTGCAGTGAGCTGTGATCATGCCACTGCACTCTAGCCTGGGCAATAAAGCAAGACACTGTTTCTAAAGAAAGAAAGAAAGAAAGTTGGGAAGAAAGGAATCCTACCTAACTCATTCTATAAAGCCTTTATCACCATAACCAAAGCCAGGTAAGGACACAAGAGAAAAAAACATATCCCTAATGAACATAAATACAGAAAGTACTAGAAAACCAAATCCAACAGCACATCAAAAATATAATACACCATAATCAATTGGGTTTTATTTCAGGGATGAAGAGATTGTTCTACATGTGGAAATTAATAAATCTGATTCACCACATAAACATAATTAAAAGCAAAAAACATGATAATCTCAATAAATGTAGGAAAGCATTTGAAAATACTCAGCATCATTTCATGATAAAAACTTTCAACAAATTAGGCATAGCAGAACATACCTCAAAATAATAAAAACCATATATGACAAACCCACAGCCAACATCATACTAAATGGGGAAAAGTTGAAAGCATTCTCCCTAAGAACTGAAACAAGGTGAGGATGCCCACTTTCATCATTCCTATTCAACAGAAACCCTAGCTAGATCAATCAGGCAAGATAAATAAATAAAAGACATCCAAATTGAGAAAGAGAAAGTCAAGTTATCTCTGCTTGCTAATGACATAATGTTATACCTGGAAACTCTAAAGATTCCTCTGAAAGAATCTATATTTGACAAATGGCTTCAGTAAAGTTTCAGGATACAAAATTAACATACAAAAATCAGTAGCATTTCTATACACCAATAATTATCAAGCTGAGAAATCTAGAGCTTAATACCATTTACAATTGCTACAAAAAACTAAAATACCTAGGAATACATTCAACCTAGCCAAGGAGGTGAAAGATCTTTACCAGATGAACTAAAAAACACTATTGAAATAAATCATAAATGATATAAACAAATGAAAAAACATTTCATGTTTACAGGTTGGATGAATCAATATTGATGAAATTGTCATATTGTCCAAAGCGCTCTACAGATTCAGTGTAATTTTTTGTCAAATTACCAATGTTAATATTCAAGGAATTGGAATAAACAATTCTCAAATTCCTATGGAACCAAAACATAGCCTGAATAGCCAAAAATATCCTAAGCAAAAAGAAAAAGCTGGAGGTATCACATGCCCTGACTACAAATTATACAAGTCTACACTAACCAAAATGGCATGGTACTGGTATAAAAATAGACACAAAAATCAATGGAACACAATAGAGAACCCAGAAATAAAATTGCATACCTACAGTCAACTGATCTTTCAGAAAGTAGACAAAAATATACACCAGGGAAAGGACATTCTATTCAATAAATAGTGTTGGGAAACTTGGATGGCAATATACAGAACAATGAAACTCAACCTATATCACTCACCATGTACAAAAATGAACTAAGACGAAAATCTTGCAGGCACACACACACACACACACCATTGACTATTACGCAACTATACAAAAGACTAAAATCATACGGTTTTTTTTTTTTGGCAGTAATATGGATGAAACTGATCTTAAGTAACTCAGAAATAAACACCAAATAATGGATATTCTCACTTATAAATCGGAGCTAAAAAACATGTACACATGGACATACAGAGTGGAATAACAGACACTGAAGATGCTAAAAGGTGGGAAGTTGAAAGGGGTACAAGGAATGAAAAATTACCCATTGGGTACAATGTACATTATTCAGTTAATATTCATATAACAAAACGGCACTTGTGCTCTCTAAATCCATTTTTAAACCCCGCAATATCTACATAGGCCAATAAAAGGAAGTGCAGTAATGTGAAGCAAAACAATAAGGTCAATTCAAAAGCTTGAAGCATTCTAAAATTTAGAAATGAAGAAAAGAAAGTACCAGCAAACATCAAGAAGATACAACCAAGGAATTTACATAATAAAGCTTACTTTCAAGACAACTCAATTTCTTAAAAACTGTCTATATTTTATTTCTCAAACTCTCATGATACAGGCGATGGATATCTATTTTGCAGAAATTGAGTATAATTACCTGTCTCTTAAGACTTCCCTATTGATATCAATAAATAATATAAAGTTTTGTAAAAATTAGCAAAAATAATCACAGGTGCAATCACCAGCTGGGTTTCATGCTTTTTTTAAAAAAAAATTTATTCAAGTATAACACACATACATAAAATATACAAAAGTATAGTAATCCTTTTTTTTTTTTTTTTTTAAATATAATGTTGCTTGTTACCCAGGCTGGAGTACATTGGCACGATCTTGGCTCACCGCTACCTCCACCTCCTGGGTTCAAGCGATTCTCCTCCCTCAGCCTCCAGAGTAACTGGGATTACAGGTGCCCACCATCATGCCTGGCTAACGTTTTGTGTTTTTAGTAGAGACAGGGTTTCCTCATGTTGGCCAATCTAGTCTTGAGCTCCTTGCCTTAGGTGATCTGCCCACCTCAGCATCCCAAAGTGTTGAGATTACACGTGTGAGCCACTGTACCCAGCCAAGTATACTAATCTTAAGTGTATATCTCAATATTTGTTTATAGATATGGAAGGGACATATCTACATGTCAAGTGACACCACCTCTGACATCAAATTGTGTGATTTTCTGACACCAAACACATGTCCAACAGTTCAATTCAATTCTGACCCCAATTCCAAGAGTTGTCATAAACTGCACAGACTAATGATTTAGTCCTACAAAACTCCTCCTACTTCAGGCATCTGTCCAAATTCCAGGGCAGAACAGGGCAGTGGTTATGGTACCCATATTTCTGAACAACTGGTTATTAATTAGGAGTCCCACAACCCTCTCCTCAGACTTGAAAATTCATTAGAACTATTCACAGAACTCTGGAAAACGCTTTACTTGAATTTACTTATTTATTATAAAGAATACAGCTTAGGAGTAGGCAAATGGAAAATACGCATAGGGCAAGGTATGGGGGAGTGAGACTGTAGACCATGCGTGCAATGTCAAGGTGTGGCACCCTTGATGTGTTCACTGATGTGAAAACTCCCTGAATCCTGTAGCCTACGGTTTTTATGCAAGTCATTATGTAGGTATGAATGATTAAGTCATGACCCACTGGTGATTAAACTCAATTTTTGGTCCTTTCCCCTATCTGGAGGATGGGGGATAACCCTAAACCTTCCAATTCTCTAAACATGTATTGCTCTTTTTGATGACCAGCCTATATCCTGAAGCTAATATGGGACCGAGCCAGCAGTCATCTTATCAATTAGTATAAAAGACACTCCTATCAATCAAGACATCCCAAGAGTTTCAGATTTGTGCCAGAAACAGGTGAAACAGACCAAATATTTATTTCTTAGTGCAACAAAACTTATTTGCCCTTGAAGCAAAACTCAGGTATATAGAATATTATAAACTCACAATATAGAATATTTTAGAAATTCGCTTCCTGGATGTCTTGATAATTCTTTGAAGTCTACTTCATTCTTAGCTCCAACCTCAACAATCCTAGTGGTCCTGTCAAGAATTATCCTGACAAAGCAAGACTGAGATTCTAGTGACATCTCAGGAACTAGAGTGTGAAAGGTTTGATCTATGAGACATTGTATAATATGTACTGAATCCCAAAAAGGTGCTTAGCCTGTCTCCCTAGCCTGTCTGCAGTTGGCAGGCTAGGGAGAGTAATGGGAGAGATTTCTGAATAGAGTTTACCAGTTGTTGGGAAATAATCTATTATACATAAATATCAGAGCATTGCAAAAGAACATCTTTCCACCAAAGACAACAAGTTTATCTCTTTTTAAACAATTTTTAACAATGTATTTTTATTTATTTTTCTGAAGTGCTAGAGAATATTTTCCAAATATGTGAAGATTTCCTAACACTTTATTAGTCACTAGAAAAATGCGGAAATCCAATAATGGACAGAGGCATTTTTTCTCCCCAATAGGCCAAATCTACAGATCGAGAGACTATTTTCTACTTAGGGTTATCTGGTAATAGTCCCTTCACAGTTTCCACTGTGACTTTTAACATTAAAGAAAATTAAGCAAAGAAACTCTCAGTTTCCATTTCAGAACATAGGAAGCTGGAAGTAGCCACTCTGCCCTAACTAACAAGAAGCTGAACAGACTGAAAAAAATCAATAAATCTTCTTAGATCCATCAGAGAGGTGAATTCAACAGTGCAAATTACTGACCCAAATGCAAAGGTGAATGAAGAGACCCTCAGCTTGCCAGAGCAGAAGCCTCCAGGAGAACCAGTGCTAGGTTAAGAAAATCTGAACTATAATTGATGAATTGCTAGAGACTCAGCATAAACAAATCCGACATAAAATCTCCAGGGAGACTCAGTCATCAATGGCTCCCACACTTTTGTGAGTTTTACCTCCAGGAGCTTAACCAGATCCTTATAGTAAATATAGGGAAAAAATTCCCTTATACTTCCAGCAGAGGGAGGGGAAAAGGAACCATTTTTAAATACACCAAAGCACACTCTTCTTCTTAATAAGATCTGCACTCAGGAAAAACTATTTAACCAGAGCATAACTTAATGGAGTTTTATCAGAGATTAAATTATCTGAAGAAAAGGAAATACACAAATTCAGTCCCCTCTAGTCTTCCATATGGAAGAAGGAAAATATTCAACTACAAAGCACTCTCAATGTAAAAATTAAAAAACAGATGGTCAGAGTGGATTAAAAAAATAAAAAACGATATGTTTCCTAAAAGAAATCCACTTTAAATATTTTTTCACAAATATAGATGAAAAGTAAGTGTATGGAGGAAGAAGTATACTAACACCAATCAAACACCTGCAAGAATAGCCGTATAAATTTCAGACAGCTCAGACTTCAGACCAAGTTAAGTTATCCAGGATAAAGAAGGATATTACATACTGGTAATGGCATCAGTTTTCCAAAACACGTAACAGTTTTTAATGTGTACATGCCTTACAACAGATTATCAAACTATGTAAGGTAAAAACTCATATAACTGCAAGGAGAAATAGATGAAGCCACTAAAGGACAACACGTTGTAGGCCTCTATAGGGAACCTCCATTATAATCTTAGGGAACCAATATTTATGTGGTCTGTCATTTAGTGAACATGATTATGTGGCATATGAACTCACTCAACTGATTTTTGACACAGCAGCAAAAACAATGGAGAAAAAAAATGGTTTTTTCAACAAATGGTGCTGGAAAAATTGGACATCCACATGGAAAAAAATTGAATCTGAACATTGACCTTACATCGTTCATCAAAGTTAACTCAAAGTAAATCACAGACTTGAATGCAAAACAGAAATCATAAAACTTTTAGAAGGTAACATGGAAGAAAACATAAATGATCTTAGGTGATGCTTTAGATACAATACCATAGGCACAATCCAGGAAATAAATGTGATAAACTTGCCTTCATTATAATTACAAACTACTGCTCTGTGAAAAACAGTATCAAGAGAACAAAAAAATAAGCCACAGGTTGGGAGAAAATATTTGCAAAAGACATATATAAATATGCCCCACATCATATGACATCCATCAGGGAAATGTAAATCAAACAATGAAATAGCCCTATGCACACATTAAAATGCCCAAAATCCGGAACTCTGACAACGCCAGGTGAAGACATGAATGTGGAGTAACAGGAACTCTCATTCATTCTTATTTGAAATACAAAAATGGTACAACCATTTTTGAAGATGTTTTGGCAGTTTCGCACAGAACTGAACACACTCTTACATTATGATCCAGTTATCAGGCTCCTTGACATTTACTCGAAGGACTAGAAAACATAGGTCCACATTAAAACTTCACACAGATATTTACAGCAGCTTTATTCATAATTGCCAGAACCTGGAAGTAATCAAGATGTCCTTTAGTAGGTGAATGAATAAATAAAATGTGATATATCCAGACAATGGAATATTACTTGGTGCTAAAAATAAATGTGCTATTAAGCCATGAACATGTACATGGAAACTTAAAGGCATATTACTGTGTGAAAGGAGTCAATCTGAAAAGGGTGCATACTATATTACTTTGACTATATGACATTCTAGAAAAGATTAAGCTATGGAGCGATCAAAAACAATCAATTTTTTCCAGTGGTTAGGGAAAAGAAGGAATAAACAAGAGGAAAAAGCATAGGGTTTTGGACAATGAAACCATCTGTATAATGGAGATGTGGCATTATAAATTTGTCCAAACCCATAAAATGTATAATACAATTCCAAGAGTGAACCCTAATGTAAACTATGGACTTAGTGTGACGATGTGTCGAGGTTGGGTCACCAGTTCTACCAAATGTACCACTGTGTTGAGAAATGTTGGTAATGGGGGAAGCTCTGCATGAGTGAGAGCAAAGGGTATATGGGAAATCTCTATAACTTCCACTCAATTTTGCTGTGAAGCCAATACTTCTCTAGAAAAATAAAGCCAGTTTTTAAAAAATCACATAAAAATATTAATCCACTTGAATATTCTAGAATTTGGAACAAAATATCTTCCTCAATTTTGACCCCTTTTATTCTCTATCTTATAATATTTATTATTCAGTTTCTCCCCTACCTCATTCTCCATCCTACATGAGTTTGTCCTGCTCTGTGACTTGAGATGGTGCAAGAAATATAAACTTAGATAGTATCTCCCCAGTTTCACTTAACCTCTGCCTTCCATTTGGCATCAGCCAATAAAGATTTTGGCAGTAGATAAGAGAACAGGTGATAAGAAGTCAGGAGAGTCCCCTTAAATTGCTTGAGCTTTTATTGGCTTTAGCAACCCTGTGTCCTTGTATTGTCACTTTAGTCCTTGTTGTAATAACGTTTTCCTATTGTTATTTCCTTGGTGTCTCAACATTCTATATTGGTTCCCGTAGCCATGCCTACCCCTCTTTAATTAAGGCTAGCTGTGCCTTCTGTTTTCTGTCAAGACCTTGAGTATAAAATTTTTTAGCATATATTTGATTTTATTCATTTTTTTAATATACTAACATAGCTGGAAATGTTAATGAATCTGGAGACCAAGATAAAATGTCACTGATTAAGCATTTCTTAATATGTTTCCTTATTTCATTGGCTCACAGTGCTCCCTATAGAATTGTACCCAAATGTTCATTGTTCCTGAAACTCTATCTGCTTCTCATTCTCAAAATCCACATTACGCTCATCAGCAGAGAACACTTTCCTCCTTCCTTCCTGTAGCTTCTTCTTTAATGTATCTTTCCTTAGTGTGCTGTACCTACCTATTATGGCTCTATTGAACAGGAGAACTCCGTGGCAGACTTCTTAGGATTCCTGGTTTCCATCCCATGGGAAGCATAAACATAAAGAACGTTGCTTTCAATTAGTGAAAGCACCCTGGGCAGAATCCCCTGGATCCTGCACATGCTCACAAAAGCAACTATTATTTTTATTATCCTGACATCTGCCTTTGACAAATTGGTTTTTGCTTATTCAATTAACTGATTTTTTTTCTTCCTCTCACAGATTCTACACGCTTGCATAATATTTGAGTTCTTGGTATGTAAATATGCAGCCCCAGGTTGACTTCTTGTCCAATAACTATATCACACCTTGTGTAGGTGCATTTGATTAGCATGTTGAAAGAAATATGCCCATCAATTAACAATATTTCTCATAGACTTTCAAAAATTATAGAAATCAAAATTTATGTTAAAATTCCAGATAATTTAAAGCATGTATAAGAGCCTTTCTTCATAGACAATAGTCCCTGGATTAATTCAGCTAGAAAATGTCTATGGGTCTCATTATTATAGATTCAAAAAGTAAAGCAACATCCAAATTCTAAGTCAAGCATGCATTTTTTGCTTTAGCTTATATCCACTTATCCCACTACATCAAGGGCTCTAGTGTATTTAACACATCCATCTCTACAGTGTTTTTCTCCCTGTGAGAATTTATTCCTTCTACCATACTTGCTTATCTTGGACTGGCTCCTAGACCTGGACATCACTCCAATGACAGTTTGGTGATATGATGCAGGGTATCTAGCTTGTTTCTACAGTGTTTGTTGATTTAAGCATGCCAGACAATATCCTAATGTTCAAAACACTGAAAGGTAGCCTTCACAAATATTGCACATCCATTATGCGCTATAAATTCTGGAAGGATCTACAGATATAGTTCTTTTCCAGGAAAGAAACAGAAAAGCAGTCTTAATATGAGTGAATCACAAACACATACAGAGCCAGAGAAAGATCTAAACTTTTCTTTCCTGTACATATTTAGTTGCCTTTTATACATAAATAAAACCTTTTAGCCGGGCACAGTGTCTTACGCCTGTAATCCCAACACTTTAGAAGTCTAAGACAGGTGGACTACTTGAGTCCAGGGGCACCAGAGCAGCCTGGACAATATGACAAAACCCTGCCTGTACAAAAAAAGTACAAAAATCAGCCAGACGTGGTGACTTGTGTCTGCAGTTCCAGCTACCAGGGAGGCTGAGGTGGGAGAATCACTTGAGCCCGGGAGGCAGAGGTTGCAGTGAGCCATGATTGTACTCCAGCCTGGGCAATAGAGCAAGACCCAGTCTCGATAAATGAATGAATGAATGAGTGAATGAATAAATAAATAAATAAATAAATAAAATCTTTGAACTGATAAATGGAAGCCTATTTCTCCTTGCACAGAGTTCAAGTCCAGGCAGACTTGAAACAGGCTCCATTCTGAGAAGGAATTAATAGAGAGCTTTTATTGTTTGTACACACAGGAAAGAGACGGCATTTCCCATTCTATGTGGTTAAGACTAATAGTAATACTCTTTGTCATACTAATGTATCTTAAAAGAACATGATGAGAAAGCAATCCTAGATATTCAGAAATTTCTTAGCTAATTTAATATTTGCATATAAACATTTTTAAACTAGAAATATAAATATTTTTAACTTTTAAATGGGATTTACTCATGTTTTTACTTATCTTTAAAACTATAGTATGATTCCTTTGATAATTTATATTTAACTTTTTCTTAAATATACCACCAACATCAAATTATTTGTTTCTCTTTATTTCATAGTACATTTCTAATTTTCAGAGAAAGAACTATACATTCTCATTTTGCCTTCTTATAACAATACCATGAATTTGCTCTGTACCTAAGCATAAATGTCAAGTATGTGGTCTCTATGCAAATTTGGTCATTCAATGCATAAAATCAACTGATCCAGTAAATGTTTGGTTTTCATGACCTTGGCCTCATTGGTATTATTTTCTAATCTACATAACTAATTTTATAATTTTTAGACTATCAATGTATAGCATTATAAAATTACTTAGAGGTATTTGACATGATTAGACATATTTTGTATATCATTTCTGTATGTATGATCTGATGTTTTATTATCTATTTATCCATCTATCTATCTGTTTAGAGTTGTTGGAGATCCACCAGGACTGTTAAAATTCAAAGGGCTATGATCTTGAAGAGGAATTCAGTGCATAAGTGTTACCTTTACATTCAGCATGTCTTTTCCATATGTACACACATGCACATACACACACATACACATGTACACATTACATACAAATATATGTATATATAAGGGATGTGTGAAAGTGTGTGTGTGTGTGTTTAATATATAGAATACTATATATATATATATATATATATATATATATATGACACACATCTTTGATCGGTTCTACTTATCATGGAAAAATTCTGAAATAAAGCTATGTAAGACAATAGTAATTTATTTTATATGCACACTTTCCAAAGATAAAAAAATTAAAATATACTTTAGGAGCTATACAGTGGCTCTTGAAGCTTCTACTCAGAAGTGACATATATCATTTCTAATCACCATTACTGTCCAAAACAAGTCAATAGCTAAATCTTACCTTAGTGTGGTGAAGAAAATGTTCCTTTTCCTGAGAGTAGCATCAGCATATGTAGCAAACTCTAATATAAGCAGATAACTGCCATTAAGGTTATCTCTTAAAAATATCATAGTTGCTTAAATTTAAGACAAATAATTCTTCAGTTATTTTTTTCTATAAATTCTATGTAATAATTTATGAAGTATATTTTATTTTTTTATCCCTAGAAAAAAAATTGTGTGTGTAGAAAAACAAATACAAAATTAGTGCTTGCAAGGTGGGATATGCCTAAGCTTTCCCATTATTGGGATAAATGATTTTTTTAACAGACACACTTGAAGGCTGAAGTAGCTGGGGACTGATGGATACAGATGGATGGTGAGCTAGGGAATTGGAGCTATTCTAATTTGCACAGAAGCTAAGAATAAATGAATCTTTTGTGGCATATTTTTTTTCAGAGTTCATTTGAATGATAAATGTAAATGAGTGAAAATATGTTTCCAATATAACACTTAGGCTTCTTCCTCTCCCCATTAAAATTTACTTAGATGATTAGTAATGTACCCAAGAACCACAAGAACTTTGTCTTTCCTGTTGCACTTACATTCTAACACAGAAGGTTCTGTCAAGAACGAAAAAGCCTGCTTCTTATAACTGAAACAGACATTTCTTAGGTATTCAAAATGATAAAACCCAATAGAAGGAGATAAAAACAGAACGGCAGTGTAAATGTAACTAACAAATCAATAAAATAGCCACCAAATTAGCTTTGTTTGTCAAAATTCTTCACAATGATTGTCCACACAAATTGAGTCTGAAGTTCCAGTTTAAAGGAGATAGTTTAAGATGACTCTGGGCATTTGTGGCTCAGATAAATTAAAGAGGCTGTTGGGTAAATGCTAGGTTTCTCCAAAGACAGGTGAAAGACAGCTGTGCTTTTATGTATATAAAATGAGTATGGATATTTCTTACTAATAGATATAATATTCAATAGTATTTTGTGCACATGGTGCCCATTAGTGAGAAGAGTAATACTGAGAGAAGTTATCATAAAGACAAGAACTCTACCTCAGAGAGTGTACTCATAATTAACAGGTTGTAATACATGGGATAAACCTGTGTTTTAATGACATTTCGTTTTTCCATAAAGAATCAAAATAAAATTGACATATTTTAAGAGCATAAAATATATGTGTATTTTAGAAAAACATAATGTACTTTCATACTAAAATGAACTCTAATAATTTTTAATTCACTAATTATTTCAAATTAGTTGTTTCTTCTTTCAGAAAATCATTTCATTTTTCTCCACTTGATTTTCCTACAGTTTACCTTATAGTGAGAAAAACTAAAGGTAGTAAAAGACATAGTGAAATTAAAGCTCTGTTCCAACATTGCAACCAATTACATCATGGATAGGTCTTGGAATTATTTTTGAAAGTTATGTACTATAACTCTTTTATGAATCTTTCAAGCAACCTGAAAACAAATTAGCTTTTATTTATTAATTTTCCTACATCTTCTGGATCTTGTTTTAGTACATTACTTTCCATGGTTAGATTAGGAATCAGATTCAGAATTCTGGGTCTTTTTAATGTACTGATGATCTTTGAATGTGTGAAAAGCTTATCATATCAATTTATTTCAGCTGTAAGCCTGTGTTTAATACTACTACCTAACACTTCTTGAGTACTCACTATATGTCTGACTCTATTATAAATGCTTATTTAACCCTAAAAAACAACTCCTGGAGATTAGTACCTTTATCATACACATTTTACAGATTAAAAAAAAAACTAAAGCTGTAGAAAGTTTCTTAGCTAGGAAAGGTGTAGCCAGGACCCATGCAGGCAACTTTGTCCCAGGGACCTTAACTATGACCATCTCTTCTTACATAAGATTCTATAAGAACAAAAATGTTAATCATAGCTAAGGCTTCTAGTATATTCAAACAAAAGTAATAAATATGAAAAGATAAAGTTTACGCTTTATTATTATTCCTGACAAAGCATGAGTCATTTCTTTTAGTCATCTCTTTATATTGCATAATTCCAGATGGAAAAGTATGCATTACACTGTACCAACACATTCAGAAATACAGTAAATAGAATTACTTAACCACATTATGTTCAGGAGAGACTAAAGCATTTATGCGCCAATAATTTTTCTTCATACAGTTTCATTTATACTAGCTTTTGGAACCTGTCTTGTCCATTTAAAAAGTATCTGTGAATAGTACATAGTGAATAGAAAATATTTTTGCAGATGTTCAGTGGTATTCATAAGTTCCTGCAAACACCCGCAAACACCCACAAATTTTCTCCTGAGTCCTGGCTAATTTTCACTTCACAGATCTGTGAAATATTTTAAAATAAAAGAAGAATGTCAGGAAACCTTTGGTTATCTGTTTTTTTCTTTCTTGGCTCCTGGTATTTTATCTCTTACCCTGGTCTACCAATAGGTTTCTTTTTCCATGCAAGAAACATGTATGTATTCAATCAATTTATTAAACATTTCCCAATAAAAATATTTTCAAACTACAAGAAACTTAAAGAAATTTTGGAGTAAATATTCTTAGGTTCATCACCAATGTTGTGCCATTAAAATTTACTATATTTGTTTCATCACATATCTTTTCATGTCTCTGATCTAGCCTTATTTTTTCTGCATTTCAAAGTAAGCTGCAAATATCTTTAGCTTGCCCCTAAATATTTCTGGACGTATATTATTAATTATATTATTAACTATAGATGATATTATTTATGGTTTTTTTAAGTAAAATTTACATGCCATAAATGAAGAAATCTAAATTGCACATTTGCAGCGTTTTGATATTGGAGTTGAGTATACCCTATCCAAAATGCTTTGGAGCAGAAGTGCTTTGGATTTTGAATTTCATCAGATTTTGAAATATTTGCATATAAATAAGATATTTTGGGGATGTGACACAAGTCTAAGCATAACATTCTTTAAGTTATATACACATATACCTATACCTAAGGCATATATACCTTGTACATATAGCCAGAAGTAAATTATATATACTATTTAATAATTTTGTATATAAAAATTTTATACACATTGAACCATCAGAAAGCAAAAGAATACATTTTGTATGACTCTGATTATATGAGGTGCTAGAATAAGTAAGGTTAATCTATGGGGAGAAATAATAGAATAGTAGGGGAGAAAGTACAGAGGCATGGACTGAGGAAGGAGATAAGGAAAATATTGGGGATGATGTAATCTTCTGATATCTTGATAGATTTGTCGGTTACATTTCAGTGTGCGTGTGTGTGTGTGTGTGTGTGATCTTTAAAACTTTAAAGAATTAAACTCAAGCAATCAAGTGGGTTGGATGGGGTGGGGGATGATATAGATGAAATAGAATGGCACGATGTTAATAGTCTTTGAAGTTCGGAGATGGGCAGTTAAACATAGGGAATCTTTATCTTGTTCTGGGTTTGCGTATATGTTAAAATTTCTTTTTTTTTTTTTTTTTGAGATGGAGTTTCCCTCTTGTTACCCAGGCTGGAGTGCAATGGTGCGATCTCGGCTCACCACAACCTCCGCCTCCTGGGTTCAGGCAATTCTCCTGCCTCAGCCTCCTGAGTAGCTGGGATTACAGGCACGCGCCACCATGCCCAGCTCATTTTTTGTATTTTTAATAGAGACGGGGTTTCACCATGTTGACCAGGATGGTCTCGATCCCTTGACCTTGTGATCCACCCGCCTCGGCCTCCCAAAGTGCTGGGATTACAGGCATGAGTCACCGCGCCCGGGCTATGTTAAAATTTCTATATACCAGGGTTGTTTCTTATTCTATTGTTTTCTTCGCATGTATGCATATCTTCCAAAGGCCAAGGCTGAAGTCTTCCTTGAATTTACAAGGCAAATTATCAGTTCTAATTCAGGAGCTGAGTTTTTTGCATTCAGATTTCATTTGAATTATTTTATTTTATACATAATTATATCAAAACAAATTATAACTAATATTGCAACTTAAATTGTAAACAGTGAAGAATAAGTTTGTTTAGGTTTTTAGACACATTCCCAAAACTAAAGAAGAGCTGAGATTTTCCAGCCAGACATTGATTTTTTAATCCTCATTAACTAGAGACCTTGGGCACAGCCACTTTCATGGCCCTGAGTATCAGTTTCACTATTTATAAAATTGAGTTGGGAACATAATTAGTTATTTCATTTAACCTTCATGATGACCTAAAATGATGGAAAATAATTAAAATAGATACTCAGTTTGTCAGGAACATCATAGATGTTTAATAAGTTTTGTTTCTTCAAAAGTACCAATGTTTCCTTCATTGATGTGTTTCACTTTAACAATAAAAATGACGCTCCAATACACTGCAACATTATATTTTCGAAATAAAAAATGATTGATGATATAGAGACTAAAATTACCATAATTTTATATATTATATTATACATCTGATTTCTCAAATGATAAAACAAAAATCTCTATGGTGTACTCTCCCAGTAGCTAGAGGGAAAAATATTTCTATGTGTTGTTTATATGATCTTTGCCTTTTTATAAAATAGATCCTAAATTTTAGATTACCAGTGTTATCTATTGTCTTGTTTTTTACTGTATTTACATGTACAACCTACGAAGGAAGATGGTTTGATCTCAAAACTTAAACTCACTCAAATTTAATACAGTAATTGAAAAATATATTTTGAGATATATAAATAATAAAATAAAGATCTAATTGGGATATGTTAAAACATAAAGAAAACCTCTTCCATTTTAAACAAAAGTTTTACTGCTGCTAGAATATAAAATGTATTTGCCTACACAAAATACATTTTTATAGTTGCAAATTCACAGTAAAATTAAAGATTTATTATTTAAACTTGCGATTATTTTAAAAAGTCTTTAAATAGCATCAAGTTTTTCCTAAGGCTATGATAATTTTTGCAAATTATAACTGGGATTAGATATACAGTCCAGAATAATTTTACTAATTCATGTATTTTCCATGCTTAATCTTACCTAACAACTATATTTTCAGTCTCCTAAGTATTTGTAGATGGCACACTATCCATAAAGTCATTGAAACAATTTATATATGTATTTTTTTCTTTTTCTTCTATTGATGGTACATTTATAAATCATGTCCACCACATTATCTGGCATTGTCCTTCATTTTTCCAGCTTTTCAAATTTCATCATTACTAAATAATTTTCTTTGCAAGGACATTTTTTTCACAGGAGCCATATGCATTATGATTTTGAAAGTTACAGCAAATTAATTAATTAAACTAATAAATAATGCTGACATCCCTTTAAATTGTCCCCAATGATTCTTGCCTTCTGGTACAAATGGCATATGTCATCTCTATTCTTTGAGTGTAGGTTGGACCAATTGACTCTCTTCTAAGGAAAATAACTCAGCACAAGTGATGTGATGCCACTTCTGAAATTAGTTTATAAAATGACTGGGACTTCTGCTTTGTCCTTCTCCCTCATTTTCTAATCTTTTAGAATCCTCTTTCTGGGGAAAGCTGCTACTTTGTAATAGTCCTACTAAGAACCCACATAGACCCCTCTGGACCGATATGGATGTCTGCAGCCTCTGCCAACACCTTGTTTGCAGCCTGAGATATCCTGAGTCAGAGGCAGCCAGCTAAGCTATGCCTCGTGTCCTAATCCATAGAAATGTTAATGTTTATTGTTTTTAAGCAGCTATGTTTTTTGATATGCAGCACTAGATAATTAACATAAAGAACAAGAGAGTTATGCTGATATGCTTATTGTAGCAAGTCAGCTAGGCTCAGTCACTAGCTGGGTGATTAAGATATAAAGCTAGTCCCATAGAATCTCCCACTGAAAAAATAATATTGAGAAAATTTACAAAGTACCTAAATCATTAACCTTACAAAGACATAGGAACATTACTACTGAAAGCACTAATAATAAATATTTGAATATCAGTGTCTACCTTATTGAAGAAGTATAATTCTTCACATTTCTTGCATTGCTCTTACAATACTAAATTTGAACAATATAAAAGAGGCACAAATTACCTTGTCATATTTATACTCCTCAGCTTCAGCTATGGTACAACCTCTAACTGCCATGATATATACTGGCATGAAAACCTCTGTATCTAGACTGATGGGGTGTTAGAATTGCATTATGACATTCTGTTCCACCCCACCTGTCTGCGCTTTCCTCAGTCACGGATGCTGGTGATCAGGCATTGCCAGCACCCTGCTCTAAGCACCATGGATTCTCAGATGCTTGCCTGTAAAGCAGAGCAACCCTACCACAAGCAACTGTATCATGATGAATAAGGAAAAGACATTCAGTGTGTGCTTTTCTCATACTTTCTTCATCCCTAGAAATTTTACCATATGCAATATTTCATACAAGCGACCTGAACATGAGAGATGTACTAATTTCTAGAAGGACTATAATCTTGTAATTGTCATAATTTTAAAAATAAAAATAAAAACTGATATACTATAAAACAATATAAAATTTGCAGGAGTTTTAATTTTAAGACATTTATTTTAAGGACTGTTTTTGTTTTTGTTGCTGTTGTAAAATAACAACAGGTTTTGGCATAAATGCAGTTTTATCTGAGAGATTCTACCCAGAAAACTTCCAAGACTTTTCTGTATGAGACTGCCATCTAGTGGGCAGTCCAGTGGGGCTAGTTAATAACAGTTGTAACTTGGTTTGGTATGGGTGAACAGAGTCAGTTTTTTACACGAATATTTATTGAGCACCTGCTATGTGTGAGATACTTCCTTACAAGCTGTGGGAGGTTTTTTAAATGATTAAAAACTTAGACCCTAAGTTCAAATGTTTATTCATTCTTTACTCTGGAATTTTAAAACTACAGCCTGCTACACAGTTTCTTTAATGTCATGACTTTAAATTGTTTAATGGTACTGTGATATTTAAAAAGCCCCCATTGCCTTCTACACGCTTTCCCTCCCTCCTATCCCCTAGCCTATTATGAATTTAAAATAAATTATGACAGAATAAATAGAAAGTGGTTTTGAATCAAACTAGAGTTTTGGAGAATCAATATGTAATAAAAATGCTATTAATATTGGAATTTCTACTGCCCACTTAGTCAATGACAAACAAGTTTCCTCATGAAAATTTAGTTTTCCCTAAACAACAAAATCAGGTGCGATATTTATTGTGAAGGCTCACTATTTTATCTACTGAGTTTTAAATGATGTTTTATAGAAAATGCCAATAAATCAATCTTTATTAAAAAAAGTATAAACTTTGTAAATTTAATAAAAGCTAAAAGGGGAAATAAGTGTATAAATGAATTCAGTATATATAATAATGATGCAGAAAATCCTTTCAAATGTTTACATTTTAGCTAAGATTTGAAAGAAAGTTGTATTACCAGTGGTTTCAGTAACAGCCTAAGTTAAAAATCATTAAGAGAAACATAGACATTTATGAAAAAAAGTATTAACATAATTCTGAAAATAGTATGACAAATATTTGTTCATTTTAATTATACTTGTCCCAGAAATTTTGAACTGGCAACTGCAAAGAAGTTATCTTAAAGACCAAAAACAAGTACACTCAGCAGACTCAGAATGCATACATGGAAGCTCTTATAATTATTCATGAGATTATAATGATTTATTTGGGAAAGTCATTAGGAAAACTTTACTTCTAATATATTTCCATATCACAGTTGACTAAAAATATTAGTTGTCATTTGTATAGTGCTTTGAAGTTCATAAAATGCTTTTATAAACTGTACTTTATTCACACATCTGTGGGTAGATATTCATGTCCAGTCTAACACATGAGGTATTTAGATTTCACACAGCTGGCAGACTAGTGCTTCTCCTTTAAGTCAATTATGAGCTATTTTCTGGAAAAATGTGAGATGTTCACAGTTATTAGATATGATTAATCCTCTTTTTCTAGTGTAGTGAATGGACTTAAGAATCAAGGGAAAAACTAAAATCTAAATTTAAGTGTACTTTTCTACTATATGATATACTTGGCATAAAACCATTTTACTTTTCAAAATGGCATCTATTGTACAGCAGAAGATAGCTAGTTTAGGATTATTTACTTTCTTATTGCAAATTCTTTTTCGTCTATCTCTACTTAGCTCAAGGTAAATATGTTCCCCCCAAATATTATAAATTCATTTCACCTGGATTTCCTTAATTTATTTTGTGATCCCACACTTACTGTCTTTCCTTTGAGACACTTTATGTCATCATTCAGATGCACTCATATTAAATACAACTCACCACTTAGCATCAATTTTCTAACATACGTTAAATTTGTTTTGGTTTTGATTTATTTTTTGTCATTGGTTTTTTGTTTTGTCTTGTTTTTTCCGTTCTCTGCATGTTTGTTTCAACAGGCATCTTCGGCAGCATATGATCCTGGAGAGTTTTTCTAGTAGACTACCAGTTGGCTTTTTTTCAGTATTGTCATTACCACTAGAAGCATTAACAGTTTTATAAAAACATCATAAAAGGCTGTGTTTGGTGTTAAACACTTTTGGATATTTATATTGCAATAATAATGTGGTGCCTTCTTTATGATTCAAAGCACCATCATATATTTTACTCAAGTTCAATCAATTTGGTGTCTGGAGACTTTTGTACTTATTTTCTGCATAGCTCTAGTAAGTCATTCCTTTGCTTTTCTAGTCTGAGATTCCTCATTTACAAACAGAGGATAATAATATGACAACATAGGACTTATATGAAATAAGATCAAAACCATTTTTAAACTCATGGGGTAAAGCATAAAACAGTATTTAAAATGTGTCCTAAAAAACAAGTTTATCTAAGATGTATCATATATATTTTAGCTAATTTTACTATTTATGCCAGACATGCCCACACACATAATAATCATCTTTTATTACCTTTTAAGGAGAAATTTTTAAACAAAAACAAGAAACACTATATTCTTTTAAAAAAAAATATTTGTGACACTTGTATTGGGGTTTGGGGAGGAAATTCAGAGTTTTATGCTTATTGCTATGTAGCCATTATCTTGGTTCTTTTGAATTATTCTTAAGGTGTAATGTTTTCTTCATAACGGTCAAGCATTTACTTCTTCTTGCTTAAAAATGATAACTCACTTTGAAAGCAAAGATCCATATTAACACACTCTTCGTTTAAATCTATGTAACGAAATCAAATCTTTATGTCCACACATTTTGAGCTCCTACCTTCATGCATTTATAGTGTGTTACATTTCCCAGTTTTCTCATATTTAATGTTTTATGGCCTGTTCTCCAGATTCAGGTAGTAAAATGTTAGAAGGTATATTTAAATAGACAGAAGGGCTGCAGAAATGCATTTTCATTAGAGACAGCTTGGAATAAAAACCTTTGCCCAGTTTCAAAATAAGTTGCACCAAAAACTAATGAGCAAATGAAAAATTTGATATGCTCTCTAATGAAACCTGGTGAACTATTATGCATTTGCTGTTGGATATTGACCTAAAAATGGCTGCTTGATGTTCAGCCAAATTCAACCAAGGCCTTTTAATCACTGGTTAGCAGTTTTTCATTTGCGTAAATACTAGGTATTTAAATGCCCTTGCCCCATATCCACATACCACTCATTTGCATAAATGGAAAATAACAGAGGCAAAATATAATTCAAGTCAGTGTGTTTGGAAGAAAAAAAGGAAGACTGAACTCTGAAAAATAATCTATGAAAAAATATTTATCGGAAATTACATATTAAATTAGCCCAATCTCTTTAACATTCCAATCTTCTGTACTCAATTATCTTGTGGCAAGTTTCACAGATGATTGCACAAAGATATTAGAAATATATCTAATATATTATAGGGCCAGATAATTTATGTACCCTGGCCTACGTTTACCTGCATTAGGTGTTTAAAGACCAAAACACTAGGTACATAAATGTCCCAGCTACATACCTATATACCATCCATCCACTGATAAAATATAGTAAGAAGGAGGCTGTAAGTTCAAAATAACCATTTAGGGCTCTTGAGTATATGTAAACATATTTAGGTATGAACTATGCCACAGTTGGGTGATTACAAGTAACTCACCACAAGACTTAATTCTTTCCTGAAAGAGGGATTGATGACTCGCTCATGGAAGACTCGATAGCTGGCAAGTTCAAGTAGGATTTCTAAGGGGAAGACATTTGAACGGTGGAGATGCACAAACTCAGGATTCATGGGCAGCCATTTTCTGCCACATGAATCAAATACCAGAAAGCTCATCTCAGAAACATTAATTGATAATGAGGGAGACAGAGGAGAGTTGGAGGGTTTACATTTAAATTTCACATGATTCTTTTTGTTCCTGTTTCTTGTTCCACTTTCTCTCAGTGCGCACTTAGGAATTTCTGTCTCAAATTTCATTTTAAAACCTACAGACAAAACCTACTCTCATACAGTCAATTTCTTTGTTGAATTGTTTATATGTTTAAGCTGGCTCAAGTTGATTTCCTATATTCACAAGCAAAACACCCTCATACACCAAATCATGAGATAACTGTGCGGGGCTAGAGAATGAAATAGGTTACACTAGATTTTAAAGTGATTTTGTAAAAGTAAACCCACTATAACATAAGGAATTTTAGAAAAACAATTTTTTCTAAGCAAGTCAGTATTGGCCTTAGAGATCTTTCTTCCAACTATTGTATTTGTTTCACCCTACTTTAAAAAGCCTCCACTTTCCTCTTGTCCTATTCCACCAAAATCTCATTTAACACTTCCCCTTTATAATTAATACATTGTAAATTGTTAAAGATGACCAATAGATCAATAAATTAGTATTTGTGTTAAATAGAGCAAATTATCCACTTAGTCTACTGCTAACATTAGCAACATTTTTGGTAACAATATGCATGGTCTGTTATTAGCTAGATGAGCTATCAGTTCTTACAAACTCAGAAATACAATCTGACAATTTTGCATATTGCAATAATTCGTGAAATAACGTTGAAAATTAATGGGGTTTATTGGAACTTAATGCTCAGCTGAGACTAAACACCCAATGTACTCTGCTTTGCTATTTATATTTTATTTTAATCTGAATGAACATCAATTATACATGTCTTGGGCAGTGTCAAACTTAATTGAAGGGTGTGCATAATTTATTAGCATAACCTTTAGATTTCCCAAATGACGAAATCGTTCCAATAATATAATTCACACTAAGAAATACAAGGACTTCTTTTATTTAAAAACATTACTATATCTAGTGAGTATAAACTCAGTCCTGTTCTTTATGTAGAATACTATATATGTGTGTATAGATATATACATGTACATATATACATGTACATATATATTTACACATCTATATGCACACTTTTTTAAAATAAGAATTCTAGAAACATCTTGGAAAACAGTTCTATTATTACGTTACATTCTACTATGCAAGTTTTCTTTATTCTTACCTTTAAATAATTTTATCTTCTAAAATTTTCCTTTTTTACTGTTATGCTTGGGAAGTTCAGGCTTAAAATATGTGTTTAATAATACATATTAAGATTTTCACAATGGCGTATTTAGTAATGTGTTTCTATGTATATAACACATTTCTATGTTTCTATGTGTAGAAACACATACAGATACAAACATACGTATTTTTTATTATTGAAATAAATGTTTTTGTTTTCATCAAAATATATGTTTCTGCATAGTATTCCACGGTGTATATATGCCACATTAGGACTTAAAGTATAATAAAAATAAATAAAAATATATATGTTTCTGAACAATTTCTAACGTGACAAAAATAGGTTCTGTAGCAAATAATAAATGTTTTAAGAATAGAATAACAAAATAAATCTAACATTTTGAGTTAAAAATTTACTCTATTTTAAAAAACCAATTTCTTACTTAGTATAATAATTGTGAAATGCTATAACTCCACTACCCTGGCTCATTGATGTGGCCTGAGGAACAATAACTAACATGAAAAGAGTGATAACATGGAATCAGAGCACAGAACATCACTGAGGCATTTAAAGGGTGCATAATGCAAGGGCACAGCTAAGAGATTAAGGGTCTGCTGGACCTATGTTGGATCATTATTCAGTACTAATAATTGTGATGATAACTGAAGAAAAGCTTATAGTAGACTGGATTTTCTAGTTCTCTCTCTATTTCTCCATATTTTAGACCATATGGCCAGTAAATAGGAGAGCCGGAGGTGCTGTCATCTTGGAAAACTAATTGAATTTATTTTTGTATGGTTAAATCAGTGTTGTTGTACAAAAAGCCATTAGGAATACATGAACAAAAACGCATGTAGAAACAAAAAAATATATAAAAATGATTACTAAGGCTGGGCATGGTAGCTCAAGTCTGTAATCTCAGCACTTTGGGAGGCCAAGGTGAAAGGATTGCTTGAGCCCATGAATTTGGTGCACAGCCTATATCCAGTCTGCAATCAGTCTATGCTGTAAGCGTTCCCCTCACTGCTACAAGAATCTGAGAGTTTTTTTTCTGACAATAGCTCTTTGCCCTCACATGGCAAATGAGGTAGGTCATGATACCTGGGAGTATCAGAGAGAAATTCTTAACCAATTACAGAAAAAAACTTGAATATTTTTCTATAAATACCCCAGTTTCCACGACCCCAGGGGGAACAATTTTGAATTGTATTGAGTAAAGTTTCAAAGAAGGACTCAGAAGGATGGATCCCTTAATGCCCACAGTAATCATTTGCTCAATAATGCATCCTGACTGGATTTCAGCCTTAATCTGCCTCACTTCCTCACCTCACCCCACTACAGGTACCTTTTAGGACAAAGCGCCAAATAAATTTTTTCACTCAAACTCTTATCTCAAGGTTGGCTTCTGGGGAGGCCAAACCTGGACAATTATTGCCACAAGCGGTCCTAGAAAGTAAGTTCTAAGGATGGACTTGTGAGCTGGATTGCTTATTGCTCACATGACCACCAGTGTCCAGTGGCTGGTGATAAGTGGGGTAGTGACAATAGCTGGTGCACTGTGGCATCACAATTACAATGTGTCTCTCTAGTGCTTGAAAATAACTGAAAGAGTGAATTTGGAATGTTTCACAATGAAATGATAAATACTTGAGGTGATGGATACCCCAACACCACTGACTTGGTCATTACACATTGTACATCTGTATCAAAACATCATATGTACCCCATAAATATATACAACTATTATGTACCCCAAATAATTACAATTTTTGTTTTAAATATTGGGGATTAGGATGAAAAAGGATCCAATGGCTTATGGAATAGTGCTAGCATTTGAAACATGTATAATTTGTAATTACAAAGATGTTGGAGTTGGTCGATGGGATAAATTGTGATTGTTTTCCTTAACAAAGAAACCAACAAACTCTAGTCAGCTATCAACTCAGAGGGCCTCAATAATAGCATTTAAAGAGACCCTAATCTCCTGCCACCAAGGTCTAGCTATGCTGTACATCATATCCAAGATTTGATTGTAAGAATGAAGGAATTACAAAAAAAGGTTGAATTTATGCCTTAGCAAATATTCTATACTAGAGTCAGGGAAATACAAAATGACAAAAGATTAGCAAAGAACTTATCCGTTTAAAGAAAAAAAAAATGTGACAATAGCAATAAAGCTTGATAACTATGCCCTCCTTCAACTAGCAAGATCTTTAGGGTGAACTTCTTATAATAATTTGATATAACGGATTTCCCATTTTGTGTTTTTTTCTAGAAAACCTAGAGCTCAATTTTCAAATGACCTCTATTAAGTCATTGAGGTGACTTCACACCATGGGTTTTGTGAAAAACCTTATATATTATCAGGTCAGGCTAGATTTTGCAATAGTAATGAACAATCCCAAATCATAGTGCTTTAAAACAGCAGTTTATTTTATTGCATTTATTTTTTGAGACAGGGTCTCACTCTGACACCCGGGCTAATGTGCAGTGGCACAATCACAGCTCACTGCAGCCTTGACCTTCCTAAACTCAGGTGATCCTCCCACCTCAGCCTCCAGAGTAGCTGGGACAACAGGTGTGTAACTGGGAAAATAGGACAAATGCCCTGTTATTTTTTGCATTTTTCTAGATATGATGTTTTTCCATGTTGCCCAAGCTGGTCTTGAACTCCTGGGCTCAAGCAATCCCAAGGTGTTGGGATTACAGGCATGAGCCACCCTGCTAAACGCAAAAGTTTATTTTCTACTCATGCCATACATCTACCTTAGCACATTTTTGTTTTGGAAATATAGTGGTAGAGCATTAAGTATCCCAAACGTTGCTGTTCATCATGGCACAAGAAAAGAAATAATGAAAAAGTATTCAGAGGCTCTCAAACTTCCTCTCAGAAATAACAAATGTCACTTGTGCTCACATTTCATTGACCAGATCTATTCACTCACCCCTGCCTAACTTCAAGGAAGCACGAAAATATAATCCTACCATGTGCCTATAGAAGAACCCAAACTAATTTTTGTATGGCACCACTGACCATCATGCCTCACTCCTGGATTCCAGATATGTTTATTTAATGCCTCCTTGCTCCTATTTAATCATTCAACTATTGTTTCCATCTTTAATAATTTTTAAAATTATTAATGCATTATTTTCCACCATTTTCAAATGAGTTTAATCCTTTTAGAATAAAGCTTGGTTGTATATATAATATTATATACTAATAATATGTAATTATATATAATATTATATAATAGATATTATTTTATATACAATTAACATGTAATTACATGCAATATTACTATCATCTATATTAGTGAGAGAGATATCAGCTATGTCACTATTCACCTACTTTTTCCATACATTAAAAAAAACATATAATAGCCACCTACTTGTGTTCTTTCTACATACATTTCCAACAACTTTTCAAAGTTCAGCCTTGAGCAGTAAATATAAGAGGCAATTTTTCTCCTAGCAATGGACCCTCCTAGTGAGAAAGTGTCAAGAAGCAATGCTGTTACCATGGTTACCTCATTGTGATAGGACTTGTTCATATAACTTGACAAATTCTTGTCATACATATTGACATCAACCAGCAACTTTTCATTTACTAACATTGCTCAACATTTTAACAAATTTTTAGATGCATGCTTCCTAAAGTAGTAACACATGGTTTGCATTCATGTCATAATGAATACATTACTATTAATATATCTGTGAGTAAGAGAATAAATATCTCTTCTTTCTTTGCTTTGTTTTCTTTTTACTGTTCACTTGGATTTCACTTTATTAATCTTTACTAAAGAAATTCAAATATGAATTTTCACTTCCAGCTATCTCTGTTAAAAATGAGCTTTAGCCCATTCCTAGATGAATAAAAGACATGTAGTTGTAAATTTAAAAATTGGAAAAATTACTATGATGGGTATAAGTAGATCATCTCATTTTAACTTTAAAACACATGCTGATGGCAGTGGTAAATGTTAGAACTGTGATTCAAACTAATTTTATTCTCTTTATTCTTCCCAAATTTACAGTATTTTCCCTCACCCATTTATATAGGTTTTGATGCTGTACAAATATGTTGGCTGCACATTACTGGCTTAGTATCATCATATAATTTTCCATTTCTTAGTAAAATATTTATAAGAATAAATAATAGAAGGAAGTGAGGCAACAGTACATTAAAGGAAAGTACGATAGAAATTACCAGTTTTCCAAATTGTAAGATTTATGTTAAAAAATTCATAGGAAATTTTACTGCAGATGTTTTATCATTTTATTATTGCTATATGCTAACATGTTGATTGAAGTGACCATAGTTACCATTTAAAGAATAGACACGTGCACACACACGTTATATGACTAAACGTACATGGTGACTTACCAAAAAAAAACTGTGTAACGGGTTAGGGTTGAGTTGATGAGTTAGAAATAAGCAAATATCCAGTAAATGAAGCTGATAGTAATGGCAAGACTTTGAAGTTCAGAAAGAACACATTTGCCAGAACTTACAAATATATATAAGTACTGATGTTTATCAGTCAATCAGCTGACTAAACAATAAGTTCATGAAAACAAGTAATGGAGAAAGGCCAGCTCCTAGGTTCTGGAAGGCACTTAGATGTAAAATATACAACATTTCAGAATTTAAATTATGTTTTGGGTTTTATCCAGCTTTTGTCCCTTTAAACACTTTCTAAACATTGTAAAAAGGATTTTCTGTTCACCAACTATTGGATACAATTATGTTCAGCTGGATCACAGTGAAAACAAAAGAGAAAGGTTGTTGGGATTTTACAGGCAAACTCAAGGTCCCAAGGGAGCCAGCTGTGCAAAAGGCACATCTATATCCTTAAGAGAATGAAACTATGAAATTCCTGCCATTTTTTAGTGCCCAAAAAGTGTGTGTAAATTTAAGTTAATAAAAACAACAACAGCAATAAAATAAGAAAAAGAAAACATGTTAAGGTTAAATTTTCAGGATATTTTATTTTAGGTTGAAGATCTCAAGAACTCCATGTCCTCAGACTAATTCCATATAATATTATATCAGTGGCAAAAATGATTCTTCAAAAGAACAAATTATTTAGGTAATCTTATTTTTTTAATCTCATGGCTTTTAGAGCATCATATCTTCTCCTAGAGAACCAGATACACATAAAAAACACAAATGCTAGTAATTATGTAAATAACAACATATGCATTATTCATCATTGCCTTTTTAGCTATTATGCATACAATTGTTTTCTGAGCTGATTATACTTCTGCTTGTCTTTTAGACTCACACACACTTAATGTCTAGCAAAGTTGTTTTAAGAGCCATGGCAATCTCTCTACAATTATTTGAATGACAACTGTTCTAGTTATTATAGCTAGTGACTTTCTCAGCCTCCACTTCAAAAACACTTTAATAATGGCATTTTAAAATTAAAATTTCTATCATAATACTCTGTAATTTTTTTAGAAAGACAAGATATCTGCTGGGTTTGTGGATACACTTCTAAAGTCTGAAGTGAGGCAATTACATGAATTCTAATAAATATCAAACAGTTTCACATCTCCTCAGTCAAGCCTGCCTATGTGCTTAACTTATGAGAAGTTAATTGAGAATTTTGAATGCATGTATTGAGGACATTAACTCTACTTTGGTTTCTACAATAAATTCCTATGTGTGCATTCCTTAAGTACCTTCAGATACTTTTAAACATGGAGTTGTTATGACAACTTTGCTATCCACTTGAAACGGTAAGAAGGTTCCCCAAAAATTAAAAATAGAGCTACGATACAATCCAGAAGTCTCACTTCTGGGTATATAACCAAAGGAAATGAAATCAGTATGTTGGAGAGATATCTGGACCCTCATGTTCATTGCAGCAGTATTCACAATAGGCAAAATATGGGCACAATTTATGTGTCCATTATGGAAAAATGGATAAAGAAAATGTTTATACATATACACAAACATGCATACATATTTGTGTGTCTCTGTGTGTATGTGTATATTTTATGCTTTACACACACACATATTTGTGCATCTCTGTGTATGAGTATAATATTCTACTCTATGTACAGAGAGTAGAATATTATTCATCCATAAAAAGAAGGAAATATTGCCATTAGTAACAGCCTGGATAACCTGGAAGACATTACGCTAAACTAAATAAGCTAGATGCAGAAAGACAAATACCTCATGATCTCAATGATATGTGGAAACTAAAAATGTCAAACTTGTAGAAGCAAAGAATAGAATGGAGGTTACTAGGGGTCAGAAGGTAGAGTAAAGGGAGAGATATGCATCAAAGGATACAAGCTTTGGTTGTAACATAAACAAGGAGTCAAGGGCAAGATGGCCAACTAGAAGACACCAGAGGGCCCCCTCTTCTATGAAGAGGAATCAAAATATCAAGAAACCTTCACAGTTCAAACAGATCTTTGGGGAGAAAATACTGAGGGTCAATAGAGGGGATGCAGACACCATGGATGAAAAAGGAAGAAGCAAGGCAGCTTGCTCATTGTTGCTGGGTTCCGGGACTGGCCCCTGGACCCAGACTGGACCAAAAACGGGGGTGAGTGAAGGAACTTGGGGGCACTGCATTCCTGCAATGGACCCATGAGATCTTAGCTACAGGTGTTCTCAGGACCCCCATAAAGAGTTGGACTGGCAAGGGGAGCTCCCATGACCTCTGCAGGCAGTTGGATTGGTAAGTGGAGCTGCTTGGAGAATAAGCAGAAGCCAGCTTGAACCAGCGGGGGGCCCAGAAGGTTTTGCTGTGCTGTGCAGTTGCAGCATAGCATGAGCATAGATGCCCAACTCTAAGGCTCTCCACCTGTACTGAGCAGCTACAACCCCTGTCTGCCAGCTGGGAGAGAGCAGGACCCAGGACAGGCCCCACCGCCATTGCTATAGGACTGAGGTGCATTTACTCCATGCCCCCACCACCCATGTTATCTGCAAGCCCTCCCAGACTGCCTGCCTGGTTGCTCCCACAGAAGGGTGCCCACAGCACAGTCTCCACTGCCCCACATAGAGGAGTGTGATGCAGGTTTATATCCCAGAGCAGGAGCAGGGCACTCCTCCCCTCTCAAGACCAGCCTGGAAACTGTGTGGCCTGATAGCCAAGATTTCTCCTTCAAGGAGTCCCATGGCCTCAAACACCTAAAACAGCTTAGCAATCTGAGTGCAAATGGAACAAGCCTAGCCAGTAAGGCCTGCTGCAGGGCCGGGGCTGGAGGAAGACCCACAGGGTCAGGAGAGCACTAGCGAGGTAGGCCCTACTGTTGCCTGCTGGGCTGAAAACCTCAGTCTATGGGCACCATTCTGGTTTTACAACTGTGGTGCCACTGCTCTTTCCAGTAATCTTGCACCCTTAAGCCACTCTGTTACCAGACCACGTACTAATATACCCTATGACCTGGTTTGACTCTGGCAAGCACAGGGGACCAGCAGGGCACCAGGGAGCTGCAGGTCCCCTGGCATCCTAACCCTCAGTGCAGTGGGCCCCTAAAGTGTGAGGGAATACAGCTCATCAATGTCAGTCTTGGGACAAAGGAAACACGAGCATGGCACTAGTCAGTAAAGGAAGCACCATCAAAGCTTCAGAATTGGCTTAGAGTCATCTCTTGCTCCTCCTCTTCCCTCCCCAATGCACTGTTGCAGATAAGGCAGTGACTCTTCAAGTTGGGTCCTGGCAAGCATGTGCTGAAAAAGTCTACTACTGAGATCCTCCATCAGCTCCACTGGGACTAAAGGTGAGCATGAGCTGGGGGATGGTGCTTTTCAGGCTTCTCTGGCACTTCAGTGGGCAGGTATTGCTAAGAGCCTACCTATGGCTCTTACTCTTATGCTTCACCTATTGGATTACAGTTGAATCAGACAACCAAACAAATACTACAAAAAGCAATGCCTGGGAAACCCCTTCCCTAAGGGAACCTATCTGCAACAAAGGAACCTCTTGGACATATCCAGAAATGAGGCCAACCATCATACACAGCATATACCATAGTCATACCCTAAAGGGACAAAAGAATAAGAAATAAAAATCTCCATCCAAACAACAGCAAAATCAAAAATTAAAATAAGTATCAGCTCTCTCTAATAAGAAGAAATCAGTGCAAGGACTATGGAAATATAAGAAGTTAGAGTGTTTTATCACCTCCAAACTGTTGCACTGGCTTCCTAGCAATGGATCCTAACCAGATTGAAATGTCTGAAACGACAGATACAGAATTCAGAAGATAGATGGCAAAAAAGCTCAGCAAGATCCAAGAGAGAACTGAAATCCAACTCAATGAAGCCAGAAAAGTGATCCAGGATTTGAAAGAACATAGTTATATTAAGAAAAAAAAAAAAAAAACAAATAGACTTCTGGAATTGAAAATTTTACTGCAGAAATTTCAAAATACAGTTTGAAGCCTTAACAGACTAGATGAAGCAGGAGAAAAAATTTCAGAGCTCAGAGACCAGTCCTTTGAATCAAACCAGTCAAAGATAAATAAGAAATAATTTTAAAAAGCTAACAAAGCCTCCAAGAAATACGGGATTATGTAAAGCGACCAAACCAACAACTAAGTGAAATCCCTGAGAGAGAAGAGAAAGTAAACAATTGGAAAATATATTTGAGGATAAAATCCATGGAAGTTTCACCAATCTTGCTACAGAAGTAGACCTGCAGATATTCATACCAAAAAAAACCTCCTGTAAGATTCTATGCAAGACAACCATAACCGAGGCACATAGTCGTTAGACTTTCCAAGGTTAATACAAATGGATAACATCTTATAGGGAGCTGGAGAAAAGGACTATATTACCTATAAAGGGAAATCCCATCAGACTAACAGCAGACTACTTAGCAGAAATATTACAAGCTAGATGAGATTGAAGCTTGTTTTCAGCATTCTTAAAGAAAAAAAATTCCTTTAAAAAATTTCATATCCTAGCAAACCATACTTCATAAACTAAAGAGAAAGAAAGTCTTCCCAAGCCAATCAGTCATGCGATCACCAAGGGAATTCATTCTTACAAGATATGCTTAAGGGAATTCTAAACATGGAAACAAAAGAACCAATATTTGCTATGCAAAAGCACACATAAGTAAATATGTCAAAGATCCCATAAAGCAACTATACAATCAAAATTACGAAGTAACTCAGTCAACATCAAGACAGGAACAAATCTTCACATATCAATATTAACCTTGAATGTAAATGGCCTAAAAGCTCCACCTAAAAAACATAGAGTGGCAAATTGGATTTTTTAAAAGCCCAACCTTCTGATGTCTTTGAGAGAGCCGTCTCTCATGTAATGACACCCATGAGCTCAAAGTAAAAGGATAATGTTCTATCATGCAAATAGAAAATAAAAAAGACCTGGGGTCATTATTCTTAGATAAAACAGACTTTAAACCAACAACAGTCAAATTGACAAAGAAGAGAATTACTTAATGATAAAGTTTTCGATTTTAAAAGAAGATTTACTTATGCTAAATATACATATCCAATATGGGAACGCCCAGATTTATAAAACAATTACTTTAGGCCTAAAAAAAAGTTTTAGCCAACTGCACTATAATAGTGAGAGACTTCCAATACCCCATCCACAGCATTAGACAGGATTAGAATTAGCATTAGCATTAGCAGTAGCATTAGACTGAGGCAAAAACTAAAAACAACATTCATATTTAAATACAAGACTTGACCAATTGGACCTAATAGACATTTACAGAATATTTCATCCAACAATTGCAGAATATACATTCTTCTGTTTTGCACATGGAACATACTCTAAGACTGACCACATGCTCAGTCATAAAGCAAGTTTCAAAATGTTCAAAAATATTGAAATCATGTCAAGCATCTTCTTAGGCCACAGTGGCATAAAAATAGAAATCAGTACCAAGAGGAAATCTCAAAATGACAGTTACCTGGAAACTAAATAACTTGCTCAGAATGACTTGGGGAAACAACCAAATTAAAGAAAAATTTAAAAATTATTTAAAACAAATAAAAATAAAGACACAATGTACCAACATCTTCAGGATCTGGCAAAAGTAATGTTAAGAGGAAAGTTTACAATGCTAAACACCCGCATTAAGAAGAAATGGCTAAAATTAACAACAGAATGTATTACCTAAAAAAATTAGAAAAGAACAAACTAAATCTAAAGCTAGCGAAAGAAAAGAAGTAACTAAAGACAGAGCAGAACTAAACAAAATAGAGACAAAGTAAACATACAAAGGATAAACAACATGAAAAGTTGATCTTTTGAAAGTATAAAGATTGGCATACCACTAGCTAGATTAACAAAGAAAAAAGAGAAGATCTAAATAAATGCAATCAGAAATGACAAAGGCAACATTACAAACAATCCCACAAAAATATAAAAGATCCTCTGATACTACTGTGAATCTCTATATGCACAAGCTAGAAAAACTTAGAGGAAGTGGATAAATTTCTGGAAACACACAGCCTTCCAAAATTGAACCAGAAAGAAATAGAAACCCTGAACAGAGCAATAATGAGTTATAGCATTGAATCAGTAATGGAAAAAAAAAAAAAAAAAAAAACCTACCAACCAAAAAAAACCCTGGACCAAATGGACTAGCAGTGAAATTCTATCAGATGTGCAAAGATGAGCTGAAAGTATTACTGAAAGTATTACAAAAAATTAAGGAAGAAGAATTCCATCCTAATTTATTCTGTGAATCCAGCATGATCCTGATACCAAAATTTGCAAGTGACACGACACAACACACACACACACACACACACACACACACACACACACACACACACAGAGAGAGAGAGAGAGAAAGAAAGAGAGAGACAGAGAGAGAGAAAACCTCAGGCCAATATCCCTGATGAACATAGATGCAAAAATATTCAACATTCAACAAAATACTAGGAAACTGAATTCAGCAGCACATAAAAACATAATCCATCAGTCAAGTGAATTTGATTCCTTGGATGCAAGGATGCTTCAACATATGTAAGTCAATAAATGTGACTGACCACCTAAACAGAATTAAAGGCAAATGGATCACAGCCAAATTCTACCAGACATACAAAGAAGAGCTGGTTCAATTATGCTGAAACTATTCTAAAAACTCAAGGAAGAGGAATCCTCGCTAACTTATTCTACAGAGCCAGGATCACCCCCAGTGCCAAAATCTGGCAAAGACACATATGCAAAGAGAAAACTGCAGGCCAATGTCTCTGATGAACACAGATGCAAAAATCCTCAACAAAATACTAGCAAACTGAATTCAACAGCATATCAAACAGTTAATACACCACTATAAGTAAGATTTATTCCTGGAATGCAAAAATAGTACAACATATGCAAATCAAAAATATGTTTCATCCTATAAACAGAATTAAAAACACATGCATATGGCCATCTTAATAGACATTGAAAAAGCTTTCAATACAATTCAACATCTCTTCAGGATAAAAACCCTCAAGAAAGTAGACACTGAAAGAACATACATCAAAATAATAAGATCCATCTTTGGCAAATGCACAGTCAATATCATACTGAATGGGCAAAAGTAGGAAGCATTCCTCCTAAGAACTGGTTTATGACAGGATGGATGTTCAGCGTCACCATTCCTATTCAACATAGTATTGGTAGTACTAGGAAGAAAAGTTGGGCAAGAGAAATAAATAAAAGGCATCCAAATAAGAAGAGAGGAAGTCAAATTATCTCTCTTTTCTGATGTTATGATTCTATACCTCAATAACCCTAAAGAGTCTACCAAAAGACTCACAGACCTGATAAGTGATTTCAGTAAAGTTTCAGGACACAAAATTAAAGTATAAAATCAGTAGTATTTCTTTCCATTAATAACATTCAAACTGATAATTAAATAAGCAACACAATCCTATCTACGACACACACACACACACACACACACACACACACACACATATATGAAGTCAAATATCTGTACAAGGAGAACTACAAAACATTGCTAAAAGAAATAGTAGATGACACAAAAGCTGGCAGACATCCCATGCTTGTGGATTGGAAGAATCAATATTGTTAAAATGTCCATACTACCCAAAGCAATCTACAGATTCAACACAATTTCCATCAAATTACCAATATCATTTTTCACAGAATTAGAAAAAAAAAATCTAAAATTTTCAAATAGAACAAGAAATAGCTCACATATCCAAAGAAATCCTAAGAAACAAGAACAAAGCTAGAGATATTACATTACCCAACTTTATAATACACTACAAGAATATACTACAGGCCTACAGTAACCAAAGCAGCATAGCACTGGTACAAAAATAGATACATAGGCCAATAAAACAGAATAGAAAACCCAGAAACAATGCCACACATATCTAGAAGCAACTGATCTTTTACAAAGTTAAAAAAATAAATGATGAGCAAAAGACACTCTATTCAATAAATGGTGCTGGGAAAAAATGGCTAAGAATATGCAGAAGAATTAAACTCAACTCCTATCTTTTACCATTTAGACAGATTAACTCAAGATGGATTAAAGACTTAATTATAAGATCTCAGACTATAAAAATCCTAGAAGAAAACCTAGGAAAACCTAAACATTCCCCTTGGCAAACAATTTATGACCAAGTCCTCAACTGCAAACATGTCAGAAGCTGATAATTGGGACCCACTTAAACTAAAAAGCTTCTGCACAGCAGAAGAGATCATTAACAGAATAAACAGACAACCTACAGGAGAAGAGAAAATAAATGCAAAGTATGCATCTGACAAATTACTAATAGTCAGAATCTTCAAGGAACTTAAATCAACAAAAAGTAATAAACATTTCCATTAAAAAGTAGGCAAAGTACATGAACAGACACATCTCAGAAGAAGATAGTCTGGGCACAGTGGCTTACACTTAAAATTTCAGCTCTTTGGGAGGCCGAGTCGGGTGGATCACCTGAGGTTAGGAGATTGAGACCAGCCTGGCCAACATGATGAAACCCTGTCTCTAGTAAAAATACAAAAAACTGAGCATGGGTGGTATATGCCAGCAATCCCAGCTACTAGGGAGGCTGAAGCAGGGAAATCGCTTGAACCCAAGAGGTGGAGGTTGCAGTGCACCAAGATTGTGACACTGCACTCAAGCCAGAGCAACAGAGCGACTCCGCCTCAAAAAAAAAGACATGCAAACATCGCATCCAACAATCATATGAAAAAACACTCATCATTAATAGTCATGAGAGGACTATACATCACAATCATGAGATTTTATCTGATATCAGTCAGAATGGCCATTATCAAAAAGTCAAACAATAATAGATATTTTGAGGCTGCAGAGAAAAGAGAATGCTTATATGCTGTTTGTAGGAATATAAATTAGTTCATCAGTTTGGAGATTTCTCAAAGAACTAAAAATATAATACCTATTAGAAATTTCTCTCTATCTAAAAATTTCATTATTGGAAATATACCCAATGGAAAATAAATTATTCTACCAAAACAACACCTGCACCCACATGTTTATCACAGCACTATTCACAATAGCAAATACATGGAACCAACCAAAATGCCCATCAAGAGTGGATTGGATAAAACAAATGGTGTTTGTTTTATGTACAAATGGTGTTTGTGTACATGTACACCATGAAATACTGCTGAACCTAGAAAAGAATGAAATCATGTCTAATGCAGCAACATGGATGTAGCTGGGGGCCAATAGCCTAAGCAAATTAATGCAGCAACAGAAAACCAAACACCACATGTTCTCAGTTATAAGTGGGAGCTAAACATTGAGTACACATGGACATAAAGATGGGAACAACAGATACTTGGGCCTCTAAAAGTGGAGAAGACAGGGAAGGTAGCTAGGGTTGAAAAGCTACCTGTTGGACACAATGTTCACTATTTGAGTGTCAGGATCCATGGAAGCCCAAATCTCAGCACCAAGCAATATACCCATGAATCAAACCTGCACATGTACCCTAGAATCTAAAATTTTTTTTTAAAAATTAAATTTTAATTTTAAAAACAGATAAAAAGTTCTGGAGATCTAATGTACAGTATGAGCTGTGATTGATAATTAATTTGATGTGGTAATTATTACATGATGTATACATATATAAAATAACCATATTATATACCTTGAAAATATACAATTTCTATTTATCAATTAAATATTTTAAATAAAAATATAAAAACAGAAAAGGTTTTCAGTTTGTTCCTTGTGCTAAAAAAGCTATTTCATGGACTGAGAACTGAAAAACTTCTTTTCATCTCTTAAGTTGCACAATGGTTTGCATTGTTATAAGTGTGCAATGCACTTAAAAAATGCTTGGTACATGATTAGCATTCAGTGTCTCTTAGTTATTATTAAGGTACCTAGTTCACAGAGGTAAATCCTTTGGAAAATAGGATGGTATCAGTCCATTAGTGTTGCAATAACAAAATATCTGAAATGGCAATTTATAAAGAGGAGGCCAAGCACAGTGGCTCTCGCCTGTAATCCCAGCACTTGGGAGGTCGAAGTGGGCGGACCACAAGGTCAGGAGTTTAAGACCAGCCTGGCCAACATTGTGAAACCTCATCTCTACTAAAAATAAAAAAATTAGCCGAGTGTGGTGGCATGTGGCTGTAGTCCCAGCTATTTTGGAGGCTGAGGCAGGAGAATCGCTTGAACCTAGGAGGTGGAGGTTGCAGTGAGCCAAGACTGTGCCACTGCACTCCAGCTTGGGCCATAGGGCAAGACTCCATCTCAAAATCAATCAAACAAACAATAAAGAGCAGAAAGTTATTACTCAGTTTGAGAGGCTGGGAAGTTCAAGATCAAGGCACTGGCAGGATTTGTGTCTGGTGAGGGCCCATTTCATAGATAGCATCTTCTCTTGGGGCCCTCACATGGTGGAAGCAGAAGGGCAAAAAGGGCCTAAGCTAATTCTCACCAGCCCTTTGTATAAGGCATTTTTCCATTCTTGAGGTCAGAGACTTCCATGACATAATCACTTCCCAAAAGACCGTCTTGATTCTTAATACCACCACAACACCTCCCACGAGGCCCCTCCTTGGTTTTCAGTTCCAACATAAGTTTTAGAAGGAACACAGTCAAACTGTAGCAAAAATAGTGAATTTATCCTCAGTACATAAACACTTCTTTTGAGCCAATGCTGCATCTTACTTGTACTATAAGCTGTTTTTTCATCAGGGCCTGGTACAGTTCTAACAATTTCCCATGGATGGTAATGGTGACAGTTCATGGTAATACTGTGCTTTTCTCATTTCAGCCTTCAAAAGAAGGTAGTGAGAATAAATTCATCTGCCACTCTCTAGACTGTCATAATCATGCAGAGTGAAATTGGTAGGTATTCCCACAGGCATATTCCAAAGTGTATGGCATTGTCTTGCAAAAGAATGTCTTTACACTACTCTATGATTCCATCTATGAAGTCTCCAAAGACAGACAAAAGTACATTATTTGTTACATATACATGTATGTTAAAACTATTAATGTTCAAAAAAGTCAGTAAAATGGTTGATCGGGATCCTGGAGACTTTTGAGTTTCTGTCAATATATTCCTTAACTTGCGTGGCAGTTCAATATGTCCTTTCTCTATTATTTTAATTGTACATATACATATATACATGTTTCATGCAATCTTCAATTTCTGTTTGATATCTTACTGGAAAAAATAATGTAGAGACAAAAAACATATGAATTAATCATTACTCTTTCCCAAACCCCACTTGCTTTAAAGATTAACCAGTTCAAACTCTGTAACCTAGAATAGAGCAGGTCGTCTTGCAGTCCCCTGAATGAATGGTTCTTTAGAGACTTAATAAATCAAGCAATCATTCAGATTAAAGGAAACACCATAATCATGGGTTAGAAGAAAGATTCTTAGAGTAAATCTTTAGGGAAATTATTTCTCTTCTCTCAGTGTTAATTTTCTTACAGTTAAAATATATATGATACATTTACCTCATGGAATCTGGCAAGTTCAAATGTTAACATAGCAAATACAATAACTATAGAATTTATTGTAAATACTATGACACCTTTGAGGGTAAAAGGGGGCATTTAAAACAATTAAAATTATACAATTTTGAAATACCTATTAACAAAATATTGTAATATATCATTGGTCTTATAAAGTTGTTCTATTTAAAAATATTTTCAAAATATTACATGTATTTATGTACATGATATGGTTAGGCTTTGTGTACCTACCCAAATCTATTTATGTACATGATATGGTTAGGCTTTGTGTCCCCACCCAAATCTCATCTTGAATTTTATTTGTCATAATCCCCACCTGTCAAGGGATAGACCAGGTGGAGATAATTGAATCATATGGATGATTGCCTCCATGCTGTCCATATGATAGTGGGTGAATTCTCACAAAATGTGATGGTTTTATAAAGAGCTCTTCCCCCCTCTGCGTGGCACTTCTGCTTCCTATCGCCTTGTGAAAAAAATGCCTTCCTACCCCTTCATCTTCAGCCGTGATTGTAAGTTTTTTGAGGCTTCTCCAGCCATGCTGAACTGTGAGTCAACTAGAGCTTTTATTGACTGGCAGACTACCACAAATTGCTTGGCAAAAATTATGAATTATGTGCTTCCTCAAACCAATACCAAGTTTCCCAGTTTAGTAGGAAAATGATTTTTACTTCAATATCATGTTAATGAGAAATAATTAATTGAATTTATAATAGCACACATTAATTTCAGAGGCTTCATTTTCAGTGGAATGATTCTTTAAAAGTAAATTCTTAATACTGTGACTTGATATGGGAAAAATTTAATTGCTGTTAAAATTTGCTGCTATTTTTTGGAAGCATCTGATGATGCAGATATAAAAGAGTCTGCGGAATTTTCTGTTAATATAAATTCATGGCAATTGCATTCATTTCTATACTTTTGTGCACACACACACACACACACAATTTGAACAAAAAAATAAGTAAAATTCATTTAGAAAAGTATTTAATACACTCCAAAAATCATGCAGACAGAATACCTTATATATGCTTTCTGCAGCAGGTCATGTTAAATTATTGCTACAATCTTCTAAGAATAAAGACTAAATTTTAAATTACTGGCTGATGCTTCATCAGCAGTGTCTTGCTTTTTATTTCATCAGTGCAGCCTTTATATTGGTTGATTCATGTCAACAAATATTTTTCTTAAGTTTTTCATTAAACGTACATTTTTTAAAAAATTGAGGAATCAGCCAGGCACTGTGGCTCATACCTGTAATCCCAAGACTTTGAAAGGCTGAGGCGGGCAGACCACCTGAGGTCGGGAGTTTGAGACCAGTCCGACCAACATGGTGAAACCCGATTTCTACTACATATAAAAAAAAAAAATTAGCTGGTGTGGTGGCACATGCCTATAATCGCAGCTACTCAGGAGGCTGAGGCAAGAGAATCACTTAAACCCAGGAGGCAGAGGTTGTGGTGAGCCGAGATTGCGCCATTGCACTCCAGCCTAGGCAACAAGAGCTAAACTCCATCTAAAAAAAAAATTTGAGGGATCTTAATGAAAGAATTTATTATAATATTAAAAATGCTAATTTTATGTACATAAATATTTATATAATTATATATATATATATATGATTGTAGGTCTACATTATCAATGTGTGAATAAATGACTATAGTAAGAATGCTTATTCTTTGTAAACTCTACAGCACAGCTGCTCAACCCTTATTTATCATGCATATTTCATATAAACTTAACTATATTTTCCCATGTTCCTCAATAACTGACTATCTTGGCAGCTCAAATTCTTTGAGCTTGATCCTTGGTTATCATGGAGTATCCTGGCTTCTTCTCCCCAAGCCTCTAGATGGGACTGTTGAGTCCCTTGTTGGTGCCCTTTATTTTCACCTATGTCTTACATTTGATTCTCAACCTTAAGATTATGGATCATTTTAATGACAACAGGGGCCTAACTACTTATTTGACCCAAATAATATGACCCTGTACTGGTGGGAGATTGAGGATATGATGGTGTCCAGGTTTTCTCTGTCTCACTTGGAGTCACACTGGCCTAAAAGTTTGTTGTATCAGCTTCAAGTCTGGTTTCCAAATATCCTATAACATAAATCCCCAGCCACAGCAATGCCTTGCTTCCTCTTCCCTTCACCTCACTGATGAGGGGCTTCCCTAGGGATGCCTACTTTCCCCCATTCTGCCTACAAGGTATACATACTCTGTGTAGATATTAGACTAATACATATCTCTGTAGATATTAGGCTCAATCATCATAAAGGGGAGAGAACATTAGTTCTAGGATCGATTTTTCTTTGTTTATTCTTATCTCTCCAACATCACACTTTGCTGCTTATAAGAGCCTTTTTTAAAAATAGCAAATCTATCCTCTCCGTACTTTATTGGGCTCTCCATAGTAGCAAGAAAGTTGAGATTTCCTGCATTTGGGTGTGTGTGAAAGTACTATTTAAGTGTACACTTTGCTTGGCTGTCATTCTACAATACATTTTCCGTGATGTTTTGCTAAAAATAAGCAGTTAAACGGGGTTTATTTTTGTGGTCTAAGAAAGAAGAAATCTACATGGCAAGCGACCTGGATAGAACTGGATTTTTGGCATTTTCACCCCAGGAGTACCTGGTATGTGGCTAGGTCTTCAGTTGTTTCCTTCCTAACAAAATAAAAACAGTCACGAAACAAACCAAACTAAGAAAAAAAAACCACCTTCTACCACCACTAAGCATCAGGAGTTAGCAGTCCCTAGACAGTTCATATTATAGCTGAGAGCACTTCAATTTATCAGTAAACATTCTATGCTTCCTTTCAGAGAGGTTTAATCTGTATGTACAAAGCAATGTTGGGAGAGAGAATTGTTATTATTATTTTATTATTACTAATCAATGTACGCATATAACTACATGTTAAAATAATAATTATTTTTACTGTCCAGGCATCTCACATATGACTATTTGAAACCACAACAGAAATTCAAAGTATAGTGTGGGAGATGTAAAACCCATTCAAGCTTATTTTAATATAAATGTTAAAAATGAAAAATTTAGAACAAATGGTAAACTAGACAGAATGCAAGCTTAACTTACAAAAATAGGCATTTTCTGAGAAAGCACAGTTGTCAAGTTACCTTAAACATAGAATGTCTAATATTTGCTTGGAAAAAAAGCTAGTACTTTCTTTCTGGTTTGTTTTTTTGTTTGTTTGTTTGTTTGTTTTTGAGACATAATAGTTATACCTATATATGGGATACATGTGACATTTTGATAATGCATTTAATGTGTAATGATCAAATCAAGATAACTAGGGTATCCATCACCTCAACCATTCATCATTCCTTTGTGTCAGAAACATTCCAAATCTTCTCTTCTAGCTATTTTGAAATATACTGTAAATTCTTATTCCTATACTCAACCTACTGTGCTATTGACTACTGAAACATTCCTTTTATCTAACTATATTTTTCTACCCATTAACTAACCTCTCTTCATCTCCTCTTCCTCCTGCCCTTCCCAGTTTCTGGTAACCATTCTACTCTATCTCCATGAGATCAGATTTTTCTAGTTCCCACATATGAGTGAGAACACACAAAATTTGTCTTTCTGTGTCTGTCTTATTTCACTTTACATAATGTCCTCTAGTTCCATCCACATTGCTGCAAATGACTGGATTGGATTCTTTTTATTGTTGAATAATACTACATTGTGTATACATAACACATTTTCTTTATCCATTTATCCACTGATGGACACTAAAATTGATTACATATCTTGGCTATTATGCATAATGCTGCTATTATGAATAATGCTGTAATAAATTTGGATGTGCAGATATCTCTTTGAGATACTCATTTCCTTTCTTCTAGATATACATCCAAGAGTGGGATTGCTGGAGCATATGGTAGTTCAATTTTTAGTCTTTTGAGGGAGCTTCATACTGTTTTCCATAGTTGCTATACTAATTCACACTTCTACAAACAGCACACAAGCATTCCTCTTTCTCCACATTCATGCCATCACTTGTCAGTTTCTCTTTTTGACAATAGCCATATGAAGGCATGCAAACGGCCAACGGGTATATGAAAAAAATGTTCAGTATCACTAATTATCAAACAAATGCAAATCAAAAGCACAATGAGATTTAATCTCACATCTACTATCTTTTTCTGTTTTCTGTGGGTACATGTACATATGATAGCCTTCATTAATTATAACCAATTTTGACTAACTCTCATTAACACCCCAAAATGAATACATATTAATGAATTAATGAATCAACATATTAAATGACTTGTTTTAAAATATATAATTTGAATTAACATAACTAAGAATTGAAAACAAGCCTAAATATACAGTTTGATAGCAGGCAATTCTAATGGATGGAGGGATTGATGGATAGATAGATGGATGAATGGATGGATGGATGGATGAATAGATGGGCGGATGGATAAATGGATGGGTGGATGGAGGGATAGATGGATGGATGGAAGAGTGGAAGGAGAAATGGATTCATGGATGGACAGTCGGATGGACAGATTAAAAATTAATGAAAAATATGTTGCTTAGTTTAAAATTATTCCAGATATAGAGCACGAACTTTCCAGAAACATTAGGCCCACAAAGAGTAGAGATGGAACGATATCTGGAAATTCTCAACCTTAGCAAAGATTGTATAACCCTTTTCTGCTGAACACAGCCATAAAGCAAGGTTTGCCATTTGCCAGAAGTTACACCAGTTAAGAATATCACTTTGAATGTTTTAATGTTGCAACGAATTGGCCATATTTTTTTAAGTTATTTTCAACTAATCCTTTCAGCTAGCCTTGAGATCTGCTATACATCAGAGCTGCCCCATCATGTTTGGGATGTGCAGACAGCTCTCTGAGAGTCTTTGGCAGCAGCTTGTGAATCTGTGCCGAAGAGAGATTGTTTTTCAAGTTGCTTTCTCTTAATTTTTGTTGTTGTTTCTCCAAATACTTAGTTTGCAGCAGCATCTGCTATCTCAGCTCAGACTGTCCAAACAGATGTCCCATTACCTCATGTGATGAGCAAGTTGCTTGAACAAAGCTCCGGCTCCTCCTTGGCAGGTAGTCCTAGACACTTTGTTCAAACCCAGACTGTAAAAATAGCCCAAATCCACAGGGGATGAAAACTAATGAGAGGGAGTTTTTCTGCAAACTTGGTGAAGAGGATAATGGACTCCCTCTGAGTCCTCAGTTTTATTAGTGTTTCCATTTCAGCAAAATGTTCCTTTGACATAGCTTTCAAATTATCACTGAATTTATCAAGCCCATTTTACTTGAGCTTGATGCCCTTGGTGGAGCAGATCAGGAGATCAATATTTCTAAATATGTAGTAAGTGTGAAATGTGGACAGTCAAACTGTGGTGTCTTAAGTCTTTGTATCTTTCTGCATATTGTAAGTAAACAAACAGTACCCCAGGTGCACACACTAGTACAAGCAGTGGCTCTGCACTGAAGGTGCAGTCTTGCCTATGGATGCTGCTTCTCTAGGAGAAAGGCACAGTAAATGATCACAACGGTAAGCATTTACTTAAACTGATTGTTGAGGACATGATTTATTACCAACACTGCTCTCTTCTATTTGGATGTAATCTTTTCCCACACAATTCCTCAGACTAGGAAGTTAAATCTATCTGCTAATGCATTTGGAGGCAGAGTAGTTGGACTTGGGCAATATGGATAAAAAAGGTCTACTCTCTGTACAATGCACTATACACTTTTATATACAGTATCTCATTAAATTTTTTGCAACCTAATTAAGTTAGATGTTACTGTCTGAATTTCATTAATGTAGAAACAGATATTAAGTATGATATTAAGTATTTCTTACTTGCGCAAATAAGAAAATGGCACAAGTTTATACCTAGAAAGTGGCAGAGAAACCTTCAAATATACTTGAATCCAAATTACATTTTCTTTCTACTATGCTTCCAGTGAGGCAGATAATTTTTGGAACAATTCTTATGATTTCTGAGCCTTATTTTTTTCTCTACAAAATGAGGTAACTTTACAGACTTAATAAAAATACAATCATACATACATGAAGTTATACCCACAAATGCAAAACACACAGACACACATTCACTAATACATTCATATTGCTTAGCACAACCAGGAACATAATAAGTGTTCAATATATGGCTCCTAATTTTGCTTTTATAGTATTTGTAAAGTGCAGATAACTATTAACTGCCTAATACTTGTCTATCTTAATGATTATCTGCACTAGGTAGCCTACATATTAACAGTGGTTGCCAGTATGGTTGATAACTTTTATTTTCTGCTTCATGTTTCTCAGACAGAGAGGTTTTATGGGCCCTTATACACCTAATTGCTATAAAATCTTGAACAACTTATTTAACCATTTAGCCCAAGTAATACCATGTATTTATTTATTTAAGCCAGGCTTTTACTCTGTTGCCCAGACTGGCACACAGTGATGCCATCATGGTCAACTGTATCCTTGACCTTCCAGGCTCAAGTGATCCTCCTACCTCAGTCTCTCAAGTAGCTGGGACTACAGGCATAAGCCACTATACACCTGGCTATGTTTATGTTTGTTTGTTTTTGCTTTTGTTGTTGTTTATCTTTTACAGGGACAGAGTCTCACTAAGTTTTTCAGGCTTGTCTCAAACTCCTGGGCTCAAGTGATCCTCCTGCCTCAACCTTTAAAAGTGCTGGAAATATAGGCATGAGCCACCATGCCCAGCCTTAGCCCATCTAATACCCTAATAATGATCTTTCTGCTTAAGTGTATGAGCTCTTTGGAACAGGAATGCACCCTTCTAGAGGACCCACTGAAAAGACCACCACAGTGGCCCCTTCACCCTGGGACACCACCAACAATGACCTTCACAATGACCTGCACTTTACAACACTACTACCAATGGCTTTCAGCAATGAGGGTCATTCTGTACATATTAACAGTGGTTGCCAGTATGATTGATAACTTTTATTTCCTGCTTCACATTTCTCTAGCATAGTGGTTTTGATTATGGACCCTTATACAACTGAATTGCTATAAAATCTTGAACAAGTTATTTAACCATGCTAAACTGTGGCTCTTCTTTTTACCTTGATGAAAAAAATTACTTACTTATATAAAATGTTTAACATAATCATCCCTAAAAACACAACTAGTTTTCAATAAATGTTAGTTATTATTTTTATTTTCTTGCATCATCACAAAAAAAAATAATATTATAATTTAATGTTTGTTCCTCTTATAGCTGTAGAAATTTAAAAGCAGGTCAAATACTTACAAGACTTAAAGCTGCCTTAAAAAGGACAGAGAAAAGTATTTTTATTATAGTAAGCATAACTGAAACATAATTGTTTGTAATGTTTTAAAATTTTATCTCCAGTGGCAAAAGGCTGGATGAAAGCCCTAAATATTGCTAGAAACAACATAAAAATTAAATAGTAACACATACTCAATGAAGGACATTTTAAAAATTTAAGTTACTTTATGTGGGAATTTTTCTCCTTCATTTGGCCACCTAGGGAGTCCTAGAGGGAAAATCAGAAGGAGGCAATGATGGAAGAAGGAAGGAACATAACAAGTATTCCTTACACAGAGGGAGAAAAGAAGGGAGAGAGGAAGAATGGAAGGAAGGAAGCAGTAATCAATCTATAAATAAGCTTTTCCTTCCTGCTTTTTGAAGCCTGATGCCTGCCTGACCAAGTGTTTTGAATGATTTGCAGCTCCATCTTCTAGAACTTTAGACCTGGATGTTGCCTGAGTAATAAATCAGTGTATGACAGTGTTTTTATAAAATATGACACAACTGAAGCTCAAGAACTAACTGATTTTCCAAAGGTATTTGTTTAGGGAAAGGGAAAGGCAAAGAGACATTTGATAGAGTGAAATGATTTTGGGTGGACCTAAGTTTTAAATTATTTTCAAAGTCATATGTGCATGTTTGTGTCATTTTCAGAGAAAAGAGTGACACACATAGTTTAAATATAAATAGTTAAACAGATTCTGCTGAGACCTTTGGAGTTAAATCGAGAAAATACATTTTTTATTCTCAGAGTAAAATAATAAGATACTTATGTAGTTGCCAGTAAATCCATTCAGTGCAGAGAACAGTGGGAAACCAAAGTTTTGTGTTTTGTTTTGGAATGTCTCTGGGCAGGTTTTCTTCCACATGTAGTAATTAGATATATTGTAAAAATTTGTCAGTGGCCAGCAGGGCAATTTCATACTCTAAAAAGATTTTTCAGTTAAAGAAGAAAACAACAACAACTTAATAGCATTCTCCCTCATTAAGTGCACCCAGATATCCCTTTTTGAGCTACAGTGTGCTGTTATAGACATGGAGCATAATCATAATTTTTTTCAAATGACTACATTAAATAAAGCAAATCATATGAAGTATTTATTTTCTCTCATTGTGGTATGCAAGGAAAAAAAAAAAACCTCTCATCCCCCTCAAAAATAAATAAAAGAGAAATAATCTACTTAGGATGGTTTTTACAAAGAATCCTAAACATAAAGAAATGATTCCACAAACCTCTGTTTCAAGATAAATTTGCTTGATTTGATTTTTACATTTGAATAACATCCATAATTAGAGACAGAGTTGTAAGGATGAGAAATTTATCTCCGAAAATAGAGCATTTTGATTTTCGGTTTCAATGTGCAAGATTGACAGCCTCTATTTTGGCTCATTCTAGCTTTTTCCCTAATGCAGTAACAAAAAACATATTTATTTAATACATGCATTCATATATGTATAAACAAAACATTATTCCTGTAAGGAGTACAAATAATTTAAAAACTTAGTTTGGTCATGAATATTACTCATTATGAACTAAGAATACAGCAAAAATTTAAAAAGCAAAATCTTATACTCAATTAAAAAAAGTAAGGCATTTAAATATTAAATGGCCTGTATCATTTTCTCTAAGAAAAGTAAAAGGATAACGTGGATTGAATAAACAAAAAGGATAAACACAGTAAGAATGTAAATGAGAACAAGATATTGTTGAGAATATTTAAGTCCTATAGTCAAAATTAAGAAAGGAAAAAGGCCTGGTCGATTTTTTCATGGCCAATACATGGCTACTGGACAAGAATTCTAAATAATCTATATCACTAAGAATAATAAGCCTTGCAAGAAAGTATTTGGTGATGACAGAAAGTTTTGTTTGTTTGTTTGTTTTTTGAGATGGAGTCTCGCTTTGTCACCCAGACTGGAGTGCAGGGGCACAATCTCGGCTCACTGCAAAGTTCATCCCCTGGGTTCAAGTGATTCTTCTGCCTCAGTCTCCTGAATAGCTAGGATTACAGGAGTGCTCCACCACGCCTGGCTAATTTTTGAATTTTTAGTAGAGGTGGGGTTTCACCATATTGATCAGGCTGGTCTCAAACTCCTGACCTCAGGTAATCCACCTGCCTTGACCTCTCAAAATGCTGGGATTACAGAAAGTTTTTATTCTTGCTACTTGCTGGTATAGTCATGAAAATATTTTGTTACGAGTTATCATACAGAGTGGGGTGTGTGTGTGTGTGTGTGTGTGTGTGTGTGTGTGTGTCTTAAAAGAGCAATAAACTTGTATTTGCATCTACATATTTAGAATTTTCTCTTTCATTGCTTCTCCTTATAGCTCAGTATTTGGCCTTCCTGGCATTAAACTGTTTTTTTTGCTAACACACTGTAATAAGCTACCAAAGTTTTCCTTTAAAAGTAAACATGGGTTAAAATAAACTTAACTTGAAATCATAGAAAGTCAGCAAGACTTTTGCTCAAATTCCAGTTCAGGAACTTGCCATCTGGTTGATTCTGGGCCAGTTATATAACCTTTCTGAACTTCATTTTTCTCATCTGAAAAGTAAAGATTCTATGTAAAAATATAAAGGTTTAGACCAGCATATTTTATACAGTGTATATCATAATGTAGTTTCTCAATAAACAGTTATTGTTACTAGCATTGCTATTACAACTACCAACATAAAAATTACCACTAATAACAAAATTTTTGGTGATCTAAGAATGACAAAAAATATTTTCCTGGGTAAATGGAAGAATTAAGTGATCTAATTTATGTAATATGCCTGAAGCTATTAGTTACTCAGTAAGTTTTAGTTATGCTAGATCTACTATTAATATTGCTTTTCAATAATATTTTTCTAAAATCAACACTTTTTTTCTTCATGAAAACTCCTGGGAGAAAAGGAAATGCAGGGAAAGTTGTTTGTAGACAATTACTGAGTGCTCAATATCAGCTATCCAGTGACCCTCACCGCTTGTTATTCAGCTTTCAATGTCAGATTTCCAGTGTGTCTCCCTTTCCTGGACAATTAATAAAGATGATCTATATTCATATTTCATATTAACATCAAAAATGACTTTCACATGCATTGTGCCCTGTGATGGTCTCAACTACAGTGGTGACATAAGCAGGTAAATTTGTTCGCTGAAGTTACTGTAACAAATTACCACAGGCTTGGTGGCATAAAACAATAGAAATTTATTCTGTCACAGTTATAGTTATAGAAGCCAAAAGTCTGAAACAAAGGTGCTGGCAAAGCCACCCTCCCTCTGGAGGTTCTAGAGGAGAATCTTTCCCTTCCTCTTTCAGATTCTCATGCCTCTAGGCATTTACCGGTTTATGACTTTAGTCTCTGCTTTTTCTTTCATAAAAACTTCTTCTCCATGTCTTCTTCTCTTCTTTCACTTATAAGGCCACTGTTATTGGCTTTGGACCCATCAAGGGTTTTCCAGTATGATCACATTTCAAGATATGCAACCTAATTACCTCTGAAAATTTCAATAAGTTCACATTGACAGATTCTGGGAGTTAAACATAGACACATCTGTTGGAGGGACCGCCATTCAATTCACTATAGCAGATCAGGCAATGCTGCAGAAGGAGGTAACTAATCCTCAAAGAGTTTTATGAATTTTTGTAGTTTAAGGTATCATGGTTAAGAAGTTGTTGAAATGGGGTTAGAATTCAGGTTGTGATTACTGGATATGCATGTATGCTGGGAAAGCACCTTGATCCAAGTCAATGGTAATAAGTTGTTTAACTCAAACTTTTGCCAGAGTGATGAATTTATGACAGACTAGAATATTAGAAAATGTCATGGGAAATGGGATCTAAGGTTTAATACGGCTGTAAAACAGTAGGTAATATAAGGTTAGTTGGTTTTCTTTAATGCAGAATATAGAGTCTTTCATATTAAAGTACAGCATGACTTTCTGGAAAAAAAAAACTACTGGATAAATATTGTAGATATGGTTTCCCAAACTTGTATAACTCTGGAATAATTATTTTTTTCCTTTTCAGAGTATCTTTTAAGGTCATTTTCTATAGCACAAAGTTTTGGGACAAGTTGGTGTAATCTAAAAAGAGAAAAACTGGATTGTAATTCCTGAACTTTGGAGCCAGGTAGGAAAGAAGCCCACAGTAAGAAAAGATGTGTGGGGGAAGGGCATCCCACTAGAGGCAATTTAACAAATATCTATTGATTGCCTATTCTATTTAGGAAATGCAACCCTCTGAATTGAATTGATAACTTCTTGTATCTTACAGTGTAGGTATAAAGACAGACATTGCAATTAATGTGAAGGAAGTATGGTGAACTTTGTATCAGTGCTCCAGGTCATCCTTTACTCATTCATAAACCTTGTCCCCTTCCTTCTCAACTTCTATTTCTCTCTTATTGTACTGGGATAGGGTTAAGTAAAATGAAAGGTATTTATAAAAATTACTAAGATTTGAATTACGAATTACACTCAAAGTTATCACTGCAATTTTTATATCTATGCAAATCTCTATAAGAAACAGAAAGAAAAGTTCTACTTTTCTGATGAAATTATACAGTTATAAGCATTTTGTTAATATATATTTCTTGGTGGCAGCTAGACTAAAAAGGTAATAGATATAAAGTATAAAAGATATTAAGAAGAAAATTGTGACTTTTTAAAGCCAAATTGTAAATATATGAGTCAATAATCATTTCTAATATTACATTAATCATTTCTAATATTACATTTATTATTTTATAATTTTCCAATTCTGAAATAGTCCAGGATGCCTTCTTTTCACATTATTTCACTTTGCTTTTCTTACTTTATTCTGTGTTCTATTGTCACAGCAACATGGCTTAATATCTCCATTTTCTGCTTCCAAAATCATATATGCTGCTGCTGGGCAATTGCGACTTTCCTAGTTTTAGTGTAAGCCAAGACTTTGACACCAATAAGAATAACTTTGGGCCAAAAATATTATTCCCTGATGAAAGTATACACTCAAATAATATTTTCCAAACATTCTAGGCTTGGAATATAAAGAAAAATGCAGAGTAATTTATGAAAAGAAGAATCTCTAGTACTTGACATCAAACATTTTAATTAGAAATGCATATGGGCCATAAGTTAAAATTGGATTTCCATGTCTATCCAGAGAAACCACAGTATCTACCAGGATATAAGTTGAAAAGAAGGATAAGTTGTCTTTTCAACTTTTAAAAATTCTTTAGAGTCTCCAGAGAAGGCATATATAGTCCATGTAGATTTAGGTTGAATTAGTTGGACTTGGACAACTATATATTATTTTATGCATTCATGTTGCAAGTAAGGTACTTTGATTTGTGTCTTCAAGAGGTTGCTGAAGAATGTATAGAACAAGCATTTCTCATATGCGAAACTTTTATAGATATATATAATTATATTTCCACCTATCAATGTAACAATTAGAAAATTAAGAATCCATGTTAATATCTCTGTCAACATAACCACAGAGTAATCATTTAAAGTGCAAAAGAATAAACTTTTTCATGAGTATCATATCAAAAATTACTGACTTCTATAAAGTTTTAAAATCTGAACTCTGTCAAATCAACTCTTTGTCTATTTACTAATATGCCAGTCAGGAGGCAGGATGGGAATCAGCTTGGGTCCCGGCAGTGACTTCAAGATGGGTGACTTTACTATAGTCATATATATAGAATCTGTGTTTCTAATTTGTCATCTTCAAGATTATGATGTTATTTATAGTCATTTTCCAGGGTTTCTTCTAAACATTCAACCAATTTATGAATATAAAACCATTTGTCATAATTCTTTAAATGATGACTATTGACCACCCCTTGCAACAGAATGATCTAGAATGGTTGTTAAAAATGCCAATTCCTGAATTCCACAGCAGATCTAGTAAACTGAAGTTTTGAGAAGTGGTTTCAGGGAATCTACATTTTATATAACCACTTCAGTATAGCACTTTCCTATACTAAAGTCTGATAACCACTAATATACAGTGAATTATTTTAATATTTATACAGTACTCTATTTTCAGTAATGTTTAATAAGTTGAATTAATAACAAAAGTAACTTTTATTTATATAGGGATTCATAATTATAGATTTGAAGTTATTTTCTTCATGCCAGGAACATCTTTCTGTTTCACTCTAGAATAGAAATTTCAAAGAGGAAACAGACTACAGATTCTCCTAAAGTCCATCATCAATATTTGCATTAGCAAATTAAGAACAAATGTTAAAATAATAGAAATTAAAGTGAGAAAGATTCTGTTATTGGAATCTAATCTTGTAGATTAGAGATTGTCAGAGAAAATAAATTATATTTATAAAACTTTTTGTATGTTGAATGGACATTCAACATGGATCATGGCACAGTATGAGATTTTTTTTAAAATAAGTGGACATGAAACAAGGAAGTGGATTACACCAAGCAAAAATCAGACTCATATTCATCTTATTTGAATAAATGTTTTACCAGGTTCTTAGTGAAGCAATAGATCTCCAAAAATTATTTTATATTAATGATACTTTGCACTGTATGCATAGGGATAGGGTTGTAAGGTTCTAATCAGTGAACTTAGATGATGGTTTCCCCTAATGTTTCTGCCTTTGCTCTGAACAAACAAGGATATTTTGCATCAAATACTCTTCAGGTATCTTTTATATTGTCATGAAATATTGGAGAGCTTGTTAGGTAACTAGTCATAGTCTTTGATTTCCAAAGTCCCGTAATAAAAAGATAAACAAGTTGGGGGTTAGCTATATAACAAATATAAAAAAAAATGTTCATACTGGGGAGGAGGTGGAGAGCAGCTTGCAAAGGAAGACTGCATGTAAAGTTACTACACATGTGTGGGGTTAGGGGAAGACCAGTGGGAGAAGCCTGACAGATTTGATTAAGCTGACAGAGGGTGAGGCCAAGATGTTAAAGTGAACTATGCTTATACGGCCTGTGACACCTGCTTGGCCCTCACACACAATCAGGCACAGGAACACATGTGCAAGGACACAGGCATGTACTAGAATGGAGCCCATGCGTTTTTGGAGTCAATGTGTTGAGAGGACTGTGATAGATAGAAAAGACTCCTGTGTACTGATGATGACAATAATCTTTTCTTTTTCTTTTCTACTTCTTTTTTTTTTCTGAGACTGAGTCTCTCTCTGTCACCCAGGTTGGAGTACAGTGGCATGATCTTGGCTCACTGCAACCTCTACCTTCTGAGTTCAAGCGATTCTCCTGCCTCAGCCTCCTAAGTAGCTGGGATTACAGGCATTGGCCACCACACCCGGCTAATGGCTAATTTTTCTTTTTTCTTTTTTTTTTTTTTTTTTTGTATTTTTAGTAGAGATGGGGTTTCATCATTTTGGCCAGGCTGGCCTCAAACTCCTGACCTGAAGGGATCTGCCTTCCTCAGCCTCCTAAAGTGCTGGGATTACAGACAGGCATGAGGCACCACGCCCACCCAATGATCTTTTCTATGCACCTCCCACTTGAAAGACTTGGGACCTAGAAGGAAAAGCTATTTTCCTTCTTGTCAGAAAGAGGTTCAAGAATACTCAAGACTCAGCCCAGACATTAAGGTGTTAAAACACATTGGGAGTGGTATGAGCAGTAACCCAAGACCCCCAAATGCATACTTTACAAAGAAAGAAAGCACTCTGAGTAGAGAACAGTAAGACTTCATACACATGTGCGGTGCCTTCAGAATTCACCTCTTACGTCTCCTACTCTGAGGAGAAAAATTAAGCCGTGCCCCCAACTGCCGTGCTCTGAAATTCATCGTCTGCACCCAGGAAATGTGCTTTTCACAGGAACTTCCAGATGATGACACACTGTAGGAGGGATAATCATACAGGCCTTCCTGGAAGAATCAGGGCTCCTCTGAAAGATGAGATTTACTTAACTCTGTTTTCTCTTCTAAAACTGTCTTAGAACTACCCTGCAGTGTAAGGCCTTCGTTCTTCTCCACTCTCCTTCTCAGAGTTCAGGCCTACAACATGGCCCAAGCGGCTGAATCCCTTCCAGCTCCTTCTCTACTTTCTCTCACAAGCATTTCTTCTCAGTAAATACCATGAACATTTAATCCTGTATTAGCATTTGCTTTTCAAGAACCTAGACTAACATAGTGCTAGCAAAATTCGTCCAAGAAAATAGGTAGTAAGATGAGGATTTGGAGCTGGCACAGTCACTATCCGACTGCCAAGAGGATTCCAATCTGGTTGGTAGGTAGGGTATGGACAGTACTTAGCACCAGGTGGGAGCTCAGTGGCTAAATATCTCAATGGTGGTGACCTGAAAATATGTCCTGGTGATGGGAAATGAAGTGGCTGATGCAATGATTCAGACATTGGAAAGATACAGGGTTTGGGGGGCAAACAATGTCTACAAAAACACATCAGTTGGCTGGTTATAGCTAAACTGCTCAATTGTATTGATAACCTACAGAGAGATGACAGACTGGGGACTAACAAATAGTTAATGACTGAGCTGAAAAGCCAGACAACAGAGAGACTTTATCACCTGTAGTACAGCGGCAGAAATAGTTGAGAGACAGCCCGAATGAATAATTGTAGCAGTCAGGATCCAAAAATATTTGAATGCTCAGCCAAGGTGGGTGTTTTATGCAAAGGTCAGGACCCTGGTGAGGAAAATATTCAGTTGTAGCTACAACTGAAAATGTTCAGTTTTAGCTACCCTTTGCAGGCGGGAGCTGAAGACAGTCACAGCTGTCTTAGAGCGGAGCTCATTAACATCCACAAGGATGATTCCCCCCACCAATAGAAGCCAGGTGACATTGCATAGTCACCGGAAGCCAGGAGACTGCATTTACAATAATTACTGGCAAGGTCAAAGGACCAGCTAAAAAGCCTCTATCCTCCAACATGAAATGGAGAGATCTAGGTGTATGCACCTAGAGATGTTAGCTCTGCATGCCCCCTAAACCCCTCTGAGTTTTAAGAGGTAGCCCATCTTCCCTAGTAAGGGCTAGAGTTTCTATCACCCTAGAAGAGGCTGCAGAATGACACACCCATCCCCTACCTGCCAGGTAACGGGTGAATCCCATAGGAGCTACCCTCATTACCTCTTCCAGTGCCACCAGAGCTATATCCCTGTAGGGAAAATGCCCCTGATGGCAATAACTTAATCATATCCTTAGAATTATGTTGTATGGCAGATGTACCTGAATGTGTGTCCCATGCTCAGGAATCTGGATGTGGCCAAACTGGAGATTTATTCCTTGTCTATGAGGCACATCTGACACCCCCTACCTCCCATGCTTCTGTGGAACATAAGCTGTACAGGAGATTGAGGTCCTGAGTTTTGGGTTGGATGAAGGTTGCCAGATGGAGGTTGTTACAGGGAAGGCATTAAGTGAAAATGTTATATAAACTGCTTGCTGTTGGCAAGTGCTTGCAATCCTCCTGCCCAGTCTGCCGCTACTGGACTGTAGGAAGGTGGATATGTTGTCCAGCCCACGGCCCCTGGACTGGAGGGACAGAGGTGGTTCTCCTGTCCCGCCCACTGCCACTGGACTCTCTACTGTGCATGTAATCCCCCAGTAAAATCCCATGTCTCATTTGCTGGCTCTGAGTCTCTTCTTCAGTCTCTTGAACCTGATAACTTCACTATTCATGTTAGTAAAGGTTCAGCACGACAGTCTCTCTCTAACCTGGCAGGAAAGGTGCTGGCCTCGTAAGTGATGATGAAACAGACTATATAACCAAAGAGTTGCATGAATTAGCTTGTTTATACAAGTATGATCCAGAAAACAAAACGAAAAACAACCCCTAGGTTAGAATTCGTGCAGACTTGATTAAGGGGACTAGAATGTAAGACTAGATAAGCAATAATTTTTTCAGTTGGGATTATTTCTTGGGGATGCAGAATTTTAACAACTTAGTCCTCAGAAGATGAAGCAAACTCCATCTTATGGTAGTTTTTAGCATTTTAGGAAAGCAAAGGCCTGTATGCTCAGTGAGAGGGAACACCTGAGGTACCCTAACAGCTGGCACAGAAAGAAACAAAGAAGCTGAGGTCAGTTGGTATACTAGAATAGACAATATTACTGGACCCACCTGAAGGCAAAGGAGACCCACCTGAAGGCTAGGTTCCAAAGGGATGTTGCAAGGTCCTGTCATTCACCAAGGACATTAGATATGCTCTGTTGAAAGGAGGACTGGTATCATCAAGACGTTCCGTTGTACCTATGCTTTTCAGGCCAGAGTGGAAGACAGTTGCAGCTGTCTTAGAGCTGAGCTCATTAACATCCATGAAGATGATTCCCCCACCAATAGAAGCCAGGTGACATTGCATAATCAGCAGAAGCCAGGAGACTGCAACTACAGTAATTACAGGCAAGGTCAAGGGACCAGCTAAATAGCCTTCATCCTCACAGAGTTATGGAAATGGTTAATAGAGCATAACATCTCTAGGGGCAAAAGAGATGAATAGTTAAGAAGGATAGTGATTAACATCTATGACCAAAAAAGGAAATAATAGAGGAGCAGAGGGATAAGGGCAATTGCTCCAATAAAAAGTAATGAGATCTTGCTCGTTTCTCAGGCCTGAGCCAGTTTTCAAATCTGGATCCCATTGACTAACGGAGTGGCCTGGTCCCTTGGAAAAGGACTTTGCAGCATCGTGGCAATTACATACTGTAATGACTCCCCCAGTCCTTCCCAAAGGGAGCTATGTCCATTTACTTGGGTCATTGTACACTGAAATAAGAGGAATATTAAAACAGCTGGAGAACTGGGGCCTGAGTTGACATCAAGGCATCATCACATCATCACAGCTTCTTATTGGAGTGGGGGTTTATTGAAACTCTATGATAAGTAGAGTCCTGGCTAAAAATCCCACTCACGTGGACAAGTGGGACTTACTAACCGTACAGTTACCCAGTGCTCAAGTGTACGGTTGGAATTGTTATACTTTGCAGTTAGAACAACCCCTCACATGCTTAGCCTACGGGAAAGAGTATTCTTAGGTATGACCAAGTGGAAACCCATAAAATTGCCCTTCCCTAACCAGGATAGAAATGAAATAAAACATTACATCTCTGGAATGAAAAGGAAGGTAGAATGGCAGAAATTAGCACCACATTTAATAACCGAAAGAATTCAAGGGATCTCAATTTTATCTTCATTTAATATGCTACTCTGCCCCCTGGAGAAACCATATGTACCCTTCAGAGTGTAATTTTAGAGTACAGCAAGTAGCATCTTCAATCACTGCTATTTTTTAAATTTAATATCCTTGCTAGAACCAAATAATGAAGTCTCAGTTAGATGAAATATAACCATGAGTTCACATTCTAGTGGACTGAACAAAAATATTCATTTACAGGTTTGCTCAGGGCTGTGTTAATGATCTGCTCTCTGACACAAAACAGTGCCAAAAGATGTGGACCACCTGAATAACCACCGAGTATCACATTGATCAGTTATATTGATGACATCATGCCAATTGAACAGAACAAGCAAGAGATGGCTAACACACTGGAGAAGTTGGAAAGACATGTGTGCTTCATGAATTGAATGTTAAGACCTTTGATGATTCAGGGGCATGTCACCTTAGCAAAAGTCTAAGGGTGCAGTAGTCAGAGGCCTGGCTGGATACATCTTCCAAAATAAGAGGCACATTACTGGATCTTACATCCCCTACCAGAAAGAAGGAAACACTGTCTCATTGGCCTTTTTGAATCTCAAAATACCATATTTCACACCTAAGCTACTGCTACAGTCCATATACCTGGTGATTTCGGAAGTTTCCAACTTCTAGCTGGTCAAGGAGCTGTGAAGGACTCTTCAGTTGCTCAAAAAGCCTCACAAGCAATCCTGTTACTTGGACCAAACAATTGAACAGACTCTTACTGTGTGGAGATTTCATTAGTGGAAAAAGACACAGTGTGGATCTTAAGATAAACAGCAGTGAGAGGACCACAGTGCAGATACCTGGAAATCTGGAGCAAGACCATGCTATCCATACAAGGAAATTGTATGCCTTGTAAGAAACAGGTATGCAATGGATCCTCACTAGAGATGAATGCATGAAAACAGGCAAGCTTTCCCTGCCAAGTCATATAGTCAGAGTCCCAGGAGTTCATCATAAAATGGAAATGCTACATCCATGATTGAATCCAAGCCATATTTATATTAGATTTTGATTAAGGTTAAAAGCTACCTTTCTAATTTTCTCCTATAGATAACAAATATTATTATATGAGTTTTCTTTATTGGTAAAGATCAGCTCATTATCCTTTAGGAGCAGGTGTAAAACATAACTAAATCAATTAATCTTAGTAAACCTTAAAAATACATTCTAAGGTATTCACATGGACAATAGAATATTATTCTAGCATTAAGAGTTTAAAGAAATTTCCTATACATTTTGAAAATGATTTTTTATGTTTTTAATTCACTTTTAATCTTATTTTCCCAGTAATGTTCTAGAAGTATGCTTGAAGATAAATTATTTTTATAAATATTAATGCTTAAATATTTTAATATTTAAGATATTAATTTATGTTTAAGATAAATTATTTCTATAAATTATAATACATAGACTGTTTTTGTAGTATACATTGGCATACTATGCTACAAAAATATTGCCAAACATTCTTTGTTTATTGCAGCACTATTCACAAGAGCAAAGACGTGGAACCAACCTAAGTTTCTATCAACAGTTGATTAGATAAAGAAAATAAGGTATGTACACATTATGAAATATTATGCAGTCATAGAAAAGAATGAAATGATGCCCTTTGCAGCAACATGGATGGAGCTGAAGGTCATTATCCTGACTAAATTAACTCAGAAACAGAAAATCAAATAGCACATGTTCTCCCTTGTAAGTGGGAGCTAAACAATATGTACCTATGGGCATAAAGAGAGAAATAATAGACAATGGAGATTCCAAGAGAGGGTGAGGGTTGAAAAATTACTTCTTGGGTAAAATGTTCAATATTTGGGTGATAAGTTCATGAGAAGCGCGATCTCTGCCATTATGCAGTATAGTCATATCACAAACATTCACATGTACCCTTTGAATCTAAAAAAAAAAAAATTGCCAAAGTATTTGTCAACACTTACAAAATACACAATAATAGTATATATTATTATATTATTATAATTATATATTATTAGAATTATAGAATAGTATAATTCTTACCACATTATTTTAAATTGACAGATTTACAAATTTGATAATTTGCACCATCTCATAATGGCTCTAGTAAGTACTTTTATAAGAAAAATAATTCTCCAAGAGTAAAGAAATGTTTACATTCAGGATATATTACACAATAAAACATTATATAACCAATGTAAAACATGTTTTCAAATATAATTAAAAGGCAAGAATAACTCTCATGAAACAATATCAAATTAGAATAACCTCCACATGCAATGTAATATAATTATATTTTGTTTAAATGTCTCTCTTCTCCATATATTCTAAAGTGAGTACCATTTTTAATGTGAAAATTACATATATTAGAAATACATGCATGGTGTATAAATATATATTATAGATAAATATAAGATGAATAAATTTATTCTAAGCTACTATAGAATTATTGAGACTGTTATATATTATCTATTGCATTCATATGTTATAAGGTTTTATTCCCTACTTCGTACCCAATAAGAGAGAAAATGACAGGTCTTTCTTCATTGTAGTTGTTTCAGTTAGCCATTTGCTCAAAATGGTCTTCATATCATTATATAAAGACCATACATATTATATGAAGACCATACAAAATATACACAGTAATAGCGATGCTATATGTATTTACTCAAACCGAAACCTGTGCCAAGAACACAAAGCATTGTGGTCACACTAAAGACAGCACCGAGAATCCATTAATAAAAATGCAGACTTTCTGAAATTCCTGTTCAAACACAAAATGCCATAAATGGAGCCAACATCCAGAGAATGAAATATATATATATATATATGTATACATATATATATATATATATATAACATATATGTGTATCTTGCAAATCGCTGCTTAAAATGTTCAGTAGTTTTGGCTTTTATACTTATTTAATACACTTGTAATGACTTTTATTACCCTTTTCCATTAATTCTAATATCTTTGTCAGTTTTATATTGTTTTGAAGTGATTAATTTTTCTCCTTAGCATAGTTCATATTTTCCTACTTTTTTGCATGCCCAGTACTTTTGGTTGGAGCCAGACATTGTAAATTTTACCTTATTTGGTGCTGGATAGTTTTTATTTTCCAGTAAATATTCTTGAGTTGTATTCTGGGACACAGTTAACTTACTTGGAACAATTTGATTCTGGTATTTCCTTTAAAATTAGTTTGATAGAACTACAGCAGCATTTACTCAAAGGCTAATTATTTCTCTTTACTGAAGTGTTACGAGTTTGTGTCCCCCTCACAAAAGCTTTATTGGAAGTTCTAATGTGACCTTATTTGAAAGTAGTGTCTTTGCATATTTTACCATGTTAAGATGAGGTCATTAGAATGGGCCCTAAGCCAGCATGACTAGCGTCCTTATGAAAAGGGGAAATGTGGACATAGACATACAAAGGGCTAAGGTAGCCGTGTGAAGATGGAGGTAGAGATAGGAGTTATGCTGCCACAAGCCAAGGAACACCCGAAACCACCAGAAGTTACGAAAGAGATATGAAACAGACTCTCCCTCATGACCATCGAAAGGTTGCTAACACATTAATATTTTGTTTAAATGTCTTTCTTCTCCATATATTCTAAAGTGAGTAGCATTTCAATGTGAAAAATACATACATTTTAAAATACATATATATACATGTATTATATGTAAATATATATTATAGACAAATATAAGATGAATAAATTTATTCTGAGTTACTATACAATTATTGAAACTGACTTCTGACATCCGGAACTGTAAACAATAAATTTCTATTGTTTAAGCCACCCAGTTTGTGGCACTTTGTTACTGCAGGCCTAGGAAACTAATACATGAAGGAAGACTTTCTGAGCATTCTACTCAATGTCTTGTGAACAAGTAGTTTTTTACAGTCTGACTATGGCAATGGGCCATATTCTTAGCTGTCTGTGAGGTCTGACTACTGTTGCCTGAAATCCTTTGAGGTGGTTCTTTCCATAGCCTTGAGTAGTTTCCTTTCATGCATGCATTGATCGGTTTTCTGCCAAATACTCCAGAGTACCCTATGCAGACCTCCAGTTTTCTCTATGTAGTTCTTTTCTCTGAGGCACTTTGTTGTGCAAACTGTAGCAATCTTGGTCTCCCAATAAGTCTCACATCTGCATCCTTAACTGATAGAGTTCTCTGTTCTTAAAGCTCTCAAGACTGAAAGCTCAAGGTGAGCAATTGCAGGGCTCACCCCATTATCTCATAATGATTACTGTCTTTCCTTCCTTATGTCCAATTTCTTGAAAACCACTATTTTATATATTTGGTCTAGTTTTTTTCATTGTTTCAGCTGTGAGGGTAAATCTCACATAGGTAGTATTTGTTTTTATTACTGGCATATTTTTATAAGTTTCTCTGCAGTATTTTCCCACACAGTATATAGAATGAAATTGTAAACATATACTTCAGTACACATCATTGCTCTACTTTAGGAGATTCCAAATAAAGACCAAAACCTATCCTATGGTATATACGTTCTCTTTTGTGGTATGGTCCATGCCTATTTATTTGAGCATATTTCTTCAGTGGCTATGCATCAGCCCACTGATCTTCCGTTTCATCACATACACAAGGATATTTATCTTTGGAGCATATATGCTTGTAATTCTCTAGGTCTGGAATGCTTTTCCTCAAGATTTTCCCATGTGTAGCTGCCTTTCATTTCACAGATCTTAGCCCAAATATCTACTCAGAAAATCTTTCCCTGATCTTGTCTAATCTAGCATACTACCTAGTGGCTCTATTACTCTGTTTTGTTTTTTTTATATAGGTTGGGCATCCCAAATCTGAGAATGTGAAATCTCAAATGCTCCAGAATCTGAAACTTTTTGGGCATTGACTTGATGTCCATTATAAAAAATGCTCACTGGAGTATTTCTGATTTCAGATTTCTTGATTTAGGAAGTTCAGCCAGTAAACTAAGTGCACATATTCCCAAATCCAAAAAAGTCCAAAATATGAAACACTTCTGATCCCAAGCATTTTGGATAAGAGATATTCAGCCTATACCATGTTTCACTATCTGTAGTATTATACTGTTAGCTTCTCATATTCCCTTAGGATATAATTTCACTTTCTTGTTCGTATATATTTCTCCAAGGTATAGATCAGTGTCTGCTGCATAGTACTGCTCATTAAATTCTTTTGGACACTGGATTAAAAATAATGTATGCAGCTAAAATTAAAATAATGCATTCATCTTACATTCACCTGAGTTATTAATAACTTAATGATGTTTTTGCTTTATCCTTATTTGTAACTTAGAAGGGTAACATTCATACTTACAGAGTGTTTGATATTGCACACCCTTACACAAAATAATAGGCTGTTACTGTTAAAAATAGATAAGTTTATGTTATCTGTTTATATTATAGTAGGAAAAAATAAGTTAGCATACATGTTATATAAAAACTAAAAATTATGTTCTCTTTTGCATTACCTTAAATTGTATGTCTGGCATTAAATGAAAGAATAGAACATTCAGAAAGATCTGATTTATATCATAGTAGTTACTATTCCCATTATCTATCATTTCATAACTAAAATTTCTACTACTTCTCTAAGAACAAACCAATCTTCAAATGTGACACTTAAAGAAATATAGTTATATGCTTTAATTGCTGCTCTAAAAATTGTAATTATTGAAAAACCTCAAGCAAATTACTAAATGAAATTCCTACCATTATATAATGTAACCATAGCTGCACAATATCAGTCTTATTATAAATATTATTCTCATAGAAATAATATAAATATCAAACAAGAAAATAAGAAAGAACTGTATATGTAAAACACATATGTAAAAACGTGCCTCTGGGGGAAATTTCAGTTGAAAGAATCTTTTAATATAGAATAATAGTGTTTGTAGTGGTAGAAGGAAAAGTTGCTATATCTCTTAATGCAAATCGTATTTCACAATGTAGACAGACATCAATAAAATAAGTTTTAACTCTTAGTATAAAGTATACTAATCGGTTATTTTTTATTTTTATTTTTTTTGAGTTGGAGTTTCGCTCTTGTTACCCAGGCTGGAGTGCAATGGCGCGATCTTGGCTCACCGCAACCTCCGCCTCCTGGGTTCAGGCAATTCTCCTGCCCCAGCCTCCTGAGTCGCTGGGATTACAGGCACATGCCACCATGCCCAGCTAATTTTTTGTATTTTTAGTAGAGACAGCGTTTCACCACGTTGACCAGGATGGTCTCGATCTCTTGACCTCGTGATCCACCCGCCTCAGCCTCCCACAGTGCTGGAATTACAGGCTTGAGCCACCGCGCCCGGCCATCTGTTATTTTTTTAAATGTGTAATAATTTCAGACACTACAGACTGCAAAAAAGATTTTTGTTACAACCCCCCAGGGTTTTCTTTGTCCTGAGGCTTTGCTCAGTGTCTGAATTTAATGTATGGTCCCTAATTTCTATATGTTGAATTTTACATGTATCACGGTTAGCAATAAGTGGATCTATATCCACTGATAATTTCACTGTATGTATTCATATATGATTATTTTCTCAAGGAAATAATTTACTTTTCCGCAGGAGGTGGAAATATTTCTTGTGGACAGATAATGATATTCATAGTTGATAAAGATTGTGACTGCAGTTTTAGAAAGGAACAATCCAAAATCAAACTTATTAGATGTAGGAATGTGCATGAATAAAAAGGCATTATATTTATTTTTATACATACACACATGTAAATATGCAGTATCAATATTTATGCATTTATTTTACAATGTGGGTTTAAATAAATCCTACAATGAATTATGTTCAAAACATAACTATCATTCTTCACTTTCCAACTGCTGCTTATTCTTGTCTAGCATCAATTAATGACAATTCAAAAACATGTTTAAACATTAAAATAATTTGTTTATAAACATGGTGCCAAGTAAGTACCTTTCTGAGTTAATTTTTACCCGAATAGTCAACTGTTAATAAACTCACATAATTTAAGGAACTGGATCTCTAATATAATCAGTTGACATAAAGAATGCTATCTTTCCACATGCTCAAGTTTTGCAGTTATTTAGAAATAAGTCCAGAGTAAGGCAAATGGTTGTCCAAATTATCACTTTTATTACAGATTAAGCTGATCTTTGTGAAAGAGCCTAATCGCTGTGGGCAAGTGTGCTTCTTAATACCTACTACTGAATGAAATATGCTTACTTATATAAGCAAGTGGCTTGAAAACCACTGCCTTCCCTGACTAAATGATCAGGAACAATAAAAACTATTTTCTATATGGGTAGGTACATTCCCCAGAAAGACAAAGAGGGAGGAGCTATGCTACATAAAAGTCTGAGCTGATGAACAGCCTAAGCAATAAGACAATCTTCTCCACTTAGGGACACAGGAACACTTTGATTCTGACTCTTTCATACCATAGGATATGTCGTTATCCTCATGGTCAAAAATGGCTTACCAATACCCTGTCTTCATTTTAACTTACTGGAATGAGAAATGAAGGGCAAGCAGATTCCTTTTGAAGATATGATTCAGAATTTACATAGATCATTTTATTAACCCCTCTTTTTGTTACAGCTGATTCACATAGCCATAAATAGCCAATTTATTTTATGACAATTAAAGAATAGATACTACACTTGATCTTGGAATAGAATTTAGTTATATGTGAATTAATACCTCATAATTTAGCCACTATTCTATTATACACACACACACACACACACATATATGTATATATATATATATCTTATATATTCTATCATATATATTATTTTGGACATATTAAAGGTTATCAGATAAAAGTACACTTTCAAAAAATCAATTAAATTACAAAGTATAAACTTCAAGCTCAGATAGCAAAGGATAACACATTTTCTGAATCAGTAGTTTTCCTAAATTTCATTTAACAGATAGTAAGAGTTTAGGTATTGAAGGATATCCTCACCAAGGTACTAAAACCTACCGCATTTTAGAAAATGAGACTTGGAAGAGAGAATTTGGATCATGAAGGATACCTAGGATCCTATTCCACAAGAAATACGTAAATTTAACATGAAGGCTATCTTAATTTCTAAGATATCTGAACACTGTATGATTTCTTCCAAGTCCATAGCCTGAGCTCTTTTGTAGTTACCTCCTCCCTTCATGCTGATATTTTCCACAGGCTCCATCATCAGGTCACTTCCTATCACGCTGTACATATGCTTCCCTTGGAACATCTTCTACTTCCCTGTTAGTAGTCACCATCTGTATATTAATATACAGTCATGCACCACATAATAACGTTACAGTCAACACTGGGTCACATTTGACAGGGGTCCCATAAGATATTTTGGAGACCTGGTGTGGTGGCTCACGCCTGTAATCCCAGCACTTAGGAAAGCAGAGGCAGAAGGACAGCTTGAGCCCAGGAGTTTGAGACCAGCCTGGGAAACATAGTGAGACACAGTTCTCCACAAAAAGGGGGGAAAAAAAGATGTGATGGAACTGAAAATTTTTTATCACCTAATGATACCTTGATAATCTTGGCCCTGTGTAAGCCTAGGCTAATGTGCATGTTTGTGTCTTCATTTTTGACAAAAATTTTTAAAAATTAAAAAAAGTTACAAAAACTTATAGAATAAGGACATAAAGAAAGAAAATATTTTTTTACAGCTGAACAATGTGTTTGTGTTTTAAGCTAAGCATTATTACAAAAGTCAAAGTTAGAAATTTAATGTTTATATAAAGTAACAAAGCTATTATAGTAATTGAAGATTATTATTAAAGAGTTTTTTATAAATTTACTGTAACCTAAGTGTATGGTATTTATAAGGTTTACTATAGTATACAGTAATATCTAGGGCTCCACATTCCCTTACCACTCACCCACTGACCCACCATGGCAACTTCCAGTTCTGCAAGCTCCCATGCATGGCAAGTGTTCTGTATAGGTGTACTATTTTTTATATTTTATGCCATATTTTTAGTGTATACGTTCTATGTTTAGTTTGTATACACAAATACATACTATTATGTTACAACTGGCTACAGTATTTGGTACAGTGACATGCCATACAGGTTTGTAGCCCAATAGCAATAGGCTATGCCATATAACCTAGGTGTGTAGTAGACTACACCATCTAGATTTGTGTAAGTACACTCTGATTTTCCCACAATGACTAAATCACCTAAAGATCTATTTCTCAGAATTATTCCCTGATCATTAAGCAGTACCTGAGTATAATATGATGCCTGGTAAAAACTTGAAAAGTGGACCAGAAACTTCTGCTTCCATAGATAAAGAGGTTAAATCACCCAGAATCAGAATATATATCATTATGTGAAATTTGAGTGGTCCTTGTTAATTACATAAATATTAGCCAAGTCAGAATCTATTGCCTGCATAAATGCTTTTTCAGTCTACTTATTTTTCCATATGCTTGCCGATATAGCTAAACTTGGTTTACTTACTATCCCATGTAAAATTTATAACTCCATAAAGAGACTTTTAAAATCACCATTTTAATTTTATAAATGATGAAATTAAGGTATAGTAATAACAGTTACCTATGTCACACGCTTAGAGATTAGAAAGGCCTGGATTTCCAATCAAGCAGTAATGTCCCACCACAGCAAGTATTCTACAGCCTATTCGGAGTTGAATCTCCTGCAACTACCTAAAGCCCTTCATCATCTGTCACTTCTAGCATAGCAACAGATTCCTTCTGTCTTGTCCTTCACCTGTAGTATCAAATCAAACCCAACCAAATTCATGCTAACTACTACCCATGAATAATAATAGAAACTATCATTTCTCAAAAGTCTGAGTTTGCCAGTGCCTGTCTCTGACCACATCTCTAGCTCTATCTTTGACAAGTCCATGTCCTAGGATTTTTACTCCAACAGTATTGGACTGCTTGTAATTCTCTCTTCACCATGTTCTTCCTTTTAATTTTTGCTCAGGTTTTATCCTTTGCCTGAAGACTGTTCCTATCCCATATTCCTGCCATTCTTTACTTGAATAACTTAGCCATTCCTTGAGGTACAGTTCATTGTTTACCTCCTTCAGGAATTTTCATTCATTATGCAGGTTAGTCATTCTTCAGGATTTCCATAATGAATTTTGCATATTCCTATCATTTCTCTTACTGAATTAAATTATAATTAACATTTAAATGTTTTCTTCTGCTTCAGTGGTTGTGATCACCCAGATATCAGAGGTTGCTTTATATTTTTCTCTCCTTATACTTTTTTCAAGAATGTTCAATGACTCAAAATTCACAGAGAATAAAACCAGAATGTCAATGTATTGCTTGTTACTTATAACTATAACTGAAAGAGGATCAGTCAAGTCTTCTGACAAGCTACAAGGGAGGATGTATTAGTCAAGATAAGCCAGGCTTTGTTGCAGTAACACACAATCCAAAAATTGTAGTGGCTCATGCAGTGAAAATGTATCATTCACACATGATCCGCTGTAGATCTGAAACTCTCCATAGCAGCTCTGTGCTATGAGTAATTCATTGATCCAGAATACTTTGAACCTAACCTAGTGAATTTGACATCTCAATATGAGGTCAGTATTTTTGTTGGAAAAGGGAAAGAGAGAGACCTTAGAATTATGTAGGGCGTTATACTGCCTTATCCAAAAAGTGCTTTGCATCACGTTTGCTTATATTTCAATGACCACAAGTAGCCACATTGCCCACCTAACTAGCTATAGAGGGACTGGAAATATAGTCTTCACTTATATCCGGGAAAGAAAATAAAATTATAAATCATAATAAATTACATACATAGGTGATCCATGCATTGAGCAAATTTTGAAATTGGGATTTTGTATTTACATAAAAATTTTTCATTTGTTTCAGTCACCAAATAAATGAATTGAACTTAATTGGAAAGAGTGTTTCCTTACTCCAATTAATTTTCAGATAGTATAGCTTAAATGCTTTTGTTTATAAAAATAATTATTATTATTGAGAATGAAAATATATACATTTTCCAGAAATATCAACTTAACCCTTTTATGAAACCCAAACTATTTGAAAGGAACATATATGGACAACATTGTTTCCAGTATTTATAGATTTATTTTACTGTGTTTTATGTCAACATTATCTCATAGACTTAAACATTGAGTAATATTACAAGAAAGTGTCACACAGACTCACTCAATAAAGTACTATTTTAGAGATTTTTAAAAAGTGTGTTTCCTCACTTGAGAGTTTTCTCTTTATCATAAAACATGAAAGAAATTAACCCCAGATCACAAAAACAGAAAAACAAACAAACAAACAAAACAAAAGCAGATCTTCCAAACAACCAGTTTGTTATGTTAAGTCATTTGTACATCAAATGACTACATTAGTTCTTCGTTTTGATCACAAGAGCTCCTGATGCCATGATGTTGCATCTTTACTTCTGTCAGCTACGTATAGCCATGCGTTTCCATTTTTGTACATTGATATATTCTTTGGTGCTATGTTTTAATGTGTTTGCCAAGGTTTATGTGTTGGAAATTCGATCCCCAATTCATTAGTGCTGGGAGGTGAGACCTAATGGAGGATGTTTTGGTTATGTGGACACTCCTCTAATAAATGATTAATGCTGTTATAGCAGGAGTGGGTTCCTTATCGAAGGAGTGGATTCCTTAGAAAGGGATCATTTTGGCCTCCTTTTGTCTCTCTCCCCATCTCTTTGCCCACCTGCCTTATACCATGAAATGATGCAGCAACAAAGCTCTCACAAGATGCTACTCTCTCAATCTTGGACTTTCTAGCTTCTAGAACTATAAGGAAATATATACCTGTTCTCTTTTTATTTTTGTTTTGTTTTGTTTTTAAGACTGAGTCTTGCTTTATCGCCCAGGCTGGAATGCAGTGGCGCAAACTTGGCTCAATACAACCTCCATCCACTGTGTTCAATTGATTCTCCTGCCTGAGCCTCCTAAGTAGCTGGGATTACAGGTGCCTGCTACCACGCCCAGCTAATTTTGCTTTTGTATTTTTAGTAGAGATGAGGTTTCACCATGTTGGCCAGGCTGGTCTCAAACTCTTGACCTCAAGTGATCTGCCAGCCTAGGCCTCACAAAGTTCCGAGATTACATGCAGGAGCCACTGCACTTGGCTTCCTGTTCTTTTTTTGGATAAATTTATAAGCTACAAGTGGAATTCTGTTACATAAATATATTGAATAGTGGTAAAGTCTGAGCTTTTCATGTAGCCATCACCTGAATAGTGTACATTGTACCCATTAACTAATTTCTCATCCTTCACCCCCTCCCATCACCCCACTTTTCAGAGACTCCAGTGTCTATTATTCTACATTTTATGTCCAGGTATACACATTATTTAGCTCCTATTTGTAAGTGAGAACATGTTGTGTTTCATTTTCTTTTTCTGAGTTGTTTCCCTTATGAAAATAGCCTCCAGTTCCCATGTTGCTACTAAAGACATGATTTCGTTCTTTTTTTTATCAGTGACTAGTATTCCACTGTGCGTGTGTGTGTGTGTGTGTGTGTGTGTGTGTGTGTGTAATACATACCATATTTTCTTTACTCATTCATCCATTGATGGACACTTAACATTGATTGCATATTTTTGCTATTGTGAATAGTGCTTTGATACACATGTCAGGACAGGTATCTTTTTGACACGATTGTACCATATCAAAAAAAAGGGAGTATAAAGTTATGCCCTTTTATATTGCTTTGTGGATTAAAACTCCAAGCTCCAGATAAAGAATCTGATTAGCTCTGCTTGATTCAGGTGCCCATTGCTGGGCAAATCAACTTAGACTAAACAGGGTCATGTAGCACAAACATGGGTGCTTTTTAATCACCCATAAGGGTCAGGCAGGAGGAAATTTAGCATAATAATGATAAAGCTGCTTTCTATGATTTGTATCTAATTAATGTATACATTTCTACTAAAGCTAGCCTAGGACTATTTTCACAGTAGGTATCCAGCGAATTTATATTGCTTCCATTTTTTTCCTGAAGACCAGGTACTATTTAAGCACAGAACTTGGATATCTTTATTTACTATCCATTTCATTTTCAAAGTTCTTAAAATAAAGGTAAATTATTCAAATGCATATTGATGTTGCTGTGATTTAAAAAATGTATTGAGTTTATTTTTCTAAAGTAAGTTAAAGTTTTAAAGTCTTTTTGAAATTATTAAAATAATACTATGTGAAGGACAAGCAGTAACATTTAGTTTAACTATTATGAAAGGAGTTTGTTCTTTATTTTGTGTTGTGTTTTGAAAGATTCTAATTAACCTGTTCAGTTTTGCTTGTCTGCCCTTTAGAGGAATCTTATAAGTTGTGTGAAAAATTATGGATAAGGCCTACAAAATGTTTTATAAAATATACAAATATTTGAAAAGTTTTACAGAAGCTTTATTTATTTAGCTTTCATGCTTTTAAAAATCTAAATTTATTTAAACACCCTTATCTTTCTAAAAACTGGTATGCTATAATATAGTTAGAATTAAATCTAGAGCATAAGCTCATCAGAAAATCTTTATTATAATACATTCTGAAGAATATACAAAATTATATAGTTTTATATAACAATATTATTGCTAAAGGTGAATTTGAAAACTTATTCTTGCCTTCTCTATCTTCCCCCACTCACAACACACTATATTTTCAATGTGAAATGGTTTGATTTGAATTGCAAATCTTATCACACATATAGTTTTATTCTTTTCTATCTGGATGAGTGACAGTGGTATATAAGAGTTAACAAACCTTATCCAGTCTTAAATACATTTCTGGTATTGAAAACTAACAGAGCTGAAAGTTGAATGGGAGAAAGCTCAGCTCCTGTATTCATTCTTTTATTTGTGTTCTGAAAGGGCCTTATGGAGGAAACCTGATAGAAATGTCATGGCATTACTAAATAGGTCGAAGTCCAAGGTAGGAAAATAAAAGGTTGGCTTTGCTGCTTCTTTTGTTATTTTACAAGCAGTGGATAGTGCTTTCAAATGAGGGCCGGAGGCCATGTGTGTCCTTTAATTCCCCAGCCCCTGAGAAGAAGTGAGTCCATCCCTCAATGTTCTACTGAAAGAAGCCTTTAAAGAAACTTTATGTTCCAAGAATACAAATCCCTTGTAAGGATGACAACAAAATGGGGGTGGGGTGGGGGGAATCTCAATTAAAGAGGCATGTATTCTGCACACAGGAATATCCAACCCACATGGGAGCTGGTCTGGGAAGATTATCATCATTGCTGCGCTTAAATTTATATTCTGTGATTGTTTGTACTTAGTTTTACTGGAGGATGGGTTTCAATCTTTAAACTGTATGTTAAGTAGATGATAATTTGGGTGTCACAGGAGATTACATCTACATTGCTAACATATGACAGTCAAGTAAGTGAAAACACTACAATGTTTTCTAATAAATTCCTAGAAAACTTAGCAACTTGTTTTTTATTTGAGGTCACAAAGTGTTGCAGAAAAGCAAAGTGTTTGGAGTTGTGCTGTCCTGTGTTCACATTGTGACTCATATCATTTCTAAGTTTCTACCTTGGAAATGTTAGTTAATGTCTAGGCTTCAGTTTCTGGCCTTATTAAATAAGCATAGTATTATGGCGTATATCGAGCCCTCTCAAAGATAATTTGAAATAATATAGTTAAAGCATCAGAACAGATTAAACCCTCAGGAATTAATTTCATTCTCCTCATTGAAATTAATTTGGCTGTAATACAGATGGTTGCATTTACTTTGATGTTTTTTAACTGATAACAATTGTAGGTTATTCTAGTTCTGCCATTTAGAATAATTAAATATGATTAATCTTTTTTTACAGTTAGTGATTAAATAAAAATAAAAATCTGCAACCAACAGAATGGGAAAAAAATTTTACAATCTACCCATCTAACAAAGGGCTGATATCCAGAATCTATAAAGAACTGAAACAGATTTACAAGAAAAAAACAAGCCCATTCAAAAATGGGCAAAGGATATGAACAGACACTTTATAAAAGAAGACATGCATGAGGCCAACAAACATATGAAAAAATGCTCATCATCACTGGTCATTAGAGAAATGCAAATCAAAACTACATTGAGATACCATCTCACGCCAGTTAGACTGGTGATCATTAAAAAAATCTGGAGACAACAGATGCTGGAGAGGATGTGGAGAAATAGGAACACTTTTACACTGTTGGTGGGAGTGTAAATTAGTTCAACCATTGTGGAAGACAGTGTGGCAATTTCTCAAGGACCTAGAAATAGAAATTCCACTTGACCCAGCAATCCCATTACTGGGTATATATCAAAGTATTATAAATCGTTCTACTATAAGAACACATGCACACAAATGTTCATTGCAGCACTGTTTACAATAGCAAAGACCTTGAACCAACCCAAATACCCATCGACGATAGACTGGACAGGGAAAATGTGGCACATACACACCATGGAATATTATGCAGCCATCAAAAACGATGAGTTCATGTCCTTTGTAGGGACATGGATGAACCTGGAAACCATCATTCTCAGCAAACTGACACAAGAACAGAAAATCAAACACCACATGTTCTCACTCATAGGTAGGTATTGAACAATGAGAACACGTGGACACGGGGAGGGGAGCATCACACCCTGGGGTCTGTCAGGGGGAAATAAGGGAGGGACAGTGGGGGATGGGGAGTTGGGGAGAGATAGCATGGGGAGAAATGCCAGATATAGGTGATGGGGAGGAAGGCAGCAAATCACACTGCCATGTGTGTACCTCTGCGACAATCTTGCATGTTCTTCACGTGTACCCCAAAATCTAAAATACAATTTAAAAAATTTAAAAAATAAAATAAAATAAATAAAAATATGGAGCCTGATTTTCAGGCAGGATAAATAGATGCATACTGTACCTCATTCTCTCTTTAATCAGTGAAGATTTGAGTCGGCAAATTAGAATAATATATATTTATGCTGGAATATGACAATATCTGAAAATAAAGCATTCTTTTGTCTAATAGTGTAACACTGCCATTGATAATGTGATGATAAAATCTTTTTGACTGAAAAAACAAAATAGCTATAGCTTTAACTTGAAGTTAATTCAGAAAAATGATGTAGATGTTAGCTCTATAGTTTAAATGAGATAATACCTGTAAACAGGTGTTTATATGTCCCCCTTCTCCTGAGAGAGTTCTGGGTTGCATGTGAAATATCAGTAATGTTATTAATATGACATTCTTCACTTTTGAAAAAGCGCTATTATTCTATTACTAGAAGAAAACATATATTTTTAGCTGATTTGGGGTAAATCTTTCTAAATATGACTCATAATCCATATGCAATAAAAGAAAATAGTGATAAAGTCAACTCCATTAAAAAAAACTTGTGTATGAAAATACACCATAAACAAAGTCAAAAGAAAATGAAAAACAAAAACAAAAAAATATTTGCAACATATATCACAGAGAAAGAGCTACTGTAGAGAGGATTCTTAAAAACTGAAGAAAAATCTCAATGGATTAAAAAGAAAAATATGAAGATATTTGTCAACAGATATGCAAAATATCTCTAAGTACATTAAAAGATGTTCAATTTCACTCTTAACAGAAATGCAAATGAAAACTACTGCAAGGTATCAATTTTCACCTATGAAATTTGTAAAATTGCAAAATCCTGATACCACACTTTGTTGGCAAAGCAGTAAGGAAACAGACACTTTCATACTGCTAGTGAATGTGCCAAATGGCACAATCCCACCCCCAGGGTTTAAGTAAAGATACAACTAAGTATTGGTCCTTAAATTACAACTTCACAAATGTAAAATAATTGTTAACAATTTTATTTACTGAGATATTATTTGCCATAACAAATTACTGGAAACAACCTACCACAATGCATTTCTATGGAAGCATAAAGAAATAAACAAGCATACAGAGTTTCTACAAACTTAACCATGGACTCGTTTCCAAGACACACTGGTGAAAAAAAAGGTTCAAACAACACTTCATAATCCACAATTTTGAAAGAAATAAGAAAGAAATATATCTGCTGCTATTTTTGTGACAAGAAACTTAGGAAAAACAAATCTGGATAATAAAAATCATCACCCCGAGTGAGTGGGAAGAAATGATGTTAATGGGATGGTGTTGAGAATGAGAACTTGCTGAGTGCATTTTGTGTCATGTATGGCTTCTTTAGCACTGTTTTCTAGTTGTTCTTGTAGATATTTTTCATCTCCTTGGGTAGATGTAGTCCTAAGTATTTTATTTTTTATTTTTTGGCTATTGTAAATAAGATTGTGTTTTTGAATTGGCATTTAGCTTGGATGTGACCGGTGCATAAAAATTATACTGCTTTTTGTTCATTGATTTTGTATCCTGAAACTTCACTGAAGTAACTTATCAGTTTCAGGAGTCTTTGGCAGAATCTTTATGGTTTTCTCAGTATAGAAGCATATCATCAGTGAAGAGAGAGAGTTTGACTTCTTCTTTTCCTATTTGGGTGCCTTTTGTTTCTTTCTCTTGCCTAATTGCTCTGTCTAGAATTCCCGGTACTATGTTGAATAGGAGTGGTCAGAGTGGGCAGTGTTCACACTGTGTCTGCAGTTTTGCTTTCTGCAGTTTCAGTTATCTCCAGTCAACCACATTCCAGAAATAAGCAATTCATGTTTCAACTTGCATGCCATTCTCAGTGATGTGATGAAATATTATACTGGCCTGCCCATCCTGCCCAGCACGCATATCATCCCTTTGTCTAGCAGATGCATGCTGCTGACTCTACCCACCTTTTAGTCACTTGGTAGCCATCTTAATTATCAGATCTACTGTCTCATGGCACTGTTTATGTTCAAGTAAACCCTTGTTTTACTTAATAGTGGCCCCAAACTGCATCAGTAGTGATATTGGCAATTCAGATACACCAAAGAAAACCTGTAAAGTCCTTCTCTTTTAAGTTAAAAGGAAAAAGTATTCCTCTTAATGAATACATAGAAATCATATGGGAATGTTGCTAAGATTTAGAGTCAGAACCAATCTTCTATCTGTAAATTTGTGAAGAAGGAAAAGAAATCATGCTGTTTTTCTGTCACACCTCAAACTGCAAAAGTCACAGCCACAGTGCATGATAAGTGCTTAGTTAAGATGGAAAAGGCTTTACATTTGTGAATGGAACATGAACAGAAATATGTTTGGATTGATGTCAATCAGGTTTAGTACTATCCACAGTTGTAAGCATCTACTGGGGTCTTAGAATGTTTTTCCCAACAATCAAGGGGGGAATCTACTGTATAATTTTTTATGTACGTTGACTTTTGAACCATGCTAATTTTTCATACATTCAAAGGTAAAACAAAACCATAACAGATAAAATAGTCAACCCAAAATTACATCTGAACAAAATCATACCCATTTCCAATTAATAAATCACATAAGAAAAAGGATAAATTCAAGTGACTTTTAGACTACTCTAACAGTACACACTCAGTGGTATCTGTTCTAAGGATAAAAATAACCACAAAGGAATTGCTTAGTTGGTTTGTTTATAATTGTGGTATAAATGTAGTTAAATCTAAAATTATTTTACTTGTCACGTAGGATAGAGCACATAGGTAAATATGGTTGACTCTCTATGTCGGTTGGTCGGTTCTGCATCTGTGTGTTCAGCCAACCACTGATGCAATAATTCTGCCAGGCACTTTTATAAGATGATATGTTTTGTATTGGCTTCTTACAAAAAAGTTGATAACATGAAATGCGAAAATTATAAGTTTTTAAATAATGTTTTATTTTATATATTTAAGCATATTATATACATTTTTTAAAGTATGTATAAAATACATGAGAGATAATATCTAAATTTCTTTATACTTTAAAGAGATTTTGCAAACCACTGCATCAGTAGTGATACTGGCAATTCAGATTTGCCAAAGAGAACCTGTAAAGTCCTTCTCTTTTAAGTTAAAAGGTAAAAGCAGTCAACTTAATGAATACATAGAAATCATATGGGAATGTTGCTAAGATTTAGAGTCAGAACCAATCTTCTATCTGTAAATTTGTGAAGAAGGAAAAGAAATCTGTGATGTTTTTCTGTCACACTTCAAACTGCAAAAGTCACAGCCACAGTGCATAAGTATTTAGTTAAGATGGAAAAGACATTACATTTGTGGGTGGAACATGAACAGAAACTGATATGAATGCCCCAAAAGGAAAAAAGCAAAGGAGATAAAAGAAACATTATATAAAAGAAATTAAAATGACTAAAATAAGTAGGGAGAAAGTTTAAACTGACTATCAAAGAAACACAGATAAAAAGCAGTTATAATTCCTCATCTTCGACTTAATAAATATTAAAATAAATAATAAAAAAACTGGTTAATATTAATTAAAGTTCACACTAATGACATGTTAGATATTTAGGTGGGACTCTAAATTAGTATAAGCTTCCAAGCAATTTATGTGGGGTCCTAAAAAATATGTGTAATATTCAATAAATAAGTTTATTTCTTAGAAATTATCCTAAAAAAATAAACATGCTAATAGATGCAGGAGGCAAATGTAGGAGAATCCCCAAAGAATCTTCAACCTGCCCCACAAGTGTTTACATCAAATGCTTCAGTGCAGATGAAGCAACCTGCCCAGGGTCTTATTTGGGGATGCCTGCAACAGACTGGGGTATGGCCTGCACACTGGAGAATGGGGTGGAGCCATCAGGAATTTGAGCCTTCTGCAAAGGAGATTGGCCTCTTCAGCTCCTGTGTGGTGGCTTAGTATTCAATCTGTGAGGTGGGAGCCTATTGGCAGACCCCTTCCTTTTTGCTGAGAGCTTTCTTTTAATAAATTCCACTCTCCTCACCTTTCAATATGTTCACATGCCTAATTTTTCCTGGTCATGAGACAAGAAGTGGGATATTAGCTGAGCTAAAAAGCAGCAAATCCTGCATCAATGCTTTGTGCAAAGGTAATTATAATGTTATTTTTCTAGCACTGTTTGTATTATCAAAAAATTGTAAACAACACAAATGTTCCAAAATGAAAGCTAATTAAGCTAATCATTGAACATCTATACAGTGGAATACCATGCAGCCATTACCAATTGCACTAAGGAAACAAATCTTTATTGTACATTTTTACATTTTAAAACACAATAAATTTTAAAAATATAATCCCAGCCAGGAGCGGTGGCTCATGCCTCTAATCCCAGCACTTTGGGAGGCCAAGGCAGGTGGATCATGTGAGGTCAGAAGTACTTGACTAGGCTGACCAACATGGTGAAACCCTGTCTCTACTAAAAAAAATACAAAACTAGCCAGGTATAGTAGTGCACGTCTGTAATCCCAGCTACTTGGGAGGCTGAGGCAGGAGAGTTGCTTGAACCTGGGAGACAGAGGTTGCAGTGAGCAGAGATTGCACCACTGTACTCCAGCCTGGGCAACAAGAGCAAAACTCCATTTCAAAAAAAATATATATGTGTGTGTATATATATAGATATGTATATATGTATATATATAGATAGATACACACACATATATACACTATATATACACATATATATGTGCCTATTTATAAATATTAAGATGTATTTTATAATAGAAAAACACTAGACATCTGCACAACATAAGATCAAAAGTAATTGTTTCTAGATCATTGTTTTGGGCTACTTTTCATTTTGGGGTATATGCAGTTTTATAACTTTTATGGTCTTACTTGTCTATTGTATGTAAAACATTTGCACATGAAGTTTAGCTAAATTAGTTTATATTGCTTAGCTATGGAAGCTTTCAAAAGAATTTAAAAATGGGAAGGTACATATAAATAAAAAGCATGATAAACAGCAGTGTAACAAACTTGGGTGGGAGGAGGTCCTAAAGGAATCCAAAAACAGGTTAGGGGTAAATCTTATCTTATTTAGCATCTTGTATGAAACCAGTAAGACATAGAGAATAACTAAAAGTGTCTAAGCATATACAGAATATACATGAAATGCAGCATTCAAAATGTATTTATGATATATAACACATGTGTATGTTTTTACATACAGGCATACCTTGTTTTCTATTTGTTTTATTCCACTTTTGAGATTTTGTGCTCTTTATAAATTGAAGTTTTGTGGCAAGCCTCCTTCAGGTGTCCTTTGGTGCCATTTTTCCGACAGCATGCGCTCATTTGGTGTTTCTGTGTCATATTTTTGTAATTCTCACAATCTTTCAAACTTTTTAATTATTATATGTGTTTTGCTGATCTGCGACCAGTAACCTTTGATGTTACTATTGTCATTGTTTGCGAGTACCACAAATTGAGTACATATAAGACAACAAAGATAATCAATAAATGTGTGTGTGTTCTGACTGCAAGCTCTTCCCCCATCTATCTTCCTTTTCTTGGGCTTCTCCATTTCCAAAAACACAATGTTAAAATTGGTCCAATTAATAACCATACAATAGCCTCTACATGGTAAAGTAAAAGGAATAGTCACACTTCTTTCACTTTATAACAAATGCTAGAAATGATTAATCTTATTGAAGAAGTGAGCATGTTGAAAGCCAAGAAAAGCCAAAAGCTAGGCCTTGTGCTAAACAGCCTAGTTGTGAGAAGAAAAGTTCTTGAAGGAAATCAAAAGAGCTACTCCAGTGAACACACCAATGCAAAGAAAGTGAAACAGGCTTATTGCTGCTATGGAGAACGTTTGAGTGGCCTGAATAGATCAAACCAGCCACAACATTCTCTTAAGCCCAGGCCTAACCCAGAGCAAGGCCCTAACTTTTCTCAATTCTAGGAAAGCCTAGAGAGGTGAGGAAGCTACAGAAGAAAAGTTTGAAGCTAGCAGAAGTCAATTCATGAGGTTTAAGGAAAGAAGCCGTCTTCATACATGAAAGTACAAGGTGCAACAGCAAGTGCTGATATAGAAGCTGCAGTAAGTTATCCAGAAGATCTAGCTAAGATCATTGATGATGGTGACTACACTAAACAATAGATTTTTAATTGGACAAAACGGCCTTCTATTGAAAGAAGATGCCATCTAGGACTATCATAGTTGAGAGGAAAAGTCAATAAGGGGCTTCAAAGCTTCCAGGGACAGGCTGACTCTTGTTAGGCTGTAATGTAGCTGGTGACTTCAAGTTGAAGTCGATGCTCATTTACCACTCTGAAAATTCTAGCACCCTTAACAAGTATGCTAACGCTACTTGCCTCTGTTGTACAAATGGAACGGTAAAGCCTGGATGGGAACACAACTGTTTATAAGATGGTTTACTGAGTATTTTAAGCCTACTGCTGTGACCTACTGCTCAAAAAAAAAAAAAAGAAAAAGAAAATTATTTTCCAAATATTATTGTTCATTAATAATACACCTGGTCACCCAAGGGCTCTGGTGGAAGTGTACAAGATTAATGTCGAATTAGAATTAGAAGTAAAGCCTGAAGATGTGACTAAATTGGTTTCATTTTATGATAAAACTTTAAGATATGAGGAGTTGCAAAGAAACTTGCTCATCTATGGATTTCTTGAGATGGAATCTACTCCTGGTGAAGATGCCGTGAACACTGTTGAAATGACAACAAAGGATTTCAATTATTACATAAACTTAGATGTTAAAGCAGTAGCAGGATTTGAGAGGATTGACTCCAGTTTTGAAAAGAAGTTTTCTACTGTGGATAAAATATAATTAAACAGCATCACATGCTACAAGAAAATTTTTGTAAAAGGAAGCATCAATGGATGTGGCAAACTTCATTGTTGTCTTATTTTAAGAAATTGCCACAGCCTCGCCAACCTTCAGCAGTCACTAATCTGATCAGTCAGCCACCGTGAACATGGAGGCAGGACTCTCTGCACACAAAATGATTACTACTTGCTCAAGACTCAGGTGATAGTTCTCATTTTCTAGCAATAAATAATATTTTAATTCAAGTATGTACAATTTTTAGATACAATGCTATTGCACATTTAATGGACTACATATAATACAGTGTAAACATAATTTTATATGCACCAAGAAACCAAAAAATGTGTGACTTACTTTATTGCAATATTGTGGTGGTCTGGAATAGAACCTGCAATATCTCTAAGGTATGCCTGTCTTCATATCCATATATGTAGAAAAGGGTTTGTGCTGAGAGAGACACAAAGGAAAGACTTAGAAGTTTTAAAAGAATAGTTTTAAAGTAGAAGACTGGAAACTCAATAACATGCCATTTAGTGGGTGGAAAATCTTCAAAAGTGGCCAATTTAATCCTTCTAATAAATAATATCTTGTCATATGCAGTTCTTTGTTTATAAATACGTTTTAAGCTTTTCTTCCTGCTCAAAGGACTGTTCATTCTTTCAGAATTTCAGAACTTTTCTCATATTTGAATAAAGTATCATATCAGGCATCTTAAGTAATGAGATTTTTTCCACAAAAAAAATGACAAAGTTCACAACCAATAATTCTAAATATCTACTAAGATTCCTCCACTGAAAAAAAATAGCAAATCTAAGCAGAATTTACTGTATGTGCCGGAATATTAGCTCCATGAAAGTAGGATTTTTAAGTTTTGTTTACTGCTGTGTACCTAGCAGTTTTTAACATTGTGTTTTATACAGTATTATTTTTCATTACATTCTTTTTCATATGTAGTACATTACTTTTTTTCCAGATTGTAGTGTTACTCTCTTGTCCTCTTATCCTATAGCCTAGCATTTCTGTATAGTCTTCATTTTATAAAGGAAAAGAGAATCAAACAGAGAATAACCAATTTCAATTTTAATGTTTTAATATTTTTCTTTTAAGATAATCCTAAACATATAATTACAAAGTCACCTAATATTTGAATGCAGAATTTAATGATTATAATAATGCCACAGGTTTCAAAATACCATAGTAATCAAAAGAAAGAGTTGCAACATTTTTGGCAAGTTCAATGAATAACTATTGATGATGTTTCCAACTGTATGCAACTAGAAATATTTTTTAATAATTAAGGGTAGGGTAGACCTTTATGCTATCTCAGAGGAAGTAACAATTACAGTTTTTAAACAGATGTTTAAAAACTAACATCTCCTGGTCTGTGAGAAAATGACAAATTTCATCATCAGTGAAGATGATGCCAACAGAAATAATAATCACAGCACACAGGTTTGGACCTCCTCCTATGTTCTAGGCACTCTGCTCAGAAGTTGTGCCACCAATAATTCTCCCAACATTGCTCCAGGTTGAGTACAGTTAATATCAGCTTGGATATAAGTAATCCAGGTAGAAATTATGTAATTCACTCAAGTGTGAAGGGGAGACAGAAATCAATTGGATATGTTTAATTCTAAAGCCAATATCTCTTTAACACTGCTATTTTATCCTCCTAGCAGAACTAAGAGAGTTAGATGGTACTTCCAAGTTTTGAAAAATTGATAACAATGCAAATAATAACTGAAAATAAACTAAAGGAAGTTCTCATACTTTCAGTCATGTTACATTGCATTGCATATGTTTGTATTCATTTTAGGATAGTGTTTAGGAGTGCCTTAGGGAGACAAATTAGAATTGCAGTGCCATGCTGAAAAATCACAAATACTTTGATTTAGGACTCTGACTTTAGAAACAATGACTAATCCACTTCACCTTATTCATATACTGGTTACTAACTTTCAGTAATTAAATGCATATGCCTCTAAAGTACAAGCCTTTGTCTAAACTTTTAAAGTTTCTTTGTATAGCCTTATATCCTCTAATCTCGACTCTATAATAGTTTTTGCAACTACTGATCAATAGCTACAATCAATAGGAGGTAAAATTATCTTTTAAATATCTCTACACTATATATGTTATATAAAGAACCTCATCCAAGATAAATAAAAATAATATTTTATGTCATACATGTGTTAGTCTTTGTAAATATTGAATGCCAGTTTTAAAAAGCTGTCAAAATGAAGATGTTAGTTGTATCTTGGAAAATAAAGTTAACATTTATTAAATATTTGATAATATTGTTCTTTGAAAATTCAACGTTTCTATTATCTTATGTGTTCCCATAATCTTGGACTGTTTGTTATTATAAAAATAGAATTTATTAATTACATCAGAATAAAACAAAGCAAATGATCTCATCTGAGTTTTTAATTTGTGCTTGTGTCAATTTCAGTAAAATGTTGCTGAATGACTGAAGTCAGTCACACTTATCTCTCCAAAAAAAAGTATAAATAGGAAGCATAATAATTCTTTAAAAAACTAGTTCTTGGTAGAGTTTTTACTTTAGGTTTTTGATGTATTGTCCACATTTGGCTCTAATTACAAATTCTTGTAATTTACTTTAGATTTTGAATTAACATTTAAATATTGAACACACACTAGGATTAGTTGGTTTATAATTTCTCAGGCTTAGAGAATTTTGAATAAAATTCCCATTGCAAAATATAAGAACAACATCAACGTTATGCTTTTGATACACCATCAGAAGAAAAGTAACTTCTGAGGGTCTCTGTAAACACAGGTGTATGGAGTGCATTAAGGAAGAGGACTCTCCAGAAAGTTCTACCCAACTTTCGATTAGCCTGCAAGTAACCAGATGTTGCCAGGATAGAATCTCCAGCATCCTTTGCACACTCCTCTGGTTAAGAACAAGCAGTTTTAACTAGACAGCCATCTGGTGACATATCTTAAATATATAATTTTCCTTGCTCCATTAGCTATTGAATAGCTTCATTTTCTAGCTCCATTACCTCTAGAGTAAATATAACATTTACATTTTTCTTAAGTGCAATAAAAGTCTTGCAACCTCTAGAATTGATTTCACCTTCCTAATGTATCTTACCTTGGCTTTACTGTTAACATTAATAAATTCTATAAAGGAAAAGAAACTCAGCACTTCAAACTTTTACTGATTATTATATGATCATATTCTAAATTTTGGATTCTTTTGTTTTGCTTCTCTTATAATTTAAAATTTATGATAACACAGGTTTACATTTGTCTGTTTTCTGATGTCCTAAATGAGAATCACATCTGCTTGCTTTGTCCATAGCATGTCTTACTCTAAAGTGGCGATGCTGACAACCACAATCTCCAAGGAAATAATCTTATAGGAAGGCAGACCACATGCAGTATTTCTAAAACAATGTTTGTTTCTTCTAACATAAAATATGATGACATTTTATCAGTCTTTAAGATAAAAAGAAGTTGAAATACATTCTAACATTTTCTTCTCCTTGACAGATTTACATTTTAATTTGTCTCAGATCTTGTCTAATGGGTGAAAATAGAAATAATCCTTTGGAAATTTACATCCACAATATAGTATAGAAGACCACCTAGAAATATATTTGCCTAAGAAACATAAAAAAAAAAAAAAAATCCAAACCCAAAAGTTTATAGGAGGATAGGTCTGGTCAGAGGTATCTGTAGCATGGAATCTGACACTTCTTAGCTTGTGACATATTTGGGAAAATGACAATCTCTTTACCAACAAAATAGGCATTCCTAATATATTAGTTTTTTATTGGTGCATAAGAAATTTCCACAAATTTAGCAGCTTAAAAAAAAACATCCATTTTACTACATTAGTTGGCAATACTAGGTGATGAATAAATATAGACAGTTTTTATTTCTACTACTATTGAAGGTTAATTTGTGTTTAGATACTGATATTGAATAAAGAAGTACAAATAGAGTGAGTCCATCAAATTGCCTAACCCACTTACAAGTCGTGTAATCAGAGATGAAATGTGAGATTTCTTTTCTAAAACAGAGATTACAAAACATTTTTTCTACAGGGTCAGATGGCATAGTAAATATTTTCGACTCTGTAGGCTATAGGGTTTTTATTGACAGTTTTTACTTTTGCTGTGGTGATAGAGCAACCTTAGTAAATAAGTCAATAGAGATGGCTCTGTTCCAACAAAACTTTATTTACAAAAACAGGCAGTAGGCCAGGTTTGGCCCCCAGACTGTAGTTTGCCCATCCCTGCTACAAAAAAAAAATAGGGAAATGACCTGACTAGTTTCTGATTTTACCAATACCAATTGATCTTTCTGAAAAAGACTACCTTGTTGATAAATCTTCACCACATAACCAATTATCTAAAGTACTCTGGGTTTTGTAATCCATGTTTCTATTATAATTAATTTGAGAAAAATAGTTTTCTTGAAGAAAAATAACATGAGAAACTTGAAAATGCTAGTCTTGCTCCTTTTCTGGCCAGAAAAATAAATTACTAATTTCTGCTGAGGCAAAATTTTTCTCCACCTAGAAGCTGTAGCTAAAAAGTTGCCTTTTATAAACAGTCATGGTTGTGACAGTGATTCATTGGAACTGTTTGACATCCAAAAAAGAACAAATTATACCAAAACAGATCCAAAGGCATTCTCTCATCCAAAGTTAGAACTTTTTTCACAAAAAGCAATTTATTGTTCCCAAGCCACTCCTCCTTGATGTGAACAGTACTGTTGGTATGAACTCTGATTGGACAATGTGGCTGGAAGTCAAAATTAATAGTTTAGAAATAGTATCAGTTCATTTTACTAATTGATTTGTTGTATTTTTGTGGGTTATTTTATTTTTTTACACCTGATTTAATGAATAAGGTTTTTTTTTCCTTTTTTCTTTCTTAGCAATGAGCAAAGTCAAAGGCAGATGGGAATAACATGAAATAAAATGAATATTAAACTTAATTTTGTCAGATGTTTGCCATAGTTGGCTTAGAGCACAGGAAAATTAAGGCTAAATTCCATCATGTTTAAAATAACTAAAAACAGTGTTTTAGTTTATTTTGAAGGAATATATAATGATTGCAGACACATGAAATTCAGTACTCTACCTTAGGATTCCTGATGTGTGTAGCTAATTGTGAAAAACAAAAAAAGATTTTTGATTAGAAATAGTGGGTTTTTCAAATTCAAATTTTTGTGGATGTATAAATTGTTAAATTGTGTTTGGAAGCATTTTAATCATAAACATGGCAAATTTTTCTCGATGTTCTTTACTTATTCTAAAACTGTTACTCTTACAATTGCTTGTATAATTAAAATGCTTCTCAGTTAACCATGTATAAAACAACCATGCTCTAAACATCACAGGTCTTGAAAAGGAAAATAGTCCTTTGATATGAGCTCTCAAAGGTCCCTAGAAAAATGAGAGTGGAAAATGAAACAATAATCCTAGAAAGTGAATCCTGGAAGGCAAAGATCAAAGGTCTATTTGCACTTATTTTTCTAACAAACAAAAAGTAAGGATACATGTACAAAGGCACCCTGAGGGATCAGGAAGACAAAGACCTAGTACTGTTAATAAAAAACAAACTACAGACCTTACAGAAATTTTAGGTGTGTTTCTTCTACTATTATTATTCTTTTTACTTTTGACACAAATAAAATGCATACATGCAATTTCTCTAACCCTTTAGCTACATATCCAAATATTGTTGGGACACTTTGAAAAATGATATCTTATGCAACCCACCAACTTGAAAGGTCTTTTATTTGAAAATGTTTTATTTTGTTCTAAGCTAAAAATAATAAAATAATGGGCTAACCACAGTTTCAAATTGAAATGAAGCATCAGGAGACTGTTTCAAATTAAATATGAACCTCTCCAAACGTAGCCATGATGAAGAGATAAGAGTCGTGCACCTCCGTGAGAGAGCACACACACAACAAACCCCTTCTTGTTTACATGCCTATTAAGGGTTCCCAGCAGCTGAAATTATTTCACTCAATTTGATTCTATCCCCATTCTCCATGGCTCATTTACCAATTCCTATACAGGGCTATTCATGCTCCTTGGGAGAAAGTGAAGGTGAATATTGTATTTACAAAGGCTAAATCCAGACAAAAAAGATTTCAACAATTGCTGCTACAATTCAGATTCCACAATTCCCCTTAAGACTATATGCTCTATGGATAAACTGGAGCTAAGCATTGAGTTCCTTATTTCAAACTCCCAATGACCAATGACAAGGTAGGTTGAGGATAAAGCTTCAAACAAAGCAGAGAGGTCAGATTCCCGGGTCTGAGGTTCATTATCAGGCCTGAGGCCTATGATGAGTAGCATCAGCACTTTCAGTTAAGAAAATTTAGCATATTGAGCGCTGCTTCCAACTCTGTAACCTAGTTCTTCCTCATTTGCTAGCTACTTGTAAAAATAAATGGGCTTTAATTTATGAAGATTTTTGCTTATTATTAAAGTACAACTCTCCTTATCATAATAAATAAACGTAGTTAAATCAAGAGCTGCTTTTGCCAAACCAATTTATATTGTTAAAAGTCAGAATAGTGTATAAAGTTTGGAGTGAGTAGTGATCTGGAGGGAGCACCAAGGGGGCTTCTGAGGAGCTGGTCATACTCTTTCATGAGCAGAGTACTGACATCACAGATGTACTCTAACAAAATGTGTCATTTTGAACATTAGAATTTGTATATTTTCCACATTTATGTTTTGCCTTAATAAAAAGTTTACTTAAAAACTTATAGCGCTTTTGACTTATGTGAGAACAGGTTATATGATCTGCTGGAGAATAAAAAGTGTAACTGCATGTTTTATGACCTGCAGCCCACTGTGAACCTGGGATGGTGAGAGCAGGCAGGTCTTTTGCTTCATTAAAGTTCTTTCAATATTTTCCCTGCAAGTAGGACATAAGCATTTGGATTATGGTGGATTTATTGCAGAATTACTTTGTTCTTCTTGTAAAAAAATGAGATATAGTTATAGGATATTACAAATAAATCAAAATATTTTTATACTGCATACAGCATATATTTTTATATATCAACATATATATAGTGATACACACACACACAGCAAGTCTGTAACTCTGGTCAAATCTTTAGAAGTGTAAAAGTAGTTGCACATTCTTGCCAGCTATACTTGTTGATATCATTGCTTGGAAAGCTATGAACTGAGAAAAGACACAAGTTCATGGTTCTGATATAAGTTGGCCTGGGATTGAGAAAACCAGATCACATGTTGATAAAATTATTCTTGCCACTACTCATGCTAGAAAGTTTGGTGTTACACAGAGGAGAGAGAATAGTAATCAACATTATTAATATATAAACGAATCCGTATTAAATATAGCATTCACACTTTCTCTGTTCCTGTTGTATATTTTGATCTTTTAAACAATGTCAAATGATGAAGATATGTAAAAACTTCAACAGCAAATTGTTTTATTTACTTTCTTTTGATTCTTAACAGTCTTGCATATATATTTTTGATGCAGGATAGCACATTTTTGAATATGTATAATGATTATATCTGCATTAGAAATTATAATTGTAACTGAAACATAGTAGAGACTTAAAAGTTAAAATAATCCAAATTTGTTGAGAGCTCACAAGTTGTCAGGTATTTTGCACAGATCACAATTTGTCCTCACAATGAATTGTTAGTTTAGCACTATTATTTTTCCCACAATCTACATTAGAAAACTGATGTATTGAGGAGAAAAAATTAACAAAATACTTGGAATAATGTAGATTTTCCAATTACTAAATTTTTTCTTTCAACTATTTCTGGTATCTTATACATGCACCTTAAATAAAATCCTAACCAAAAAAAAAAAAAAAAAAAGAAGAAAGAAAGAAAGAAAAATAGAGAGTATCAAAGAAAAAGATGATTGATACTTTAACTTATTCAGCAGTATCACATCCCTGCCTTGCTTTACTTGGGGTAAAATTCCTGTATTTTTATTTACAAGTCATAAAACTTTCTGCATTTATTTTCCTACTGTATATTTTGTTCTTAAATAAACCTAACTCTAAGTCAGAGTCCTTCCCATAAACTGAATAACTATAGTTTTTCTCCAAATCCTAATGAATTGATTAGACAGAATAACAATCCTAATAATGTAGATGCAGGCAAGTTGAATTTGATACAAAATTAAGCATGCATGCTATGATTTTTATTCCTGTTAAACACTCCCTTGCAGTTTTCAACATTAGAACATTGTGAAAGGGTAAAGCATACTTTGTAGTTCCAACTAGTATAGCAGTCAGCCTGAAGCTCCTCAGTAACAATTTCCAGATTACCTAATTGGTATTTTGTTTTGGGGGGAAAATTGTATTATGCGCTTTTTTTTTTCACTTGGTGTTAGCTGTACAATGGCTAAAGCATGAAATAGGACCTTTAGACGCATACTAGACACAGATGTACCTGATGTAGTTTAATTAAAACAATGACTTACAATAGTAAACATCTTAGAAAAGAAGCCTCCTGGAAAGTGGGCCTTGTTAACAAATAATTAATTCTAAATATTTGATGAATATGTGATACACATTTTTTACTTTTATTTTTTATAATGTGTACAGTAAAGTTAAAAACTTTTTCAAATAATTGGTCTCTTTCCTATTTTCAAATAAACTGATAAAAGTAAAATAAAATGTGTATAAAGTAAAATAAAAGTAAAATAAACTGATAAAAGTAAAATAAAATTTATTTTACTTTTTTTCAAGTAAACTGATAAAAGTAAAATAAAATGTGGTTTGCTGGCTCCCTCTTTCGGAATCTCTAAATACATAAGATGGTTTGATTGTATTTCCAAGTAAGAAAGAAAAAAGCATATATACTGACAGCTTTACATGTTGATTAGTTTCTTTAATAATTACATTAAAATTAATGTGGTCCAACTTATTTTTAACAAAAGGAGATCCTGAAAACTAAAGGTGAAGAATGTTAATTTTAGCAAAGAATGCAACATCAACAATGTAAGATACATAATGTAGAGAATTTCATATTTATCCAAATTAGCATGCCATGGTTTAACCTCAACCAAATCCTTGAATAATTGGGTACAGTCACAGATATTGTTATACAGCATCTTAGAAAATCCATTCTATTTTGTCTAGGGAAAGTTTGCTTATCCTCTTATACTGAAAAAAGCACATATCTGAAAAAAACGCTAACACTCAAATATTAGTTCTTTCTTTAGAAAACCACAGGTAAATGATATAACTCATAATATATTCTTAGCCTGATTAAGAATTGATAATAAGCTCAATCTAAAAAGTTAGGATATTCAATTTGTTTTATAAGCATTGTAAATTTCGGAGACTGACTAAAAGCAAAACTATTCATTTAAATTGTCCTCTGTGCAAATGATTAAGCCTCAGGCTATTACTCTAATATGTAAGGGAAGCATACTGTGCCTTGAAGAGTGGCACTAATCCATTCAGCTCATTTAGGCATCTGCTGGTAGCAAGACTAAAGTCAAGGTATCATGCACTGTTTTTCTTTGTATCCCCCTAAGGGAAGAGAATGCCAGAGACATCTCTCAAGAATGACATATTTTCAACTCATCCATATTAAAGATGCTCATTTAATTCAACATTTATTGAGATTATAAAATGAATTATTTGAACACTGATCAACATCCATAATGTGAATGATGTGTGTTTTATGAGACTATTACCAAACATAGGAAATTATAGATCATATACAATAGTATATAATGTAGACCTCATATCAACATCTAATTAAGTTTTTGTGATTAAAACTTGTAAGGCTGAGGGAAATGTTTGTCTTCTGATTTAGATTTCCTTCTTTTGTTAGTATTTGTTCTATTTTATCTCTAGGTGCTATTCACATTCTACTCTATTCATAGGCTGTGTCAGTTTGCCACAGCTGCCATTTAAAGTGCCATGGACTGAGTGGCTTAACGACAGCAGTTTATTGTCTCACAGTTTTAGAATTGAAGAGTTTAAAATCAAGGTGCTGTCAGTGTTGATTTCTTCAGAAGGAAATTCAAAGAATCTGATTGAGGGAAGAATCCATTCCCAGCCTCTCTTCTTGGTTTGAAGACAGCTGTCTTCTTCCTTTTCTTCGTCATATTGTTTTCCCTGTATGTGTGCCCACTCCAGTCCAAATTCCACTCCCACCCACCTTTATTTTATTTACTTATTTATTTAAGACAGGATCTCACTCTATCCCTCAGGCTGGAGTGCAGTGGCTCAATCATGGCTCACGGCAGCCTTTACCTCCAGGGTTCAGGTAGGCCTTCCATCTCAGCCTCTGAGTAGCTATAGACACAAGAAATTGTAGATCATATACAATAGTATATAATGTAGACCTAATATTAATGTCTAATTATGTTTTTGTGACTAAAATTTGTAAGGCTGAGGGAAATGTCTGTCTTCTGATTTAGATTTCCTTCTTTTTGTTCTTATTTGTTCTATTTTATCTCTAGGTGCTATTCCACATTCTACTCTATTCATACGCAGTATCAGTATGCCACAGCTGCCATACAAAGCATCATGGACTGGGTGGCTTAATAACCAGGCCTGTGCCACCATGCCTGGCTAATTTTTTAGTAAAGTTGTGGTGTCACTGTTGCCCAGGCTGGTCTCAAACTCCTGGGCTCAAGCAATCTGTGTGCCTCGGCCTCCCTAAGTGCTGGGATTACTGGCGTGAGCCACCATGCCTGGCCCCAAATTTCCCCTTTCTATGAGGATATTAGTCATATTGGATTAAGACCCACCCTAATGACCTCACTTTAACTTGATTACCTCTATAAATAAGGTCACATTTGAGGTAATGAGGGCTAGCACTTCAATACATGAGTTTTAGGGAAACACAATTCAACCCATAACAAAAAGAAATCCATGTGGGATCCAAGATGGCTAAATAGATACAACTCCAGCACACAACACCCAGCGAGAGAGACGCAGAAATCCAGAGATCTTCTAGCTCCAACTGAGGTACCAGGTGCATTTCAATGGGTCTCCTCCGATGGTGAGCAAAGCCCACTCAGAGCAGACCGAGGCAGGGAGGGGTGCTGCCTCACCCAGAAAGTGCATCTGACCTGGGAGTTGGAGGCTCCCCCTCTGGCACTCCAGTCCAGATACAGCGCTTCCCCCAAAGCCTCAGCAATACACAGAACAGGAGATCTTTGCCTGCCAAGCGCCAGGAATTACAAGTGCAGAGTAGAATAATAATCCAGGACAGTGTCCCAGATTGATGCACAGACCTAAACAGACGCATAAAACCAAAAGGCAGCCAGCAGAGCCTGTGGATTGGGCCATTGTCCCCCCGCCCCACATTTGGAGAGAGCGGGAGCTGTAAGCCAGAGCAGCTGGGTGGGCCCCTACCCCATCACTGGAGAGAGAAGAAGCTACTGGGCAGGTCCCAACCCTCCCTCACAAACCCCAGAAGGCTGAATCTCTGACTCTAGTGGGTTGCACAGCTGGTACCACAGTCTGAGCTGAACCCTGAATGATCCAGCCCAGTGGAGGAAGGGCACAACCCACCATTAGATGGGTGGGACTGGGCTACATGTTTCAACAAAAAAACAGGAAGCCTATGTAGCAGTGGGACAGCGTTCTTGACAACCCAGCAGTGCATACATGTCAGCAGAAGAGGCAAGACTAATCTCCCAGTGTAAACAAAAAAGACATAGGAAGCTTCCCTAGTAACCTCAAGGAGTCCCTAGAAACCCAGTAGCTCCTCCACAGGCAGACGAGACCTCATCAAGCAGCTCCCTGACAACACGGCCAGGTAAACCCACAAAGATGGGAAAAAAACAGCACAAAAAAGATGAAACCATCTAAGAACAGAACACGTCTTCTTCTTCAAGGGATCACAGTTCCTCAACAACACAGGATCACAGTATGACTGAGAAGGAGTGGGATGAATTGACAGAAACAGGCTTCAGAAGGTGGTTAATAACAAACTTTTCTGAGCTAAAAGAACACTTTCTCATTCAATGCAAAGAAATAAAAACCTTGAAAAACAGTTAGATGAAATGCTAACTAGAATAATCAGCTTAGAGAAGAACGCAAACGACTTGATGTAGTTGAAAAACACAACAAGAGAACTATGTGAAGAAAACACAAGTTTTAACAGCCAAATCGATCAAGCAGAAGAAAGGATATCAGAGATTGAAGATCAACTCAATGAAATAAAAAGAGAAGGCAAGACAAGAGAAAAAAGACTGAAAAGAAATGAACAAAGACTCCAAGAAATACAGGATTATGTGGAAAGACCTAATTTATGCTTGATCGGTGTACCTGAATATGATGGGAGAATGAATCCAAGCTGGAAAACACGCTCCAGGATATTATCCAGGAAAACTTCCCAAGCCTATCAAGGCAGTCCAAATTTCAAATTAAAGAAATACAGAGAACTCCACAAAGATGTTCCTCAAGAAGAGCAACCCCAAGGCACATAATCGTCAGATTCACCAGGGTCGAAATGAAGGAAAAAATGCTAAGAGCAGCCAGACAGAAAAGTCAGGTCACCCACAGAGGGAAGCCAATCAGACTCACAGTGGATCTCTCCGCAGAAACCCTACAAGCCAGAAGGGGGGTGGGGGGCATATTCAACATCCTTAAAGAAAAGAACTTTCAACCCAGAATCTCATATCCAGCCAAACTAAGCCTCGTAAGTGAAGGAGAAATAAAATCCTTTATAGACAAGCAATTACTGAGAGAGTTTGTCACCAGCAGAACTACTCTACAAGAGCTCCTGAAAGAAACACTAAGCATGGAAAGGAACAAGTACCAGTCACCGTGAAAGCAAACCAGTTGGCAAAGACCAAAAATGCCATGAAAAAAATGAGTCAACTAATGGGAAACAAAACCCGCCAGTAATAAAATGGCAGAATCAAATTCACACATAACAATTGTAACATTGAATGTAAATGGCCTAAACACCCCGATCAAAAGACACAGGCTGGCAAACTGGATAAAAAAATCAAAACCCATATGTGTGCTGTATTCAGGAAATCCATCTCACATACAAAGACACACATAGACTCAAAATAAAGGGATGGAAGAAGATATAACAAGCAAATGGAAAACAAAAAAAGCAGGGGTTACAATCCTAGTCTCAGATAAAATGGACTTCAAACCAACAAAGATCAAAAGAGACAAAGAAGGACACTACATAATGGTAAAAGGATCAATCCAACAAGAAGAGCTAACTATCCTAAATATATACGCACCCAACACAGGAACACCCAGATACATAAAACAAGTTCTTAAACACCTAATATGAGATTTAGACTCCCACACAATAATAGTGAGAGACTACAACACTCCACTGTCAATATTAGACAGATCAATGAGATAGAAAATTAACAAGGATATCCAGGACTTGAATGCAGAGCTGGTCCAAGTAGACCTAATAGACATATACAGAATGCTCCACCCCAAATCCACGGAATATACATTTTACTCAGCACCACATTGCACTTACTCTAAAACTGACCACATCATTGGAAGTAAATCACTCCTCAGCAAATGCAAAAGAATGGAAATTATAACATTCTCTCAGACCACAGCACAATGAGACTAAAACTCAGGATTAAGAAACACACTCAAACTTGCACAACCACTTGGAAACTGAACAACTTGCTTCTGAGTGTCAACTGGATAAACAATGAAATGAAGGTAGAAATAAAGATGTTCTTCGAAACCATTCAGAATGAAGACACAACTTACCAGAATCTCTGGGACACCTTTAAAGCAGTGTCGAGAGGGAAATATATAGAAATAAATGCCCACGTGAGAAACAAGAAAAGATCTAAAATTGACACCCTATCATCAAAATTGAAAGAGCTAGAGGAGGAAGATCAAAAAATCTCAAGACCTAGCAGAAGGCAAGAAATAACTAAGATCAGAGCCAAACTGAAGGAGATAGAGACAAAAAAAAACCCTTCAAAAAATTAATACATCCAGGAGCTGTTTTTTTTTTTTTTTTTTGAAAAGATCAACAAAATAGACCACAAGCCAGATGAATAAAAAAGAAAAGGGAGAAGAATAAAATAGATGCAATAAAAAACGATAAAGGGGATATCACCATTGATCCCACAGAAATACAAGCTACCATCAGAAATTACTACAAACAGCTCTATTCACATAAACAAGTAAACCAGGAAGAAATAGATAAATTCTTAGACACTTGTACTTTACCAAAACTAAACCAGGAGGAAATTGAAACCCTGAATAGACCAATAACAAGGGCTGAAGTAGAGGCAGGAATCAATAGCCTACCAACCAAAAAAAGTCCAGGTCCAGATAGGTTCACAGCCAAATTCTACCAGATGTACAAAGAGGAGCTCGTTCCATTCCTTATGAAACTGTATCAAACAATACAAAAGGAGGGAATCCTCCCTAACTCATTTTATGACATCAACATCATCCTGATACCAAAACCAGGCAGAGACTCAACTAAAAAAGAAAACTTCAGGCCAATATCCATGATGAAAATCGACGCAAAAATCTTCAATAGAATATTGGCAAACAGATTGCAATAGCACATCAAGAAGCTTATCCATCACGATCAAGTAGGCTTCATCCAAGGATACAAGGCTGGTTCAACATGTGCAAATCCATAAATATAATCCATCACATAAACAGAACCAAAGACAAAAACCACATGATTATCTCAATAGATGCAGAGAAGGCCTTCGATAAAATTCAACAGCCCTTCATGCTAAAAACTCTCAATGAACTAGGTATTAACAGAACATATCTTAAAATGATAAAAGCTATATATGACAAACCTACAGCCAATATCATACTGAACAGGCAAAAGCTGGAAGCATTCCCTTTGCAATCTGGCACAAGACAAGGATGCCCTCTCTCACCACTCCTATTCAATATGGTATTGGAAGCTCTAGCCAGAGAAATCAGACAAGAAAAAGAAATAAAGAGTATTGAATTAGGAAAGGAGGAAGTCAAACTGTCTTTATTTGCAGATGACATGATTGTATATTTAGAAGACCCCATTGTCTCAGCCCAAAATCTTCTCAAACTGATAATCAACTTCAGCAAAGTCTCAGGATACAAAATCAATGTGCAGAAATCACAAGCATTCCTATATGCCAAAAACAGACAAACAGAGAACAAAATCAAGAGCGAACTACCATTCACAATTGCTACAAAGAGAATAAAACACCTAGGAATACAACTAACAAAGGATGTAAAGGACCTCTTCAAGGAGAACTACAAACCACACTGCTCAATGAAATAAGAGAGGACACAAACAGATGGAAAAACATTCCATGCTCTTGGTTAGGAAGAACTAATGTCATGAAAAGGGCCATACAGCCCAAAGTAATCTATAGATTCAATGCTATCCCCATCAAGCTAACAATGACCTTCTTCACAAAACTGAAAAAAAATACTTTAAACTTCATATGGAATCACAAGAGACCCCGCATAGCCAAGACAATCATAAGCAAAAAGAGCAAAGCCGGAGGCATCACACTGCTGGACTTCAAACTATACTACAAGGCTTCAGTAATCAAAACAGTATGGTACTAGTATCAAAACAGAGACATATATGAATGGAACAGAACAGAGGCCCCAGAAGAAACACCACACATCTACAACCATCTGTTCTTTGACAAACCTGGCAAAAACAAGCAATGGGGAAAGGACTCCATGTTTAACAAATGGTATTGGGAAAACTGGCTAGCAATGTGCAGAAAGAAGAAACTGGACCCCTACCTGTCACCTTACACTAAAATTAATTCCAGATTGATTAAAGATTTAAAAATAAAACCTAACACCATAAAAACACTAGAAGAAAATGTAGGCAAAACCATCCAGGACATACACATAGGCAAGGGCTTCATGACTAAACACCAAAAGCAAGGGCAATAAAAAGCAAGATAGACAATGGGATCTAATTAAACTTCAGAGCTTCTGTACAGCAAAAGAAACTATCATTAGAGCAAACTGACAACCAACAGAATGGGAAAAAAATTTTGCATTCTACCCATTTGACAAAGGGCTAATAACCAGAATCTACAAAGAACTAAAACAGATATACAAGAAAAAACAAACAAACCCATTCAAAAGTGGGTGAAGGATATGAACAGACACTTTTCAAAAGAGGACATATATGAGGCCAACAAAAATATGAAAATATGTTCATCATCACTGGTCATTAGAGAAATGCAAATCAAACCACACTGAGTTATCATCTCATGCCAGCTAGAATAGAGATCATTAAAAAATCTGGAGACAATAGACGCTGGAGAGGATGTGGAGAAATAGGAACACTCTTACACTATTGGTGGGAGTGTAAATTAATTCAGCCATTGTGGAAGACAGAATGGCGATTTCTCAAGGATCTAGAAATAGAAATTCCATTTGACCCAGCAATCCCACTATTGGTATATACCCAAAGAACTATAAATTATTCTACTATAAAGACACATGCACATGTATGTTCATTGCAGCCCTGTGTACAAGAGCAAAGACCTGGAACCAACCCAAATGCCCATCAATGATAAACTGGACAAAGAAAATGTGGTACATATACATCATGGAATACTATGCAGCCATAAAAAATGATGAGTTTGTTTCCTTTGTAGGGACTTGGATGAATCTGGAAACCATCATTCTCAGCAAACTGAAACAAGAACAGAAAGCCAAACACTGCATGTTCTCACTCATAGGTGGGTGTTGAACAATGAGAACACAGGGACTCAGGGAGAGGAGCATCACACACTGGGGGCAGTTGGGGGGGGTGGGGGAGAGACAGCGGGGGGTGG